>NC_052322.1:35335740-35704073 GCF_016432855.1 Salvelinus namaycush | reverse complement strand
CATAAACACTGTGTCATCATCTGTCGTCCATTTGTGTAGGTGTAATTATACCCAGTGAGCTGAGACATGTGCTGTCTTCCGGCATATGACTTAATTGCTCCATTCTAAAATGTGTCTTTGTCCTCCCAGACAAAGACAAAGATATATTGGTATTTTAGCCTGAGAGTGTAACATTGTTTTTGCGATCAACAATGCCACATTGGTGTTGTGCCAAACCGAAGATAATGATAAGTTGGCCAAAGCAGAAATCAGTCTGGCACCAAGCCTTGACATACAGTACAGTACTCCTCAATTTTAAGGTGGTGTTCTATCCAGTCTGACACTATAGTCTGTGATTAAAACAGTCTTCAATTATAACATTCTTTATTACTCCTTCCAGTCAGTTGCGGTGCTCACCTGTCCCTTGACAGCCAGGATCTCGTTCTGCAGGCGGCTGATGAGTCGGTTCAGCTCGGCGATCTCAGCCTTGGTGTTGCGCAGCTCCTCTGCAGCCTGGCCAGCCTGGCCGGCCAAACTTTCAACCTGATGTGGGCAGAGACGACAGGTTTATTTTACGAATTATTGTTTGACCTGCTGTACTGCTCTCGTAGGCATGAACCCTTAAGATTTCCTCATTCTCTAACTCCTGACCTCTGACCTCCTCACCTTGGTCTTGTACCAGCTCTCAGCCTGCTCCCGACTGCGAGCAGCGATGTCTTCGTACTGGGCCTTGACGTCAGCTATGATCTGGTTCATGTCCAGGCCCCGGGAGTTGTCCATCTGAACCACCACAGAGGTGTCCTTCACGTCAGACTGCAGCTCACCCAGCTCCTGTCATGAAAGAAACAATGTAATTTCTGTAATCTCTATAGTGCTAAATACCGTGTCTCTATAGTATTGGCATCTTTGACTATAGGGGCATCAAAAATATATATGTGTGATTTAGCACTGCCTTACCTGATCGTACAAGACCTTCAAAAAGTTGACCTCATCTTCCAGCCCAGCCAACCTGTCCTCCAGATCCACCTTGGACAGGTAACCAGCGTCCACATCCTACAGGACATCAGAAGACAGTCAACAGCTGTGACACTGAGAAACATGCCTACCTGATGCAGCCTCACATAACACAAGTCATAGCCCCTTTTTTCCTGTTCATATGGGGATGTTTGCATTACTGACACTTGTTTACGTAGCTAGTTGTAGCTACATCTTTCACAACATGGAAAATACTCAAGCTTTACTGAACATAAAAGGCACATTTGTAATACACCTTTGATGATTCGCCTATTTTCCCTAACTATTATTAATCTTCGACCCACGGCAGATGAGTTAGATTAGATCAGAATGGGACTCTGGCTATACTTTATCTATACAATACATTTCTGAGACTATTCTTCACTGAATGTTATCATTCAGTTGCGTACCTTTTTCAGCAGGACAAAGTCATTCTCTGTTGTGTTCCTCTTGCTGATCTCATCTTCATACCTGGAACAAGCCAAAGCAATAGAATAGGGTTAGGGTCTCTATAACAGGGGAGACCAACTCTGGCCCCGAAGAGCTGCATTATGCAGTCTTTTGTCACAGCCCAGCATGCATGTCTTGCATGACAACAAACATGACAGAGGAATTGGCTAACGCACAGACTAACGTCACTGTGTTCTTACTTTGATTTGAAGTCCTCCACATTATGGTGCATGTTCCTGTTCTCCATATCCAACCGGTCCTTGTCATTGTTGATCTGGTCCAGCTGTCTCTGCAGGTTTTTGATGTAGGTCTGGAACATGGGTTCCATGTCAGAGGGGCCAGTTGTCTGGTCCTGCATCAGCTTCCACTTGGTCTCCAGCATCTTGTTCTGCTGCTCCAGGTGTCGCACCTGTGACACACACATACATATGAATAATTGATTTGTTATTATAGATGTTTGGACTCCTCAGTCCACACGTCATGTTTGGCACACATGCAGGCAGGCAGGCAGGCAGGCACACACACAGGCACGTACACACACACACACACACACACACACACACACACACACACACACACACACACACACACAAACGTTGAAACAGTGCCCAGAGGGAGAGGTGCTTCTAGGGTTAAACACTCCAAGAGGAGGAAACAATGTCTTAAACCTGTTATTGACTTTACAAGATTGGTTCTCTAATTATTATGTAGATTGGAGTGTCGTTACCATCATCACAACCATATTCCTCTTATTATTATTATTAAGAATGACGTTATTAAGAAGATGTGATGCAATCCACCGCACTCCTCATTTTTAATGCTTTTCATACATTTTCTGGATTTACCACAATAACTCTGACTTTTAATATTTTTTCCAGTATTTTTCACTTGAGTTGAACATTCACACAAACAAAAGACAAAAAACAGCAAGCAGCAAAAAACACTCTATTTATACTGTACCTTATCAATAAAAGTGGCAAAGCGGTTGTTGAGACCCTTGATCTGGTTTATCTCGTGAGTGCGGACAGCCTGGATTTTGGGGTCGATATCCAGGTTGATGGGTGCCAGCAGGCTCTTGTTGATGGTCACGGCCGTGATGGAGCCTCCCATGTAGAGGCCGCTGCTGCTGGTCCTGGGGCCGTTTCTGGAGCCCAAGGACATGCTGCTGAAGTCCCTCATGTAATTAGGGCTTGTCCCAGTGCGATTCTTTGTCCTTATGCTCATGGTTCCGTTGTATGAATGTATTACAGCTGGGATGATTGCAGACTGAGCCTCGAGTTGCTGAGCTGGGTTACCGTTAACAAATTCATCCCCTTATATAGAAGGGACAGGGTTGGGCCAGGGTAGCCTGTGTCTGTGTGTGGGTGTATGTATGTGTGTGGGCGTGAAAGAGGTGGTGACGGTATGCCACTTCTCAATGTGGAAGAACCAGTCAGATGCATACTGAACATACCTACTTTAAGCCCCTTCACCCTCTGTTACAGACATGGTGTACCTGGATACCTGTTCTTCTGACTTGCTTTAGGGAACCAAGACTTGTGGTTTTACCTTTACCACATGAACACTCAAAGGTCAAAAAACACCTTAGAGGGAATGTGATGTGCTGTATCAGCCAGCCTTTAGGACTTAGTTTTTTAATAACAAGACTTTACACTGGCCTTTATATTTAACTTAATATTTTCTCTCTTTAACTACTGGTGCCATCTAAAAGAGGTAACGATTTGTGTCTTTCATGTTCTCCAAGTCAGCTTGTCCAGTTATGGGAGTTGTGTTCCAGTAATGAGAGTATGTGACAGTTAGCCAGCATCTCACCTCTTTGGGTTCTTTATTCCTTTATTTATAAATTAAAGTCATCGATTGATCAGAAAGTTCGTCCCCTGGTGTTGCAGGTCTTAAACAGCACTATAGGACCGTAATTGAAGGATTGTAAATGGTGTTGGTATAAAATTGTGACCCTAGAGGTCAGCATACAAATAAAGTAGTAACAATAGTAATGGTACGTTGCCAGACAGCTTTGTTGTGAGTAGAACTTCAAATCCAAACCATATCCCAAAATTGGTAAAAAGTATAACTGACCTTAAATTTGTGTGCACAAGCAACGTTATCTTTCTCCAAAAGATTAGAAACTTGACATGTAAATAATTAAAGCCAAGACTTTGCATATCAAAACTTGGATCACAGCACAAAAGATTCAGGTAAAACTGGTCAATCAAATGCTATCGAGAACCTTGAAGGGTACTTGGGCTGTCCCTTTTTGGTTCCAGGTAGAACCCTTTTGGGTTCAATATAGAACCCTTTCCACAGAAGGATCTACATGGAACCCAGAATGGTTCACCTGGAAACCAAAAAGTGTTCTACCTGGAACCAAAAAGGGTTCTCCTATGGGGACAGCCGAAGAACCATTTTGGAACCCTTTTTTCTAAGAGTGTACATAAGACCTACAAAACTACACATTTTGAATCAACATTGGCTGCTTGTGACACATACGGTGCTCTCTCTAGTAGACAAATGGGCAGCTCTGAGGTAGGATGTAAACAACAAACTGGTCTGTCAGCATGCAGGCAGACACTTCTATTCACTGTCATTCAGCTGTGACTACAATGATGATTATGGGTTGACCCTCCCCATCTAATGGGTGACTACAGTGCACTGTCAGGTGGTTGTCAGGTTTGCCCAGGTGTGAAGGCAGATGAATCAATCATCACAGTTCCACAGATAGAGTAACAGAGATATAACTGGATTGTCTACAACCAACCGTGTGGTTTGATTTTGAGCACTGCTCTCACTTGAACTGTAGCAGTGTGAGACTGATTATCCTATCTCTATTATCTACACATCTCATATAGGTGAGTCGATGAGGATGTTTGCAATGTTATTTATATGTGTGTGTGTGTGTGTGTGTGTGTGTGTGTGTGTGTGTGTGTGTGTGTGTGTGTGTGTGTGTGTGTGTGTGTGTGTGTGTGTGTGTGTGTGTGTGTGTGTGTGTGTGTGTGTGTGTGAGAGAGAGAGAGAGATATTGGATTGCGTGATTTTGCCCAATTAAAAATGACAAATACCTCTCACACATGACATTTTTAATAAGAATTTCCTAACTATTTCATCAGTTACAGTTAACTCACTAACGTGTTGTAAATATATGCCTTGTAAATGTTTAACACTTAAGTTCTCTCTCTGTCTGAGGAGTTATGGAGGAGGTTGCATCCTTTAACATCAGGAGATTTGGACTGAATAACATTTCTGATCCAGATGCCAAACACCTGTGAAGGTGAAACATTTGTGTGTCACATCCATCTAAACTATGCTGTGTGCCAAAATAGGAGTCAAATGCATTCATACCTGACAGGGTTCTGTAAATGGAGAAAATATCAAACACAAATATTTATAGAGCCATTTCAATTAATCTGTTGGCAGTATTCTTACTATAAGAAGACTTTAGTTGTCATTTGGAATTAGTATTGTAAGGCTCAACCGCAGTAGTGGAATAAGCCATATATTCTCATCCACATCACAGTGAATGTCCTCATTGTTCATGCACCGTGGGAAAAACCTTTCGGCATTGCGAATCTAAGTTTAACATTAGTCTGCATTGATGTCGTCATATGCCTCATCCATGGCCAGGAGGGCGGCACGCTCATGGGGATGGCGATTGTACACCTTCCAACTCCATGCTGAAAAAACAATCCTCAATAGGGTTGAGAAGAGGAGTGTATGGGGACAGGTATAGGGTCATGAATCAGGGATGGGCCCAAAACCATGCCTGAAACACCTCTGCATGGTGGAACCTGACATTGTCCCACACAATGACATAGGTGACCCCTTCACCTTGATAGGCCTGCTCAATTTCATTGAGAAACACATTGTGTGCAGCGTTGTAGGATCCAAATAATGGCCTCTGTCCTACCACACCATCTTCAGAAATAGCTGCGCACATGGAGATGTTTCCCCTACGTTGAACATTCGCCCGTTGGCCGATGAGGTTCCGCCCACGGCGCCGAGTTTTGGCCAGGTTAAAGCCCGCTTCATCAACAAAGATATATTTGTGATGGTTCACAGCAGCATCAGGCACCATCACCCTCTAAAGATATATTTTGGTTAGTTATTTTTACAGTATAGTTCCAATATGATATTGTGAAGTAGCATGTGCATCAAATAGTAACAGTAATACAGTAAATAGTGCTGTACCTGAACATACTCGGCCCTGGGTTGTTTCACTCGGTTGTTGTTTCTCTCAAAAGGCACCACCTCTTCATGTTATTCATAAATACCTGGTGCCTCTTCAAAAGGTGGGCGATTGTTGGAAGGCTGATGAATGCCACATTGGCAAAGGTGTCATCGTTCTCCTCAATGACCTGCTTTATTTCGAACAGCCATATGTCATTCCTGACCCTCACCATTTCCACTGCCCACTCCTGCTGGTCGGTCAGCACACGGCCATATCCACCATCCATGGGGTCTTCTGTCAATTTTGAGGGTAGAACAGAGGACACTGTCAATAGATCATACTGTAACATGTTTTGTGAATTTACCTGCATTACAATATGTAATTTACTGTAAATGTAATGATAAAGCATAGTGCATATCCTGCAGACTTACTGGTATTCTTGGCGAAATGTTCTTGCGATCAAATTGACAGTTTATCTTTTCAGATTGGGGTGTACTAATCTGGCAGCCTCTTTCATGATGGCCCGTACTTCATTAGACACAACAGTTCCCTGCCGTCTACCTCCCTCTATCTGATGTCCACTTCCTTGATGGGGTCCATGCCCACCTCTTTGACATCTTTGATGGGGCCCATGCCCATCTCTTTGATGTGGCCCATACCCACCTCTCTGACGAGCGCCTTGTCCATGAGCTCTTTGATTTCTTCCTCTCCCTTGCTGTCTATCCTGCTCCATGTTGAAAGAAATTGCAAGTGTTCACACACACCCTTTTATACGATGACAAATTCTGGTTACCACTGTGAAATTAATTAGCAATAATGACTAGTTATTATGTGTGGTTATCATGTATCATACATGTCATTTAGATGTTTATACTTTACAAACACACATTTTATTTCTGCAGTTCTCAAAATCCATATATAGTAGACAAACCAGTTTAAAGTCTGTAGGTTTACCAAATGGTTAAGTGATTAACAATTAGGCACAGTTGGATTAAGTGATAGTCAAATGTATTTAAACAAATGAGAAGAGAATCATATGAAAAGGATAGTGAGCATTGCAATGTGAAAGGCAATTGCTTTATATGAAAGGTTTTTCTAGATGAAACACTGATTAGGTTTGGTGAAAGATTTACTGTGTGATTTTGTGTGTTGTACTTAGTCAATTGAGAATGTGCTTAAAGTTTTGAAATAACAGCCTCTTTGATGGTCTGTTTTGAGTTTTGTACTAAGAGTTGTGAAATTTTACAACATACGTATGTACATATGTAAATACACTGCTCAAAAAAATAAAGGGAACACTTAAACAACACAATGTAACTCCAAGTCAATCACACTTCTGTGAAATCAAACTGTCCACTTAGGAAGCAACACTGATTGACAATAAATTTCACATGCTGTTGTGCAAATGGAATAGACAAAAGGTGGAAATTATAGGCAATTAGCAAGACACCCCCAATAAAGGAGTGGTTCTGCAGGTGGTGACCACAGACCACTTCTCAGTTCCTGTGCTTCCTGGCTGATGTTTTGGTCACTTTTGAATGCTGGCGGTGCTTTCACTCTAGTGGTAGCATGAGACGGAGTCTACAACCCACACAAGTGGCTCAGGTAGTGCAGCTCATCCAGGATGGCACATCAATGCGAGCTGTGGCAAGAAGGTTTGCTGTGTCTGTCAGCGTAGTGTCCAGAGCATGGAGGCGCTACTAGGAGACAGGCCAGTACATCAGGGGACATGGAGGAGGCCGTAGGAGGGCAACAACCCAGCAGCAGGACCGCTACCTCCGCCTTTGTGCAAGGAGGAGCACTGCCAGAGCCCTGCAAAATGACCTCCAGCAGGCCACAAATGTGCATGTGTCTGCTCAAACGGTCAGAAACAGACTCCATGAGGGTGGTATGAGGGCCCGACGTCCACAGGTGGGGATTGTGCTTACAGCCCAACACCGTGCAGGACGTTTGGCATTTGCCAGAGAACACCAAGATTGGCAAATTTGCCACTGGCGCCCTGTGCTCTTCACAGATTAAAGCAGGTTCACACTGAGCACATGTGACAGACGTGACAGAGTCTGGAAACGCCGTGGAGAACGTTCTGCTGCCTGCAACATCCTCCAGCATGACCGGTTTGGCGGTGGGTCAGTCATGGTGTGGGGTGGCATTTCTTTGGGGGGCCGCACAGCCCTCCATGTGCTCGCCAGAGGTAGCCTGACTGCCATTAGGTACCGAGATGAGATCCTCAGACCCCTTGTGAGACCATATGCTGACACATGCACATTTGTGGCCTGCTGGAGGTCATTTTGCAGGGCTCTGGCAGTGCTCCTCCTTGCACAAAGGCGGAGGTAGCGGTCCTGCTGCTGGGTTGTTGCCCTCCTACGGCCTCCTCCACGTCTCCTGATGTACTGGCCTGTCTCCTGGTAGCGCCTCCATGCTCTGGACACTACGCTGACAGACACAGCAAACCTTCTTGCTACAGCTCGCATTGATGTGCCATCCTGGATGAGCTGCACTACCTGAGCCACTTGTGTGGGTTGTAGACTCCGTCTCATACTACCACTAGAGTGAAAGCACCGCCAGCATTCAAAAGTGACCAAAACATCAGCCAGGAAGCATAGGAACTGAGAAGTGGTCTGTGGTCACCACCTGCAGAACCACTCCTTTATTGGGGGTGTCTTGCTAATTGCCTATAATTTCCACCTTTTGTCTATTCCATTTGCACAACAGCATGTGAAATTTATTGTCAATCAGTATTGCTTCCTAAGTGGACAGTTTGATTTCACAGAAGTGTGATTGACTTGGAGTTACATTGTGTTGTTTAAGTGTTCCCTTTATTTTTTTGAGCAGTGTAGTACCAAAGCAAAAAAATATATAGATTTTTACTCTTTATTTTTATTTGTTATTCACTGAGTATTTATTCCTTGTGTCACTATTTTTAATTAAATGTTTTATCTTATCTTTAACTCTGCATTGTTGGAAATGGATACGTAAGTAGGCATTTCACTGTTAGTCTACACGTATATACAATTTGATTTGATTTGATAGTCAGGAATGTTGACAATCTTATGTTATTACAACTCATCGTATTACTCAACATCAAGGAAGGCAACCATAGCTGAGGTAAGGTATGGCGTACTAATAGTTTTATGCGACACTTCCAAACGTCCTCGGGAAGTGCTAATGCTTGGAATTTCAGAGCTTGCCTGCAAGATCCTTGTTTTTAACAGCTTGACAACTGAGCATGTATTTTTGTCAAAGTCACAGGCCCAGTGCAGTCCCAGGCCCAGTGCAGTCAAAACCGTGATTTACCTGTGTTTTATATATGCAGTGCCTTCAAAAAGTATTCATACCCCTTGACTTTTTCCACATTTTGTTGTGTTACAGCCTGAATTTAAAATGGATGAAATTGAGATTGGCACGGCGGTCTAAGTCACTGCATCGCAGTGCTCGAGGCGTCACTACAGATCCTGGTTCGATCCATGGCTGACTTTGGTCGCCAGCTGTATGGTGTTTCCTCCAACACATTGGTGTGGCTGGCTTCTGGGTTAAGCGATCAGTCTGTCAAGAAGCAGTGTGGCTTGGTGGGGTCATGTTTCAGAGGACGCATGGCTCTCGATCTTCGCCTCTCCTGTAACGATCGTCTGTGGTGGTAGAAGGATCGGACCAAAGCGCAGCGTGGTAAGTGTTCATGTCTTTAATATAAATCCAAAAAACTGAACACAGGAACAAAAACAATAAACGATGATCAAACGAAACAGTACCGTGTGGCGACTGACACGGAAACAAACACCCACAAACCAAAAGACAAAACAGGCTACCTAAATATGGTTCCCAATCAGAGACAATGACAAACACCTGCCTCTGATTGAGAACCATATCAGGCCAAACAACAAACCCAACATAGAAACACAAAACATAGATAACCCACCCAACTCACGCCCTGACCACACTAAAACAAAGAAAATACAAAAGAACTATGGTCAGAACGTGACATCTCCAGAGTCCGTACGGGAGTTGCAGACAAGACTGTAACTACCAGTTGGATATCATGAAATTGGGTAGAAAAGGGGTAAAAATATCGCAAAACAAATGTAAAAAAAATATATATTTTTTTAAAGAATAATGGGCAAATATTGTACAATCCAGGTGTGCAAAGCTCTTAGAGACTTACCCAGAAAGACTCACAGCTGTAATTGCTGCTAAAGTTAATACTAATATTTATTGACTCAGGGGGTTTGAATACTCATCTAATCAAGGTATATTTGTGTTTTATTTTCCAACCCAAAAAGTTTTTGTATATATAAAAAAAAATCCACTTTGACAGAGTATTTTGTGTAGATTGTTCTCAAAAAACAACAATAACATCAATTTTAATCCCACTTTGTAGCACAACCAAATGTGGAAAAGTCAAGGGTTGTGAATACTTTCTGAAGGTGCTGTATTTCCACACTATGAGGTTGGAATAATACTGTGAAATTGTGAAAATTATGATAATGCCGTTTTAGTGTAAGTGCAGTTTGAAAAGGCCACCTGAAATTTCAGCCTGTTTTGGTGGGATGGAGTTTTGGCCTGTCTGGTGACATCACCAAGCGGTATAAGTCAATAAACCAATAACAAAAAGAGTTTCAGACCTCTCTGCCAATAACAGGTAGTTTTCAGGTTACAGATCCCTCCCATTTGGCTCATTCAATTAGGCCCCTCACTTGGATCACTTCAGTGAACATGCATGAGGGCTTATATTTTGATGTGTTGGAACTGAAGAAGGAGATCCTCCTGTTGTAACGGAAAAAACTTAATCTGGAAATCAAGCTGCTGAAACAGAAGCTTGCTGTGTTTGGGCTATATGAAGGAGGAACAAATATAATGTTTCTTATTGTTGTTTGTTACTGAATGTTTTCCTTTTTTGGTATTATTAGCCTACATGACAGACATCATTTCTGAATTGTGGCTATTCATGTATAGTCAGCTGCAAGCTTATTTCTTCATTTGTCTATATTTATATTTTTCCTTTTTTTGTAATTTGATACATTGTACAATACACATCTTGAAAATAAAAACGTTATAAAACATTGTGAAACATACCAGTCTGTTTTATCTATGACTAGGCCTACCTGCATTTTTATATTCAAGCATTCAGAGTATGAGGAAGTGAGAAAAGCGATCATAGGGACACCAAGTGGTCAATTTAGCTAGTCTATAAAACCACAGAGTTTCTAAACCCAGATGCGTAACATCGCGAGACTTCCAGGAATGCTTGCGAACCAGACTCGGCAAACCCACTGGGCAGACCAGGCCAGGGTTTGGGGTTTGAGAGGTCACCGTTCGAGGGAATCACCTTTGTCAAGTCGGTGACCATCCTTGGAATTGTAACAGATGTGATTAAATTGAGTCCACAAAGTGTCTTACTGTATGGTAACTGATTCCATGTCAGCATCGCTTCAGACTGTAGTGTATTTATTTCATTCTCAACCTTTATGTTGCTTTTGTCAGTAATCATGTAAAAAACAGTGTACAGAAAAGTGTTAGACTATACAGTTCACATAAGTTACTGGGTAAACAATATGAAAAGGATTAGACTATATGTACATCAGTTCACATAAATTACTGGGTAAACAATATGAAAAGGATTAGACTATATGTACATCTGTTCACATAAATTACTGGGTAAACAATATGCCAAGCAATATAACGCACTTGGTATTGACCCCATGACTGGTGTCTGTGGTACTTGCTCATTAAGTGACAGTTTTCCGGATAGATAGTAAGCCTCTAAAATTGCCAGTGTAGAAATCCCCTAAAATAATGACCCATCACTAGATCACGGGCAGTGAGAGAAGAGAAAAATTCTTCCTTAGGGATGGATTGAAATTTGCAGAACGGATACCTGGAGGAGAATGGAGCGTGATACTTTTTAAATTTCAGCCATGGGGAGGATTTAGCATTTTAAAATCTAGTCCAGGGGAGGGTCATATAATTTGTAATTGATGACATTTCAATATTTCTCAGTGTTTTTGAATTAGTTGCTTATTAAGCTATATATCGATGTGCATCTCTGATTTAGGCTGGGCGCGCAATATCAACTGCACCTATAGAGTATTTAGTGTGGTCTCAATCAAATGATCCATAGCCTATAGTCTATGAAATACATGTTCGGAGAATCACAGAGCAAAGTTATATTTCTAAGACAGCTGCTGAGATGGTGTAAATACAACTGGGCTGCATAACACAATGCAATGGATATTCCAACCCTGAGCCCGGCCTGCTCTTCTCTTGCTGATCAAAAACGTTTTTGTATGCTGTCTAACCAATGGCTGTGCTGTGTAGGCATAAGGCAACAGCAGAGCACGAGAGGGGCAGAGAGAGGAGAGGGGCAGAGAGAGGGGTACACGGGTTGGCGAGCGGGGCGAGCGGAGTTGGTCACGGGTCCAGTGCCATGTTTCCGGTTTTACGCACCGTGCCTTCAGTGCAAAGTCACAGCCAGGTGCGTGCAGTACATGCTCTCCGTACCTGCCGTGTAAAGAGGGGTATCCAGCCAGGAAGGGTGGTGCCGGCTCAGCGCTCCTGGTCTCCAGTGTGCCTCCTCGAACCGGGATATTCTGCGCCGGCTCTGCGCAAGGTGTCTCCAGTGCGCCTGCACAGCCCAGTGCGTCCTGTGTCAGCGCCTCGAACGTGCCGGGCTAAAGTGGTGATTCAGCCAGGAGGGGTTGTGCTAGCTCTAAGCTCCAGACCTCCAGTGTGCTTTCACAGCCCAGTGCGTCCTGTGCTGGTGCCCCGCACTTGCTGGATTGAAGTGGGTATCCAGCCAGGACGGGTTGTGTCTGCTCCACGAACCAGGCCTCCAGTGTCTCTCCAGCCCGGTGAGTCCTGTGCCTGCTCCACGGACCAGGCCTCCTGTGTGTCTCCCCAGCCTGGTGAGTCCTGTGCCTGCTCCGCGCACCAGGCCTGCAGTGTCTCTCCAGCCCGGTGAGTCCTGTGCCTGCTCTACAGACCAGGCCTCCTGTGTGTCTCCCCAGCCTGGTGAGTCCTGTGCCTGCTCCACGAACCAGGCCTCCAGTGTGTCTCTCCAGCCCGGTGAGTCCTGTGCCTGCTCCACGGACCAGGCCTCCTGTGTGTCTCCCCAGCCTGGTGAGTCCTGTGCCTGCTCCGCGCACCAGGCCTGCAGTGTGTCTCCCCAGCCTGGTGAGTCAGAAATCGACAGCTCATGGTGATGAAAGAAGGCAAATTCAAGTAGGCATAATTCATTTAAACCGTTTTCATTTTAATTAGACTTTATGTTGGAGCCTATTTCTTCCTATTAAAGAAATAAGATGTTTGACAGATGAAATTAGGCTAAAGGCTGCTATATCCATAGATTTGTCAGTCAATTTCTCCACCCACCATGCACTCTTTAATTAAACAGCCTACCTCACTGTCAGTGCAGGCCTGTCAAGTTAAAACCAAGACTTGAATTAAGGCGTATGAGAAGGTATGGCATAGGCCTCGCTTTAATAAAGAAAATGGCAAACAGCACAGGCCTACTCCTTGTTAGCTTAAGGTTTTTAAGAAAATAAAACTGATCCGAAATATAAAGTGATCTATAACAGTGCTTTGGTCCGCGATGTTTTATGCTAAAAAACAGCTGTAAAAGAAACCCGGGAAAGACGTGACACCGATGCATATGGGAATATCATTGTTTAGTTTCTTTGATATTCAAAGGCTGAGCTACAACGTCCTATAGGAGACAAAAACTAGACTTTGTTTGGGAAGTAATCTAATTCTGTCACTATCCATTGATTAAGATATTCACTTTCTGTACAATAGAAGATGTATAAACCCAGACATATTTTATGGAAACACTTGTGACCTTATCTCGTTATTATGCGTTATTACTCCAACCTCGTGACAAACTCAAAAACAACTTTATATCGAAGGAGGGACTTTCATATTTATTGGCCTGCACATGCGCAGTTTGGCGAGACGACCGTTAGACCCGATGGCGTGTTTCTGCGCATGAGCTTAGCTCGATAACGTCGCCATGACATCGACTACAAGCAAGATCGGAATATCTATTGGGGAAACAGTTTCTGCCTATCTTCATACTGTACTGTCTTTGATAAAATGCTGTCACGGAGGATGGAATAAATTACCCTAACCAGAAGGCTCGTTCGAGGGGAGCAGTTTTGTCAAGTCGGTGACGCCTTTCAAAGTGTGTTGCGTTATGGTTAGAAACATTGTCCAACTTGCGACTACATGATCTATACAAAAATCATGTGACCAGAGGTCATGCACTTTTTGATGAAGTCGCTGCAGTTGCTTCTCACCAACTGCACCATGCAGCCATCACCTGAATTGTGGGAGGCAGTATTTGCCAACTGATCATTAGGGTGTTTTTGTTTGACCCACGCTGACGTGGCCAAAGACGTGACAGAAACAGGAATCAGCTTTGACGCAATTCTAAAGCTACAAACGAAAGTGATATTTGAGACCTCTCTAACCAATTCATTGTACAC
Organism: Salvelinus namaycush; assembly: GCF_016432855.1. NCBI lineage: Eukaryota > Metazoa > Chordata > Actinopteri > Salmoniformes > Salmonidae > Salvelinus > Salvelinus namaycush. The sequence continues at coordinate 35,689,994 of NC_052322.1, read as the reverse complement.
ACATTATGTTTTCAGTTTGTGAGTGTATGACATGGGGATATAGAAAAGTTTCAGACATTTATACAGAAAAACGTTTATAGGCAATTGCAGCTATGTTGATCTGAGCCTTATTGTTGGAAAACCATTACAGTGTACGACTTTCGGCTGTCGCCGATGCACCTCCCCGACTTCACTCGACAAATTTTGTCCACAGTCGGCATTCATTAGGCTTACTGCTTGAACACACCCAGATACTTTTTCATCGCACCAATAGTTAGGGTAAGGACAGTGGAGGCTGCTGAGGGGATGACGGCTCATAATAATTGCTGGAACGGGGCAAATGGAATTGCATTATACACATGAAAACCATTCCGCTCCAACCATTACCACAAGCCAGTCCTGCCCAATTAAGGTGCCGCAACCTCATATGGGTAAGGATCACTGAGGTATAATAAAATCTGAGTCCAAGATGTCCACTCGTTGTTTTCAACGTAATCTACTCATGTTCGCATACCGAATCATGGACCATCTATATCCGGGTTGCATCCGGTTTATACTGACCAACATGCAAATCAAGTGCAAATCGGAACTAGGAAATGTTGACATTTACGACTTGCTAACTGGTTGTAGTTATACACATGCCATGTTCAATCAGTTAGCAAGTCGAACATTTCAGAGTTTTATATTCCGAATATCATATTAACATGGCAACAGGGAGCAGCACCATCAGCAACAATGCCTTCAGGTCATCATCCAAAAACATGGCAGACATTGGATGAATATAAAATGTTAATATCTTCGGCTGTGAGTAATGGGGGGGAAAACGGCCTCTGTGACAATTATTTGAATAATTCAATGGATGTTTTGTGGACCAAGGTGATGGCTAAAGTGTTTTATTAGGAATTTTCTAATCTGCTTTCTCTATGAGGCCGTGTATGGAAATAGGCTTTATGGGCCGTGTCAGTTAAACTGCAGTACCGAAATAAAACTGTAAAAGCAGTCGAAACTGTGCTTCTCAACGAACTCTGGCCCCTTGGTAAGGATTATGGGTGTGATACTAATCTGATCCTAGACCCGTGGTTTAGTCAACCTATCAGAGAAGAGGGCATCAAGAAAATACGGAAGTAAATGTCATCTCGCTCCACCTTCTCTGGTCATGTGACTATATAAACCGCAAAACAACACTGGTGATCGAAATATAAGTCTGTAAATAGTTGCACTGCAAGAAAGAACTTGCTAGCAAGATCAATTGTTTACACTTTACAGGAAATTATAACTGGATCCACACCTGTCTAACAGGCAGGCCGTTTCAATGCATTACAGAGAACCGAAAACGCTGCGGAGATGGACGCGTACGATTTGTTTACAAGTTGCAGAAAGGGCGACATTTCCAGAGTTAGGTAAATGGAGTCTGTGGAATAGAAATGCGTAGTTCGCAGCAGCGGGATGAGGTTATCTAGCGTGCTTAGCTATAAACAAAGACAACCTTGTGGTCAGTAGTAGTGTTACAAATATTTAGCAAATTTGTCAGCGAGCTAACGTTAGTGCCTATGTTAGCATATGCTATGCTATTTGCGTTGGTCTGTTGAAGTCTGGGCTTTGAAGTCATGCCAGTGGCGATATTGTGTTTGTGTGTTTTGGTATTACTAGGTTCAATTTATGTGCATGAAAGTAGGTTTAGCTAGAAACTATAAATACAACTCTTGTTTATTCTGCGCACATATCTGGCAACTTCCAACCTGGAAACTTTTCATCTTGACCGATATACAAATTTTAAGTAGGTTGCTTTCCAAACTCTTCTCCTATCTATTAGTGAAGAGTGCAATAAAAAAAACACTATTCCTTTTAAAGAGGGCTATATGGTGTTAACTTATGTTAAATCAAACAACGTAGTTTGTCAGTCTAGAATTTGGAATACAGTTAGGATTGTACTGTTTGTGTGGAATGTGAACATGTGGAGACTAGCATTAAGATGAAGACAGTTTCTACCATAACCTGTCTTAACTGCCTGTATTGGCCTATTGACCGTCCATTTTCCTGTCAAGGTATCTTGTTGAACAGAGAGACGTGGACCTCAATGTAAGAGACAAATGGGACAGCACCCCGTTGTAAGTACGGAGTTAATATTGCAGAATGTAGCCTGCACACAATATATTTGACACGGTCATTGTTAAGAATGTAATGTAACTTAACAATGTATTCTTCCACAGGTACTATTCTTGCCTCTGTGGCCATGAGGAGCTGGTCCAGTACCTGTTGGCTAATGGTAAAGCTGGAATTTGCCCCAAGTGTCAAAGCACATTTACATGGTTTAAAAACAGGGTTTGGGGGGGGTCTTGTTACATTACAGCCTTATTCTAATGGATTAAATTGTTTCCCCCCGTCAATCTACACACAATACCCCATAATGTTGAAGCGTCAACAGGTTTAGACATTTTTTTTAATGGATTCAACTGAATATAACATTTACATAAGTATTCAGACCCTTTACTCAGTACTTTGAAGCACCTTTGATAGTGATTACAGCCTCGAGTCTTCTTGGGAATGTCGCTACAACCTTGGCACACCTGTATTTGGGGAGTTTCTCCCATTCTCCTCTGCAGATTATCTCAAGCTCTGTCAGGTTGGATGGGGAGCGTCGCTGCACAGCCATTAAGGTCTCTCCTGAGATGTTTGATTGGGTTCAAATCCGGGCTCTGGCTGGGCCACTCAAGGACATTCAGAGACTTGTCCCAAAGCCACTCCTGCATTGTCTTGGCTGTGTGCTTAGGGTCGTTGTCCTGTTGGAAGGTGAACCGTTGCCCCAGTCTGAGGTCCTGAGCGCTCTGGAGCAGGTTTTCTTCAAGGATCTCTCTGTACTTTGCTCTGTTCATCTTACCCTCGATCCTGAGTAGTCTCCCAGTCCCTGCCGCTGAAAACATCCCCACAGCATGATGCTGCCACCACCATGCTTCACCGTAAAGATGGTGCCAGGTTTCCTCCAGACGTGACGCTTGGCATTAAGGCCAAAGAGTTCAATCTTGGTTTCATCAGACCAGAGAATCTTGTTTCTCATTGTCCGAGAGTCCTTTAGGCAATGTCCAAGTGGGCTGTCATGTGCCTTTTACTGAGGAGTGGCTTCTGTCTGGTCACTCTACCATAAAGGCATGATTGGTGGAGTGCTGTGGAGATGGTTGTCCTTTTGGAAGGTTCTCCCATCTCCACAGAGGAACTCTTGAGCTCTGTCAGAGTGACCATCGTGTTCTTGGTCACCTCCCTGACCAAGGCCCTTTTTTTATTGTATCTTTATTTAACTAGGCAAGTCAGTTAAGAACACATTTTTATTTTCATTGATGGCCTAGGAACAGTGGGTTAACTGCCTTGTTCAGGGGCAGAACGACAGATTTGTACCTTATCAGCTCGGGGATTTGATCTTGCAACCTTTCGGTTACTAGTCCAACGCTCTAACCACTAGGCTACCTGCTCCCCCAATTGCTCAGTTTGGCCGGGTGGCCAGCTCTAGGAATAGTCTTGGTGGTTCCAAACTTCTTCCATTTAAGAATGATGGAGGCCACTGTGTTCTTGGGGACCTTCAATGCTGCAGAAATGTTTTGGTACCCTTCCCCACATCTGTGCCTTGACACAATCCTGTCTCGGCGCTCTACAGACAATTCCTTCAACCTCATGGCTTGGTCTTTGCTCTGACATGCACTGTCTACTGAGGGGCCTTATATAGACAGGTGTGTGCCTTTCCAAATCATGTCCAATCAATTGAATTTACCACAGGTGGACTCCAATCAAGTTCTAGGAACATCTCAAGGATGATCAAGGGAAACAAGATGCACCCGAGCTCAATCTCATAGCAAACAGTCTGAATACTTATGTAAATAAGGTATTTCAGTTTTTTTTTATTTTATATATATACATTTGCCAAAAAAATCTAAATTGTTTTTTGCTTTTTCCTTATGGGGTATTGTGTGTGTAGAGTGATGAGGAAAAACAATTATTTAATCTATTTTAAAATAAGGCTGTGAAGTAAGAAAATGTGGAAAAAGTCAAGGGGTCTGAATACTTTCCAAATGCACTGTTATCCTATATGCAATTAATTGTGTCTTGGAGGTGACCTGTACACTGTTTTCCATTTGGGCTTTCAGGAGCAAAGTGTGAAGCCAACACATTTGATGGAGAGCGATGCATGTATGGCTCTCTGAGTGACTCCATCCGACGTCTCCTAAAAGAGTACAAGTGCATCACAGCCCAAGCCATGCAGAGGGACTATTATGACCACTTTCTTCTCACGTAAGGCGCTGTAACGCTACAATGCATCTTAACTGCATCGTAATGTTTTATAGCCGTTAGCTTTGTGTTTTCCTCATTCTGTGTTGCCTGTACTTCTGTTTGTCTGCTTATATTATACAGAAGCAGTGAAACTCTTAACATCAACACTCATTTGGCCCTGCTTTCTCCCTGTCCTCCCCTTCTGTCTGCTGTTTGTATCTAGGTTACTGGAGCAGGGCCAGTATAGTGACGTCAAGTTCCTGGTTCACGGTGAGACATTTCAGGCTCACCGCTGTGTGCTGAGCGCTCGCTCAGAGTACTTCACAGCCATGTTTGAAACCAAATGGAAAGGAAAGAACTTGATCCCCCTCAAACACCCTTTGGTAGGTGTTGTGTTACACCACCTTTTTGCAGATAGGCATGACAGCATTACGTTGGATTGGACGGTGGGGGGGGTGTAGCTATATTTGACGTTATTGATTTTAATAAATGTGTTTACTTTATAATATGCTATTTACCTTGTTATTGTTTTAGGAGTCATTACAACAAGCACAATTGCAAACCATTTGATACAGGAATTATATGAAGTATGTACTAAAAAGATTGTTTCAGTAAGAATTTCTGTGGAAACAAACTCAATCAGGGCTGTATGTATAAATGCTACCAAAACATTCACTTGGCCAAAAGGGAATCTAAAGTAACAGTGTAAACACAGTAAAAGATCCATATGGATTAAGAAAAAAAAACTTTTTTTCCACCCTGTTTCAGATCAACCCAGCAGCCTTTGGTGCCATCCTGCAGTATTTTTACACTGGTTGGTTTCTATTGTTTGAGGTGTATAACTAGATGTATGAATGCAGAATTAGGCTAAGATCACAAATTAACATAATGGAAGTCAGACATGTTGACGTTTTAATTAAGATTAGGCAAATGTACAGTATGTAAAATGGCATTTTGCATTTAAAGATGTCTAAGTATGTCATAGTCATCCCAGTGATTGTAAATGATGCCTGAGGGCTGCGTTCAAGCTCATCCTTGATTGATGACTGAAATGTATGTTTCGATCCAGTCAGAAGATTAGGGTATTTTCAGTCTTTCTCTAAAAAGGTGATGATATGGCATCCATAAAGTCTAACATGACTGCATCATAAAGAGCCAGCATACACTGTCTTTCAAAGTAGTGTAGCCTACATTTAGTGTTACAAAGCTATGAGCTAACCGGCTTTCGCTTCCAGGTCGTATGGACATTGACGTGAGCCACGTGGAGGACTGCAAGCGGCTGGCCAAACAGTGCAAAATGGGCGACCTTATTGATGAGTTGGAGAGCAAGTGTAAACAGGTGTATGAGTTTGGTAAGCTCCCTCTTCTTAAATCTCTTGAAATTAGGCCTACACATTTACATTGTTACATGGTGTCTCACCTGTCTCTCTGTGTCTGCTTCCATGCATAGTCTCCAATAAGCCAGGGACCTGTGTAAAGGTTCTGACCCTGGAGCCTCACAGCTGTCAGCATCAGGAGGAGATGGCTCAACTGGCAGACTGTGCCCTCCCTGCTGAGCTAAAAGTAAGAACATTACAAACTAGCCTGGTCCCACATCGTTTGGGATTTAGCCAACTCTTCTAACTATCATTGTTAGCATGACAAGAATAGTCAGAGGCGTTGGCTAAAGCACATACCAAACAGATGTGGGACCAGCTAATCATATTCAAGGTTGCCACTTATGATTATCCCTTGATGTAAATAAACCTTTTGTTCATAATAAGTGAATTGTCAAGGATCTTTGTCATTTTGTTTTGTTTTTCTGTAGGTGGGATTTGGCGAGCTTCCATTTGACAGAACTGATAACTTCCCTAGCTACCCTGACATTTGCTTCAGGGTTGAAGGTTATGACTTCCTGTGTCATAAGGTGTGCTCCACATACCTCTAACAAAGTACAAAGATAGATGAGTTAATCGTCAGGCTATGATTTTGGAATTAGTCATTATTTATGCATCTCCTCAGTTAATTATTATGGGCTAACAAGTTGTCTTTATCCCCTCTGGACAGGCGTTTTTCTGTGGACGCAGTGACTATTTTAAGGCGTTGCTGCAGGACCACTTCAGTGAGGGAGAGATGATGCAGTCCCAGCCCAGCACCCCAGTCCTTACCATCCACAACATCTCCCACGAGATCTTTATCCGTCTCCTCTATTACGTATACAGCGACGACACTGAGGTCAGTTCAGACAGAATTCCTGCAGTGATGATATTTCTATGAACTCACCAGTCTTGTCTTTCTCTCTCTCCTAATGTATTGTAATACTCTCTCTGCCTGGGTCCAGCTGTCCCCAGATAATGTGTTTGATGTGCTGTGTGTGGCTGATATGTACCTGCTCCCCGGGCTGAAGCGTCTGTGTGGTAAGACGCTGGCCAAGATGCTGTGTGAGGATAACGTGTTGCACATGTGGAAGACAGCCAAGCTCTTCAGACTGTCTCGTCTGGAGGACCAGTGCACGGAGTACATGGCTAAGATCATAGAGAGGGTGAGTGTCTGTCATTATAGGCTGTGCAAGGATGGTCATTGCTGTGTCCCATCTGACAGCTGCCCCTCTCCTCAACAGCTGGTAGAGCAGCCTGAGTTTGCTGACATGATCAAGGAGGATGCTGGGGCAGTGGAGGACCGACACGAGACCGACTCCATCCCTCTGGTGGACGACATCCGCTTCCACATCACCAGTAACGTTCAGACCTTCAGTGCCATCGAGGAGGCCAACGTGAAGCTGGACGCCCTGGATCAGCTGCTCTCCACCATCGGTCTGGAATGCTAATGAGAAGGTGTGGGGGTGTGTTAGGGCTAGTACTGGCTAAGCTAGCTGCTAGCCACAACCAGTGGCAAGAAGGACTTGTATTGGACTGTTGAAGGGTATTGGGGGAGACATTAAATAGCTTTCACATTATACACACAAAAAGAGTGTTTACTTCAAATAGTTTAAATGCTTCTGGGCCCGACCAGGTGGTGGGCAAAGCACCTTTTTGCGAATAATGTGAAAGCTGATAATGCAACAATTTGTGTATTGGGTACATTCTAGTATTGACCTGGAATGTCAAAGACCGAAGTATGTAGGGACTGGAGGCGTCAAGTTGCTATTGAGTAGCTAGACAAGGATAGGGTTGCTGAAGAAGTTGAGGATGATGTTGCATTGGAATGAATGAAACACACAGATACAGAAGCCCATGTGATGAGGATGAAGAGTGAGGAATGGAGTGTGGACTCTGATTGTAATATATACTTTCGTTTGCGGTTTTATTTTGAAGTAATGTGTCTTTTTCTTGGAATGACAGGTCATCTGACCACAAACATTGTAGACCCAATATCACAGAAGATATTACAGTATGTTGGCTTAGAAATGTAGCTATTAAAGAACCTTCGCATTTTTGTGAAAAATATCCAATTATGAAAATCTCTGTTTTTAAACAAAGAGACTCAGAGAAACAGCAAATATCTGACTCTTGTGATGATTTAGAATAATTATAGAATTCTGAATGACAGCAAAAAAAATGTTTCCCCTAACATGGACATTACTCTTTTTATTTTTACCTTCAGATTTTCCTGACTGATATGAATTTGTTACACTATGTTTTAGCGGCTTGCTTTTCTTAAGAGGCAAGACATTTTGATTATTTTTCATCTTGTGCTAGTATATTGTAGGCCTAAATGCATGCTGATTACTCTTGTTGTGTATGCATGATTTATCTTTATAGAATGTAGCTTCTTATTTAGGTGTTAGGAGAGGAAACCATAGCTAGTTACATGGCTATGTTAAATATTGTTTAATCCAAAAATAATGAAAAGAAATTCAGCCTCATGTCGCATATGATTAACAGTAAAAGTTTCAATACATTGTCATAAGTAAAGTAATGAATTTGTTTTTATGATTTAGTTTTGAAAAAATGATGACTGGAGTCAAGTAAAGACCCAACGAGATCATTTACAAAATGTAAGTGTTTTTTATTTTTAGTTGGCAAATTAGAGAACTCATGACACAACTTGTAGTCTACTTGATTTGATAACTAGATATTGAATCCTGTCAGTCACATTCATGCAGCAAATGCATTTAGCCTCAATTTGCATGCAGTATACAGTGTGGGGTAAAAAGGAAGTGAGTATTTTCTCACAGCAGTCACAATGGATCCTCATTTACTTAAAGCATACTTGCATGTACATGGACAAGCAGACAACCAACCACAAGCAATACAGTGCAATTTTGATGACTTTATTTTGAACTCAATCTAAGTCCCAATATCTCTTATCTTTAACTATGACATTCCACTGCAATGTATATGTCACTTTCAAAATACAACTGTATTTTTCATTGTCAACTTTACCACAGACTACTGGATAAGCATAGGCTTGTGCTGTAAATAACATACTAACCCCTGTACATGCTGAACAGACAAACACATGTTATTTGCTTGTGTGATTTAACAGTTTCTTATGAGGACTGTTCTTTAAGAGGATAACACGCTATGGTTAGTAATGATTTCCCATTATATACACAAAGTAGGATCAATCATTTAGCCAGTCTGCTTTGATAAATATGTAAGGGATAATCAACGAGGGGCTATGCCTTCTCTGGAAAATAATGAACAAATTGGAAGGTGTGCAGCTGAGTTGTATTATTTTCCAGAGAATGCATAGAGCCCTGATTTGATTATCCATTTTATATCATGGCTATAATTTAGCACATTTACCGCTAGAAATGTATTTATTTGGAGGTAGAAATGTGTTCAACATCCACTTAGATAGCTATGCAGTTTACTAGTTAGTGACGGTAGTTACCTTGGTAACCAAACAAGCTAGTTTAACTAACCAAACCATCAGTCGTAGTTTGCTATTATGAAAATCGAATTCAACAATGCCAATAATGCTTTCAATTCGACTTTTGCTTTCAAAAGCAGCTCAAACATAGCACATGTAATAATTAACTATAGCCATTGAATTATATCGTGCAAATATACCATGCGTTATAGGGAAATAATGCATGTTCTAGAATGCCCTTCAAATTAATCCAAAACAAGTATTCAACAATGCCATGGTATAATTAACCAATAAAGCCCGAGGGGGTGTGGTATGTGACCAATATACCACGGTTTAGGGCTGTTCTTAAGCATGATGCAACAAGGTGTGCCTGGATACAGCCCTTAGCTGTGGTATATTGGCAATATACCACCAATCCCTGAGCTGACTTGTTGCTATTATAAACTGGTTACAAATGTAATTAGAACAGTAAAACTCAATGTTTTGTCATACCAGTGGTTTACGGTCTGATATACTACGGCTTTCAGCCAATCAGCATTCACAGCTCGAACCACCCGGTTTACAATTGGATATAACTTGTTTTCTCTGGATGTTGACGTGATTGTGTGTGGTAGTAGGATGGGCCATGACAGTGCTTCCAATTTTCTTCGATTTTTTACTCCTGTATTTTGCTTTTATTTAAAACAGAAATGTTTTACCATTGTCACATTGTTAGCAATATTGACTCCACATACATTTTATTTGAAAGTGAAATAATATATTATGGACAAAGCTGTAGGTACAATTAAAAATGAAGAAAAAATGCATTTCCATTGGTGTTTTTGTCCTTTTTGAAAGTTCCAAGTACATATTATTAAACACATTTTCCTTAAAGTCTAAAGATCTGGCCCGCAGGTGATTTTTATATGTTGGACGTACAGTACATTTGGAAAGTATTCAGACCCCTTGACGTTTTCCACATTTTGTTATGTTACAGCCTTATTCTAAAATTGATTAAATTAAACATTTTCCTCAATCTACACACAATATCCCATGAGGACAAAGCAAAAAAAGGTTTTTAGAAATGTTTGCAAATGTATAAAAAATGTAAAACATACCTTTATTTACTTAAGTATTCAAACTCTTCGCTATGAGACTCAAAATTGAGCTCCGGTGCATCCTGTTTTCATTAATCATCCTTGATGTTTCTACAACCTGATTGGAGTCCACCTGTGGTAAATGTAAGTAATTGGACATGATTTGGAAAGGCACACACCTGTCTATATAAGGTCCCACAGTTGACAGTGCATGTCAGAGCAAGAACCAAGCCATAAGGTCGAAGGACTTGTCTGTAGAACTCTGCGACAGAATTGTGTTGAGGCACATATCTGGGGAAGGGTACCAAAAAATGTCTGCAGAAATGAAGGTTCCCAAGAACACAGTTGCCTCCATGATTCTTAATTGGAAGAAGTTTGGAACCACCAAGACCCTTCCTAGAGCTGGTGGCCCAGCCAAACAGCCCAATCGGGGGAGAAGGGCCTTGGTCAGGCAGGTGACCAAGAACCCGATGGTCACTCTGACAGAGCTCCAGAGGTCCTCTGTGGAGATGAGAGAACCTTCCAGAAGGACAACCATCTCTGCAACCATATCTGCAGCACTCCACCAATCAGGCATTTACATCTGGAGCATCACATCTGGAGGAAACCTGGCACCATCTCTATGGTGAAGCATGGTGGTGACAGCATTATGCTGTGAGGATGTTTTTCAGCGGCAGGGACTGGGAGACTAGTCAGGATGGAGAGAAAGATGAACGGGGAAAAGTACAATGAGATCCTTGATGAAAACCTGCTCCAGACCGCTCAGGAACTGGGGTGAAGGTTCACCTTCCAACAGGATAACGCAGGAGTGGCTTCGGGACAAGTCTCTGAATGTCCTTGAGTGGCCCGAACTTGAACCTGATTGAACATTTCTGGAGAGACCTGAAAATAGCTGTGCAGCGACGCTCCCATCCAACCTGTCAGAGCTTGAGAGGACCTGCAGAGATGAATGGGAGAAGCTCCCCAAATACAGGTGTGCGAAGCTTGTAGCGTCATACCCAAGAAGACTCGAGGCTGTAATCCCTACCAAAGGTGCTTCAACAAAGTACTGAGTAAAGGGTCTGAATATTTACGTAAATGTGATATTTCAGTTTTTTATTTGTAATAAATTAGCAACATTTTTAATTTGGGAAATCTCTTCTAAAGTATTCCCATGTATAATAGAGAGATGTGATTGTAAACAAATATAAGAAATGTTTTTAAATTATTGTTTTAGTGAAATATTATACCTGTTTGTGCTTTTTTGCAGTCAATTTGCAGTCTACAAATGATTTGTAATAATGTTCCGGCTGCCTGACCATCTGCTCAAGAAAAAGTTGGCCCCCTGCTGAATCTATTAGTTGATTATCCCTGTTCTAGAAGATAGAGAATGAAGTGGAATATGAAGGCCTGGTCTGTCAATACTTTCCAACACCCTCAAGGTGGTGCCCTTTCTTCATTCAGATTGTCTCAGTTGTTCATCTGAGATGGAGCATTTAGGATAGAAGAGTTGTTTGTCAATTGCCAAGATATATTTTTGGGGGGAGGAAAACAGTAATTTAGGGTAAACATACTGATCTATCATCCTCATTCAATAATGCAAACCATTTATCTTGTTACCAAGGCTCTATACTCCTGGCAATGTTTTCTCTCTGGGTGCACAGCCAGGGACTCTCATAGGGTTCTCTGTCTCCAACCTTCATTTTAATCCCAGTTTATCAGAAGCCCACAAAGGTGCGAAGAAGGTCAGGGGAAAGAGGGATGGTTGTGTGTGGTGGCATACCAAGGCCACTGTACCCCCTTCCCCCATTGTGTTTTGTGTGTGTGTGTGTTCACAAACGGATTGCCCTTGCCTGCAAGTCTCCAGTGTTCTGCCTCCCTTTGTGCATAATCATTCTCATTTGAAAGGGATGCAGAGCTATATGTCACCTTAATGGAGCTCAGTGGTGGCAAAGGTTTTCAGTGGTGGCAGACATAGAATAGGCCAAAGCGCAACAGGGAATAAGTTGTGGGCAAAGCTGCTGTAAAAGCATGTTGAAGTGGGGTTCAACCTTAAACTCAACCCATTAGCAAACAAAACCCTTGGCTGGGTTCCCACACATATTGAAAAGACAAAATAAACAATATAATTTGTTACTACCCCAGTGAGTTGTCTTCACAGAGGTTTTATAGTTGTTCCTTAGCAACTTGGGTTCTGAGTTTAGAGGTGATGGGAAAGTTCCCCTTCGGGGACATTTAGACATATAATACTCTGTGACAAGTGAATGTTAACAAGGCTTAAGTGTACCGGGATTGCATAATGCTTTTGTTGTACGTATCAGCAAATTACATGACTCAACCTCATGTATAGATCACAGTTACTCATACTGTTGCCCTGTGCAGCGTTCAACTTTTCACCCATAGTCTCTCATGTTATTAATCAAGTGGTGAATTCTCTCTTTGTGTGTAATTTTGTGATGTGCCATTTGAAACCCTTGGTTTATCGTTTTCTTTCTGAGAACAAGGAGGATCCTCGTACTGTAGTTTTGTTCAGGGGCTCTCATTTTCAGCAGGAGTGAAACAATTGCCATGGCAACAGGAGGAGAGAATGGGATGTCTGAAGGAGCAAGAACACTGGGACCTCAAGAAAATGTCTGCATCATTGCCCTGATATTTCTTATTATAAAGATGATTACTTCTGTACAAATTCTCAGTTATACCAGCATATGTTCAATCCAGTGTGCTTCATGCCATTTATCATAACAACAAATCATATCATTGATAAACCCAAACTGGAATATGTTCCGGGATTCTTCCGATGGCATTGAGTACACCACATCAGTCACTGGCTTCATCAATAAGTGCATTGATGACGGCGTCCCCACAGTCACTGTACGTACGTACATACCCTAACCAGAATCCATGGATTACAGGCAACATCCGCACTGAGCTAAAGGGTAGAGCTGCCGCTTTAAAGGAGCGGGACTCTAACCCGGAAGCTTATAAGAAATCCCGCTATGCCCTCCGACGAACCATCAAACCAGCAAAGCGTCAATACAGGACTAAGATTGAATCATATTACACCGGCTCCGACGATCGTCAGATGTGGCAGGGCTTGCAAACTATTACAGACTACAAGGGAAGCACAGCCACGAGTTGCCCAGTGACATGAGCCTACCAGATGATCTAAATGACTTCTATGCTTGCTTCAAGGCAAGTAACACTGAAACATGCATGAGAGCATCAGCTGTTCCGGATGACTGTCAATACAGTCGCATACGCAGGATTTGTAGTACACAAAGGGACTATGTCAAACAAACCGACCATCTGGATGAGCGTTTCAGACAGCGGGGTTACCCAGAGGAATGGCTGCATGAAGCAAGGAAATGTTATAAAATATCCCCCAGGATGACAGCCTCACACCCAAACCTCCCCGCCCTCCTGACCAACGCATTCAATGCATCCTTCAGTACTCCCCACTTGGTAAACAGTTCGACCACATCATTAAAAAACACTGGTACATCTTGAGCACTGATCCACAACTGGATAAGACGTTTAAAGAACCCCCGTGGGTAGTCTTCAGACGCGCCCCCAGCATCAGTCAAATGGTGGTGAGGTCTGATCTTCCACCAGTGCCACGCAGTACCTTTCTAGACAATGTGCCGGACGGTAACTATAGATGTGGCGGATGCACCCAGTAACTTCACAAACAAATGCACAATGTTCAGTCACCCTATTACGGGAAAGGCCATTAAGATTAAGGGCATCATTACATGTTCCACAAAAAAAGTGATATGCCTTATCAAGTTTATTTGTGGTCTATGCTATGTAGGAAAACCAAAATGAGCTCTAAAAAACAAGGATAGAACACAGGAGTAATATCAGGACCCTTTACCAGAGAAGCCCTGTGGCTGCGCATTTTATGGAGGCTTGTCACAACATTAGCGCTTTGAGATACATTGGCATCGAACATGTTAAGACTCCATGGAGGGGCGGAGACACTGATCATCTATTATTGAGAAGAGAATTGTATTGGATTCACCGTTTGTGTACCATGTCTCCTAGAGGTCTGAACCAAGAGTTTGATATCAGACCATTTCTTACCTGAATATGTGACTTTACTTTGATTTGTCTTGCCTTCCAGGTTACCAACTTGGTCAATTTGTAAATATACAGTACTGTGCTAAAATCTTAGGCAGGTGTGAAAAAATGCTTTAAAGTAAGAATGCTTTCAAAAATAGCCATGTTAATAGATTATATTCATCAATTAACTAAATGCAAAGTGAGTGAACAGAATACAAATCTAAATCAAATCCATATTTGGTGTGACCGCCCTTTGCCTTCAAAACAGCATAAATTCTTCTAGGTACGCTTGCACAAAGTCAGGGATTTTGTAGGCATGTAGTCAGGTGTATGATAAAACAATTATACCACACAGGTGCTAATGATCATCAATTCAATATGTAGGTTGAAACACAATCATTAACTGAAACTTTCTGCTGTGTAGGAGGAATAAAACTGGGTGAGACACAGCTAACAAGGTGAGGTTGCTGAAGACAGTTTACTGTCAAAAGTCATACACCATGGCAGGACTGAGCACAGAAACAAGACACAAGGTAGTTATACTGCATCAGAAAGGTCTCTCCCAGGCAGAAATGTCAAGGCAGACAGGGTTTTCCAGACGTGCTGTCCAAGCTCTTTTGAAGAAGCACAAAGAAACGGGCAACGTTGAGGACCGTAGACACAGTGGTTGACCAAGGAAACTTAGTGCAGCAGATAAAAGACACATCATGCTTACTTCCATTCGCAATCGGAAGATGTCCAGCAGTGCCATCAGCTCAGAATTGGCATAAAACAGTGGGACCCTGGTACACCCATCTATTGTCCAGAGAAGTCTGGTCAGAAGTGGCCTTCATGGAAGACTTGCGGCCCAAAATCCATAACTCTGACGTGGAAACAAGGCCAAGCGACTCAACTATGCACGAAAGCACAGGAACTGGGGTGCAGAAAAATGTCAGCAGGTGCTCTGGACTGATGAGTAAAAATGTGAAATATTTGGCCGTAGCAGAAGGCAGTTTATTCTGGATTTAGGGCTGGAGAGCGGTACACAAATGAGTGTCTGCAGGCAACAGTGAAGCATGGTGGATGATCCTTGCAAGTTTGGGGCTGCATTTCTGCAAATGGAATTGTCTCCTCAATGCTGAGAAGTACAGGCAGATACTTATCATGCAATACCATCAGGGAGGCATCTGATTGGCCCCAAATATATTCTGCAGCATGACAACAACCCAAGCATACAACGAAAGTCATTAAGTCCTGTAAGTGATGGTATTGCCCCCACAGAGCCCTGATCTCAACATCATCGAGTCTGTCTGGGATTACATGAAGAGAGAGAAGCAACTGAGACTGCCTAAATCCACAGAAGAACTGTGGTTAGTTCTCCAAGATGTTTGGGCCAACCTACCTGCCGGGTTCCTTCAAAAACTGTGTGCAAGTGTATCTAGAATAATTTATGCTGCTTTGAAGGCAAAGGGAGGTCACACCAAATATTGATTTGATCTAGATTTTTCTTTTGTTCACTCACTTTGCATTTTGTTAATTGATAAACGTTAACTATTAACATGTCTATTTTTGAAAGCATTCTTACTTTACAGCATTTTTTCCACAATTGCCTAAAACTTTTTCACATTACTGTATATTATTTTCTGGATCCATTACATGCACCCATCTCATTGTTGTTGAATTATTAGAGATATACAAATGTTTTTTGCACCCACCATGCGTCATGTCCGCAATGGAAATGTTTATATTTTGGGATGTGAACACTCAGTGTGTTTGACCTGACAAAGATCTGTTTCGGATCGAAACATTGTCAATAAAGTGGTGAATTGGGAGATTTAACAGTGTGCGGGCCTTCTTGTTCTATACCGGACGACTGTGTGATCATGATTTCCATAGCCGATGTGAGAGTAAGACCTTTAAACAGGTCAACATTCACAAGTCCGCAGGGACAGACGGATTACCAGGACGTGTACTGCGAGCATCCGCTGACCAACTGGCAAGTGTCTTCACTGACATTTTCAACCTCTCCCTGTCTGAGTCTGTAATACCAACATGTTTCAAGCAATCCACCATGGTCCCTGTGCCCAAGAACACTAAGGTAACCTACCTAAATGACTACCGACCCATAGCACTCACATCTGTAGCCATGAAGTGCTTTGAAAGGCTGGTCATGTCTCACATCAACACCATTATCCCAGAAACTCTAGACCCACTCCAATTTGCATACCGCCCCAACAGATCCATAGATGATGCAATCTCTATTGCACTCCACACTGCCCTTTCCCACCTGGACAAAAGGAACACCTATGTGAGAATGCTATTCATAGACTACAGCTCAGCGTTCAACACCATAGTGCCCTCAAAGCTCATCAATAAGCTAAGGACCCTGGAACTTAACACCTCCCTCTGCAACTGGATAATGGACTTCCTGACGGGCCGCCCCCAGGTGGTAAAGGTAGGTAACAACACATCCGCCACGCTGATCCTCAACACAGGGGCCCCTCAGGGGTGCATGTTCAGCCCCCTCATGTACTCCCTGTTCACACCTGACTGAACGGCCAGGCACGACTCCAACACCATCGTTAAATTTGCCGATGACATAACAGTGGTAGGCCTGATCACTGACAACAACGAGACAGCCTACAGGGAGGAGGTCAATGACCTGGCCGTGTGTCACGCCCTGGCCGTAGAGAGGTTTTTATTCTCTATTTTGGTTAGGTCAGGGTGTGACTAGGGTGGGCATTCTAGTTTCCCTATTTCTATGTTGGTGTGGTTGATTCCCAATCAGGGGCAGCTGTCTATCGTTGTCCCTGATTGGGGATCATATATAAGTTGTCATTTTTCTTTTGGGTTTTGTGGGGTCTTGTTTTCTGTTTAGTGTCTGTACCTGACAGAACTGTTCGCTTTCGTTTTCACTTTGTTATTTTGTTTGAGTGTTTTTTGATAATAAAAATCATGAACACTGAACACTGGCGCTTTGGTCCACTCCTTTCGACGAGCGTTACACTGTGTGGTGCCAGGACTACAACTTCTCCCTCAACGTGATCAAGACAAAGGAGATGTTTGTGAACTACAGGAAAAAGAGGACCGAGCACGCCCCCATTCTCATCTACGGGACTGTAGTGGAGTAGGTTGAGAGCTTCAAGTTCCTTGGTGTCCACATCACCAACAAACTAACATGATCCAAGCACACCATAACAGTCGTGAAGCAGGCACGACAAACCTATTCCCCCTCAGGAGACTGAAAAGATTTGTCATGGGTCCTCAGATCCACAAAAGGTTCTACAGCTGCACCATCGAGAGCTTCTTGACTGGTTGCATCACTGCCTGGTATGGCAACTGCTCGGCCTCCAACCGCAAGGCACTACAGAGGTCAGTGCGAACAGCCCAGTTCATCACTGGGGCCAAGCTTCCTGCCATCCAGGACCTCTATACCAGGCGGTGTCAGAGGAAGGCCCTACAAAACTCCAGCCACTCTAGTCATAGACTGTTCTCTCTCATACCACATGGCAAGCGGTACCGGAGCGCCAAGTCTAGGTCCAAGAGGCTTCTAAAGAACTTCTACCCCCAAGCCATAAGACTCCTGAACATCTAGTCAAATGGCCACCCAGACTATTCGCATTGCCCCTCCCCCCTCCCCTCTCCACACCACTGCCAGTCTCTGTTGTCGTCTATGCATAGTCACTTTAATTAATTAACTCTACCTACATGTACATACTACCTCAACGAACCGGTGCCCCCACACATTGACTATGTACCGGCACCCCCCTGTATATATTGTAATTTTTTACTGCTCCTCTTGAATTACTTGTTACTTTTATCTCTTATTCTTATCCATATTTTTTTATACTGCACTGTCGGTTAGGGTCTCGTAAGTAAGCATTTCACTGTAAGGTCCACAACTGTTTTATTCGGCGCATGTGACTAATAACATTTGATTTGATTTGATAACAACACATCCAACACAGATCCCCAACATGGGGGCCCCTCAGGGGTGCATGCGTAGTCCCCTCCTGTACTCCCTGTTCACTTATGACTGCATGGCCAGGCACGACTCCAACACCATCATTAAGTTTGCCGATGACACAACAGTGGTAGGCTTGATCACCGACAACGACGAGACAGCCTATAGGGAGGAGGTCAGAGACCCGGCCGTATGGTGCCAGGACAACAACCTCTCCCTCAACGTGATCAAGACAAAGGAGATGATTGTGGTCTACAGGAAAAGGAGGACCGAGCATGCTCCCATTCTCATCGATGGGGCTGTAGTGGAGCAGGTTGAGAGTTTCAAGTTCACCAACAAACTAACGTGGACCAAGCACACCAAGACCCTCGTGAAGAGGGCATGACAAAACCTATTCCTCCTCAGGAGACTGAAAATAATTTGGCATGGGTCCTCAGATCCTCAAAAGGTTCACCATCGAGAGCATCCTGACTGGTTGCATCAATGCCTGGTATGGCAACTGCTCGGCCTCCGACATGACTGGGGCCAAGCTTCCTGCCATCCAGGACCTCTATACCAGGCGGTGTCAGAGGAAGACCCTAAAAATTGTCAAAGACTCCAGCCACCCTAGTCATACTGCTCTCTCTGCTACCGCACGGCAAGTGGTACCGGAGTGCCAAGTCTAGGTCCAAGAGGCTTCTAAACAGCTTGTACCCCCAGCCATAAGACTCCTGAACGTCTAATCAAATGGCTACCCAGACTATTTGCATTGCCCCCCCCTCCCCCTCTTTTGCTGCTGCTACTCTCTGTTTATTATCTATGCATAGTCACTTTAATAACTCTACCTACATGTACATATTACCTCAATTACCTCGATTAACCGGTGCCCCCACACATTGACTCTTTACCGGTACCCCCTGTATATAGCCTCACTATTGTTATTTTACTGCTGCTCTTTAATTATTTGTTACTTTTATTTCTTATTTTTCTAGGTATTTTTCCTAAAACTGCATTGTTGGTTAAGGGCTTGTAAGTAAGCAGTTCACTGTCAGTTCTGCACCTGTTGTATTCGGTGCATGTGACAAATTGTGACATGATTATCCAACAGGATTGACACTATATTAAAGTGATATTTTTTAACAGATTTTTTACCACAATTTGTCATCTTAAAAAAAGCAGGACAACAAGACAATCGCCCCTAAGTAACCTCTGACCACAACCTTGACCCCGCTCTAAAGACATTGTGTTTTTTTTCTAAACAACAGCATTTAGTTTTCCTCAGTGTGGTCATGAATCATGTTGTCCAATTAGAGAAGCAACTGATGCTCTGTCCTCGTGCATCTCCTCCATCGTCTTAAAGGCCGTTGTTTGCCCAAAAAACAGGAATAAAAAAGAAAGAACAGAGAGGAACCAAGCAGAAGAGAAGATGAGGATTTATTGCCTACCATGAAAAGGGAGACATGTCAATTGGTGAAATGGGTTGTTGGTTAGTGACTCACAACCCTGACTCACTCAAGAGTTATCTTTCCCGGAAGGCCTTAGGAGCAGAGGAGAGAGAGCTTGGCTGAACCAAGTTGAGGGACAAACAGTTCCTTTAACTCCTGTTTCTTCATGCAATGTTCTGTTTCGCTTTAAAACAGAACAAACTATTGGCCTATAGCGTGCCGCTGAGGTATTAAAGTTGGATGCGGAAGTAAGGTGCGGTGTGTAATACAATATGCCCACACTTCTTGGCTTCGTGACATTAAGCAAATCAAAATGTATTTGTCATGTGCCGAATACAACAGGTGTAGACTTTATAGTGAAATGCTTACTTACGAGCCTCTTCCCAACAATGCAGAGTTAAAAAGTATATAGTAACACAATAAAATAACAATAACTAGGCTATAAACAAGGAGTACCAGTACCGAGTCAGTGTGCAGGGGTACGAGGTAGTTGAGGTAATATGTACATGTAGGTAGGGGTAAAAGTGACTAGGCGATCAGGATAGATAACAGAGTAGCAGAAGCGTATGTGAAGAGTGTGAAAGTGTGTCTGTGTGAGTATGTGTCTCTGTGTGTGTGTGTGTTTCTTCAATGTGTGTGTGTGTGTGTGTGTGTATGTGTGTGTTGAAGTGTCACTGTAGTATGTGTGAGTGTGTGGGTATAGTACAGTGAGTGTGGTGCAACAGTGTCAATGCAAATAAAAAGGGGGTCAGTGCACATATTCTGGGTAGCCATTTGATTAATAACTGTTCAGCAGTCGTATGGCTTTGGGGTAGAAGCTGTTCAGAGTCCTGTTGGTCCCAGACTTGGCGCTCCGGGTATTGCTTGCCATGCGGTAGCAGAGAGAACCGTTTATGACTTGGGTTGCTGGAGTCTTTGACCATTTTTAGGGCCTTCCTCTGACACTGCCTGGTATAGAGGTCCTGGATGGCAGGGAGCTCGGCCCATATGTTCAGGGCCATACGCAGTACCCTCTATAGCGCCTTACGGTCGAATGCCATGCAGTTGCCATACCAAGCAGTGATGCAGCCAGTTAAGAGGCTCTCAATGGTGCAGCTGTATAACTTTTTATCTGAGGGCTCATGCCAAATCTTCACAGCCTCACAACTGTGTTGGTTTGTTTGAACCATGATAGGTCCTTAGTGATGTGGATACAGAGGAACTTGAAGCTCTCGACCCGCTCCACTACAGCACCGTCGATGTGAAAGGGGGGTGTGCTCGGCCCTCCGTTTCTTGTAGTCCACGATCAGCTCCTTTGTCTTGCTGACATTGAGGGAGAGGTTGTTGTCCTGACCACACTGCCAGGCCTCTGACCTCCTCCCTATATACTGTCTCATCGTCATTCTGGGTTAGCACTATGTGGTTTTGGTTGCAATAACAGAATCTACCCCTTGACAACAGTGCCAGAAAACGTTCACTGGTGGAAATTTACTACCGTTATCTTTTTCTCATGTCTGCAGTCCCTCCTCAGAACAGTACGTGGGAGAAGAGAGATGTTTTTTTAGTTCAGCTACATTTCTTCACTCTTAAGCAATATATACTTTGTGACTTCAGTTGCCATGGCTTGTGTTTGGAGGACATGCAGTGCTGTTCCATACAGTACATAGTCTACCATCTGTCTGCTTCGTGTGCCACGGAACAGCTCTGCTAGTTTTAACATGCATGTAACATACAATTAGTTTATATGGAAGCTTCAATAGATACCAAACAGATGCACAGTGCTGCAGGTGGTACTGGGGTTAAATATGGTAGGGTTAGTGAAGCAGCATATGTGTTGGACATGAAAAGCAGACTTCAGAGCATTACGAGTAACACTGCTGTCCCTGTAGCAAATTGCTGGGATACAGCTGTCAATGTGTTTAATCTGAGTACAATTGTGTGTTCAGTAAAGACAGCATTACAGTATAAACTACAGTAAAGGACATAAAGAACATCCTGGCCTGTGTTCTTGTCTTGGTGTTTGTCTGTCCTCCCATGAGACAAAGGGACAGACTGCTGCTGTCACTGCCAATGTCCTAATTTTCTATTAGTTACGGATTACCACCAGAGAGAAAGAGTGGTAAGCCCCCATACTTAGCCAGAGACTGACCTGGAAATCTCTCTCTCTCTCTTTACTCTGTCCCTCACCCCCTCTCTCTTTCTCCCTCTCTCTCTTTCTTTACTCTGTCCCTCACCCTCTCTCTCTTTCTCCCTCTCTCTCTTTCTTCAGTCTGTCCCTCACCCTCTCTCTCCCTCTCTTTTTTTACTGTCCCTCACGTCTCTCCTTTCTCTCTCCCATTACTCTGTCCCTCTCTCGTTCAGTCTCTGTCTCTCTGTTTGATTACTCTTGCTGTCTATCTCTCACCTATCTCTTGCTCTCTCCCTCTTCCCCACTCTCTATCATAAATCTGTCTCATCTCGTTCTCTCTTCAATTCAATTCAATTCAAGGGTCTTTATTGGCATGGGAAACATATGTTAACATTGCCAAAGTAAGTGAGGTAGATAATATACAAAGTGAAATAAACAATAAAAATGAACAGTAAACATTGCACTTACAGAAGTTCCAAAATAATAAAGACATTACAAATGTTATATTATGTATATATACAGTGTTGTAACAATGTACAAATGGTTAAAGTACAAAAGGGAAAATAAATAAGCATTAATATGGGTTGTATTTACAATGGTGTTTGTTTTTCATTGGTTGACCTTTTCTTGTGGCAACAGGTCACAAATCTTGCTGCTGTGATGGCACACGGTGGTATTTCACCCAGTAGATATGGGAGTTTATCAAAATCGGGTTTGTTTTCGAATTCTTTGTGGATTTGTGTAATCTGAGGGAAATATGTGTCTCTAATATCGTCATACATTGGGCAGGAGGTTAGGAAGTGCAGCTCAGTTTCCACCTCATTTTGTGGGCAGTGTGCACATAGCCTGTCTTCTCTTGAGAGCCAGGTCTGCCTACGGCGGCCTTTCTCAATAGCAAGGCTATGCTCACTGAGTCTGTACACTGAGTCTGTGTCATTCTTCATCTCATCTCATTCTCCTCCCAATCCCTACTTTTATTTGTCTCATTGCTCACACACAGAGACACACACTACCCTCCTCCTGGTACCTTGGCACCACATGAAGGCAGGGGCACTCCCTTTAGGACATTTAATCAGCATTAACACCCATTTGCCTTGAGTTGTAACAGCATGGTGACAACTGATGTCTATGGTTTAGTACTCATGATCAAACCCCCTCTGGGACACCCAGTGCTTGACTTGGGCAGAAGCTCACTGGAGCTGAGTACCGGCACGTCAAATGTTCTATTGCTGGAGTTCCTGTTCCTCTTATAGCATATTAGCTCAAAAGTGTTGTGGAGCTCCTGCACCTAAATGTTAACAGAACCAGCACCCAAAATGAGTACCGGCACCTATTTCAGTCCAAGTCAAGCACTGGTGACACCTGAGATTTGATAGGTACATCTCCCGCTTCAAACAACGTCTGACATTTTGTGAGTAAATTAAGATGCTTAGTGGGCATGGGTCCAGGGATTATATAATAAAGGGTACTGTTTAGACTGTACATGTCCTGACAAAGTTGAGCTAAGCTTTTGCCAAGAGGATCACTTTACAAGATTGTGTCCAGAAAGGCGAGGGATTTAGGCCCTGGTGTGGGAGTCCTTTCATGCTCTTCCTTTCCCTTTCCCCAATGTCAAACCATGACCAAGCCCACGCTGAAGCTAAAGATGAGTATAACATGTCATTAACAGTGATTATAGTGCAGGAGGCTTATCTAATAGGAATTCTGTTTATCTCCGTGCTCTGCGTTGATGCTCCTTTTGGCAGTGTGTGAGAGTCAGATCCTTACACTTCACATGACTTATTAGCCCAAGCAATATGGGATGAAGCCTTACATGCTTAATTAAAGCATTAGCCACCAAAACACAGACGGGGAAAGTTAAAGTGTGTCCTCCACTCATATAAGGGACATCAGGCTCCTCATATTGCAGAACACAACTAGTGCATGCGAGCGACAGTGTATGGTTGTGTGTCTCTGCTAGACATCTCTGTGTATGTTTGTAAGTGCATTTGTATGTCTCTACTCTCATACGCATGTATAGATATCTGGCTATGCGGCTACATTTTGTGTGTGTGCTGTGTACTGTATGTGTCATTAATGTATGTGTGTGCATTTATGGCTGTGTGTGTTTGTGTGTATGTGTGTGTACATGCTCCCTTTGAAGTGAGTCACAAGGTTGACAGTGGTGGAACAGGCCGGCTGGCTGTGGACAAATACTCAGACAGCAAAGCGTCTGCATGTGAGAGAGAAAGAGGATTACACCGTCACCATGTGACCGCCATCAGACAGACCTCTAACAATAGACAGGCTGAGGAGGACCTATCCAGGACAGGAACCTATAGGACCTTGCTGGTAAACACATCCATGGAAAATCACTGGAAAACATCCCTCCGTACACTACCGTCACAGTCAGATAAGGTCTTGTTTTGCAAAGATTTGGATTAGATGGTGCTTGTTGTCATCAGTTAACCCAATCAGTCCCAAGACCCCAGCAGAAAGCAACTTTTAATTTATCAGATTTTTATTTATTTGCATGTCCAGCCCTTATATTTAGTTTTACAAATAAGTATTTTACAATTTTCCTGTCGGGACAACCAGGGATGAAAGTAGAACACATAACAATTTGACATAAACAGTTGCATTCCTGAGTTTCTTTGGACAAATATCAATAAAAGAATAAGGTCAGCCAAAGCAAAAACCTGATCAAAATGAATTCATATGAATTTCATTTATTTATTTTATTTCACCTTTATTTAACCAGGTAGGCCAGTTGAGAACAAGTTCTCATTTACAACTGCGACCTGGCCAAGATAAAGCAAAGCAGTGCGACACAAACGACACAGAGTTACACATGGAATAAACAAATGTACAGTCAAAAACACAATAGAAAAGTATATATACAGTGTGTGCAAATGAAGTAAGATTAGGGAGGTAAGGCAATAAATAGGCCATAGTGGCGAAATAATTACAATTTAGCAATTACACACTGGAGTGAAAGACGAGAAGAAGATGAATGTGCAAGTAGAGATACTGGGGTGCAAAAGAGCAAAATAAATAAATAAATAATAGTATTTGGATGAGGTAGTTGGGTGGGCTATTTACAGATGGGCTATGTATAGGCTATGTATATGTGTATCTGTGAGCTGCTCTGACAGCTGATGCTTAAAGTTACTGAGGGAGATATGAGTCTCTAGTTTCAGTGATTTTTGCAATTCGTTCCAGTCATTGGCAGCAGAGAACTGGAAGGAAAGGCGGCCAAAGGAGGAGTTGGCTTTGAGGGTGACCAGTGAAATATACCTGCTGGAGCGCGTGCTACGGGTGGGTGCTGCTATGGTGACCAGTGAGCTGAGATAAGGTGGGGCTTTACCTAGCAAAGACTTATAGATGACCTGGAGCCAGTGGGTTTGGCGACGAATATGAAGCGAGGGCCAGCCAACGAGAGCATACAGGTCGCAGTGGTGGGTAGTATATGGGGCTTTGGTGACAAAACGGATGGCACTGTGATAGATTGAATCCAATTTGCTGAGTAGAGTGTTGGAGGCTATTTTGTAAATGACATCACTGAAGTCAAGGATCGGTAGGATAGTCAGTTTTACGAGGGTATGTTTGGCAGCATGAGTGAAGGATGCTTTGTTGAAAAATAGGATGCTGATTCTAGATTTAATTTTGGATTGGAGATGGTTGATGTGAGTCTGGAAGGAGAGTTTACAGTCTAACCAGACACCTAGGTACTTGTAGTTGTCAACATATTCTAAGTCAGAACCGTCCAGAGTAGTGATGCTAGACGGGCGGGCAGGTGCGGGTTGAAGAGCATGCATTTAGCTTTACTTGCATTTAAGAGCAGTTGGAGGCCACGGAAGAAGAGTTGTATGGCATTGAAGCTCGTCTAGAGGTTTATTTAACACAGTGTCAAAAGAAGGGCCAGAAATATACAGAATGGTGTCGTCTGCGTAGAGGTGGATCAGAGAATCACCAGCAGCAAGAGCGACATCATTGATGTATACAGAGAAGAGAGTTGGCCCAAGAATTGAACCCTGTGGCACCCCCATAGAGACTGCCAGAGGTCCGGACAACAGGCCCTCCGATTTGACACACTGAACTCTGTCTGAGAAGTAGTTGGTGAACCAGGCAAGGCAGTCATTTGAGAAACCAAGGCTGTTGAGTCTGCCGATAATAATGCAGGGATTGACAGAGTCGAAAGCCTTGGCCAGGTCGATGAAGACGGCTGTACAGTATTGTCTTTTATCGATGGCAGTTATGATATCGTTTAGCAGCTTGAGCGTGGCTGAGGTGCACCCATGACCAGCTCGGAAACCAGATTGCATAGCAGAGAAGGTACGGTGGGATTCGAAATGGTCTGTTTCAAAATGGTCGGTTATCTGTTTGTTAACTTGGCTTTCGAAGACTTTAGAAAGGCAGGGTAGGATAGACATAGGTCTGTAACAGTTTGGGTCTAGGGTGTCTCCCCCTTTGAAGAGGGGGATGACCGCGGCAGCTTTCCAATCTTTAGGGATCTCAGATGATACGAAAGAGAGGTTGAACAGGCTAGTAATAGGAGTTGCAACACTTGCGGCGGATAATTTTAGAAAGAGAGGGTCCAGATTGTCTAGCCCAGCTGATTTTTAGGGGTCCAGATTTTGCAACTCTTTCGGAACATCAGCTATCTCGATTTGGGTGAAGGGGAAATGGGGGAGGCTTGGGCAAGTTGCTGTGGGGGGGTGCAGAGCTGTTGACCAGGGTAGAGGTAGCCGGGTGGAAAGCATGGCCAGTTGTTGAAAGATTCTTATTGAAATTCTCGATTATCGTAGATTTATCGGTGGTGGAAGTGTTTCCTAGCCTCAGTGCAGTGGGCAGCTGGGAAGAGGTGCTCTTATTCTACATGGATTTTACAGTGTCTCAGAACTTTTTGGAGTTTATGCTACAGGATGCAAACTTCTGTTTGAAAAAGCTAGCCTTGCTTTCCTAACTGCCTGTGTGTATATTGGTTCCTAACTTCCCTGAAAAGTTGCATATCGTGGGGATTATTCGATGCTAATGCAGTACTCCACAGGATGTTTTTGTGCTAGTCAAGGGCAGTCAGGTCTGGAGTGAACCAAGGGTCATATTTTCTCTTAGTTCACATTTTTTTGAATGGGGCAACCTTATTTAAGATGGCGAGGAAAGCACTTTTAAAGAATAACCAGGCATCCTCTACTGACGGAATGAGGTCAATATCCTTCCAGGATACCCGGGCCAGGTCGATTAGAAAGGCTTGCTTGCTGAAGTGTTTTAGGGAGCTGTAAGTACAGAAATTGTTTGCTCAGTGAGAAATTAGTATCCAATTAATCAGTGACAACTGTGTGGAGTTTGGCTTTTGTGACAGCAACGATTTGAGCATATTACAGCACTATAACCTGTACATCCACACATTGACTCTGTACTTGTACCCCCTGTATATAGCCTCCTTGTGATTTTATCGTGTTACATTTTTTTTAACTTCAGTTTATTTAATAAATATTTTCTTAAAACTGCATTGTTGGTTTAGGGCTTGTAAGTAAGCATTTCACGGTAAGGTGAAAACCTGTGAAAACCTGTTGTCTTCGGCGCATGTGACAAATACAATTTGATTCGATTTGATTATGTCCAGGGATTTCCTATGATATTTTATGTAGAAGAACCCCTTACCTTCAAATTATTCTTGTGTAGCTGGTGATAGAGCAAAAAATGTTGCATGTACGTCTTTGTCTTCGTTACAGTCTCAGCTTTTCATAGATAGCTTTTTATAGTTTGTAGCTCAAACCATTCGGACTCTACGTTTTTGTAAATAGACCCAGCCCCGGGCCCCGCCCTTGTCTCACAAACACCACTCTAGCTTAGCCCCAGTTAATCACACAGATTAATAAAAAAAAGATATATATACAATTGAAGTCAGAAGTTTACAAACACCTTAACCAAATGCATTTAAACTCAGTTTTTCACAATTCCTGACATTTAATCCAAGTAAAAATTCCCTGTCTTAGGTCAGTTAGGATCACCACTTTATTTTAAGAATGTGAAATGTCAGAATAATAGTAGAGAGAATGATTTATTTACACTTTTATTTCTTTCATCACATTCCCAGTGGGTCAGAAGTTTACATACACTCAGCTAGTATTTGGTAGCATTGCCTTTAAATTGTTTAACTTGGGTCAAACGTTTCAGGTAGCCTTCCACAAGCTTCCCACAATAAGTTGGGTGAATTTTGGCCCATTTCTCGTGACAGAGCTGATGTAACTTAGTCAGGTTTGTAGGTTTTAGGCCTACTTGCTCGCACACGCTTTTTAATTTCTGCCCACAATTTTTCTATAGAATTGAGGTCAGGGCTTTGTGATGGCCACTCCAATACCTTGACTTTGTTGTCCTTAAGCCATTTTGCCACAACTTTGGAAGTATGCTTGGGGTCATTTGTCACGCCCTGACCTTAGAGATCCTTTTTATGTCTCTATTTTGGTTTGGTCAGGGCGTGAGTTGGGGTGGGCATTCTATGTTTTGTGTTTCTATGATTTTCTATTTCTATGTTTTGGCCGGGTATGGTTCTCAATCAGGGACTGCTGTCTATCGTTGTCTCTGATTGGGAACCATACTTAGGTAGCCTTTTCCCCCACCTGTCTTTGTGGGAAGTTGACTTTGTTTAGGCCACATAGCCTTTGAGCTTCACGGTTTGTTTTCGTAGTGTTTATTGTTTTGTTTGGCGTCATTTTGATTTAACTAAAGAAAATGTACGCTCACCACGCTGCACCTTGGTCCTCATCTTTCAACAGCCGTGACATCATTGTCCATTTGGAAGACCCATTCACGACCAAGCTTTAGCTTCCTGACTGATGTCTTGATGTTGCTTCAATATATCAACATACATTTCCATTCTCATGATGCCATCTATTTTGTGAAGTGCACCAGTCCCTCCTGCAGCAAAACACCCCCACAACATGATGCTGCCACGTGCTGCCACATGCCCCGTGCTTCACGGTTGGGAGGGTATTCTTCGGCTTGCAAGCGTCCCCCTTTTCCTCCAAACATAACGATGGTCATTATGGCCAACCAGTTCTATTTTTATTTCATCAGACCAGAGGACGTTTCTCCAAAAAGTACGATCTTTGTCCCCATGTGCAGTTGCAAACCGTAGTCTGGCTTTTTCTATGTCAGTTTTGGAGCAGTGGCTTCTTCCTTGCTGAGCTGCCTTTCAGGTTAAGTCGATATAAGACTCGTTTTACTGTGGATATAGATACTTTGCACCAGTTTCCTCCAGCATCTTCACAAGGTCCTTTGCTGTTGTTCTGGGATTGATTTGCACTTTTCACACCAGTATGTTCATCTCTAGGAGACAGAACACGTCTCCTTACTGAGCGGTATGAAAGCTGCGTGGTCCCATGCTGTTTATACATGCGTACTAATGTTTGTACAGATGAACATGGTACCTTCAGGCATTTGGAAATTGCTCCCAAGGATGAACCAGAACCATGCAGGTCTACAGTTTTTTTCCTGAGGTCTTGGCTGATTCCTTTTGATTTTCCCATGATGTCAAGCAAAGAGGCACTGAGTTTGAAGGTAGGTCTTGAAACACATCCACAGGTACACCTCCAATTGACTCAAAGGATGTCAATTAGCCTATCAGAAGCTTCTAAAGCCATGACATAATTTTCTTGAATTTTACAAGCTGTTTAAAAGCACAGTCAACTTAGTGTATGTAAACGTCTGACCCACTGGAAATGTGATACATTGAATTATAAATGAAATAATCTGTCTGTAAACAATTGTTGGAAAAATTACTGTCATGCACAAAGTAGATGTGCTAACCGACTTTCCAAAACTATAGTTAACAAGAAATTTGTGGAGTGTTTGAAAAACGAGTTTTAATGACTCCAACCTAAGTGTATGTAAACTTCCGACTTCAACTGTATGTTTTCAGCAGACAGTCTTATGCATAGCGCTTTACAGGAGCAATTAGTGTCAAGTGCCTTACTCAATGTCATATCTACTCCTGCTCCTACCCTTCGGCGCGCGATGTTTCCAGAATACTAACCACTTCTCCTGGGATTCATCATTACACACATTTGGCATCCTTCATTATGCGCACAGGCAGATCATCATGATTCACACCTGGACTCCATTACCTTTCTCATTAACTCCCCTTTATATGTCCCTCCCTTATGTTCTTTCCTCAGTCGGTATTGTTTCCTGTTTTCATGCTATCGCACCACTGTTACGCTGTCGTGTTTCATGTTTGTTGTTTTATTAAACGGTTCACCTGCTTCTCAACTCACAGCGTCATCGTTACAGAATACTGACTCAAACCATGGAAGCAGGAGGAAATTCAGTACATCAGCCCATTCTTCAACCCGCTCAAGTCAGCGATGCCCATTTATCCCTCCCAGATAAATATGACTTTACACCATCCAAATGCCGTGGTTTCCTACTTCAGTGCTCCCTCTATTTTCACATCAGAGGGGAGCTCCCACCACCGAGAGGTCCAAGGTTGCCACGGTCTCGGCTGACTGGGCGGGCGTTGGAATGGGTTACGGCCATCTGGGAGAGAGGATAGGAGGAGCTGGATTCTTATGAGGAGTTCATGGCTCTGTTTGTTTAAATGTATTTTTGATAATTCCCCAGAGGGCAGAGAGGGAGGTGAGCAGCTACTGCAATTACGGCAGGGGAACCAGACGGCTGCTGAGTACGGGCACACCTTTCGGACTATAGCAGCATCCAGTGGATGGAATGAGCCGGCGCTTCAGACGGAACTGGCCTGTCAAGACGACAACCTCACCTTGGAGGCCCTTATTGAGATGGCCATCCATCTGGATAATCTACTTCGGGGGTGCCAGTACTCTCATAATTTCTCTCCCTCCCTCAGTGAACACTCGGGATCAGAGCCTGAACCCATGGAGGTAGGGGTCACTCGTCTCCCCTTGGCGGAGTGCCGCAGACAGATACAGCTGGGGCTGTGTCTGTACTGTGGACAAGGAGGGCACGAGCTCCAGAGGTGTCCGGCATGTCCCAATCCGGGATCCACAGGAGCAAGGGGACGGTCACGTGAGACTCCAGCACCTAGGGCAGGAGTGAGTATTCCATCTTCATCACTGTCTACTAGGCCCTTTTTGGTGTCCATTACACTAGCTGACTGTCCCTCATGTTCTGTGTCAACAGCGTTAGTGGATTCCGGTGCCGCTCGGAACTTTATTGACCAGACCCTTGTCTCCTCTCTTAACATCAACTCATACCCGCTCTCCTCTCCTTTCCCAATTCAAGCCCTGGATAGTCGGCCTCTAGGATCCGGAACCATCACCTACATCACTCAGCCTCACCATGGAGTCCACTCATCAGGAAAATATCCCCTTCATCACCAGTGCACCAGTTCACAAGATCATCCTCTGCCTCCCTTGGCTTCAATGCCATAACCCTTTCATTTCATGGTCGAGGATGAGAATCACAGACTGGTCACCTGAATGCTGGAGGACCTGTTTCCCTGTCCCCTGTGGTTCCAAGTCAGTTGAGAGTCCTGTGGTTGCCCTTCAGCCCAACATCCTGGAGGTATACAAGGACCACCGGGAAGTATTCTCCAAGACCCGCGCCACCTGTCTTCCTCCTCATCGCACCTGGGACTGTGCCATTGATTAGGATTACTTCCAAGAGGCATTCTAACAAGGTTTCATCCACACATCCACTTCCTCTGGGTTGGCTGATTTCTTCTTTGTGGACAAGAAGGATGGAAGGTTACGCCCATACAGCACGATGTCTGGCCACTACGAGTACTTGGTGATGCCATTTGGCTTAGCCAATGCTCTGTCAGTGTTCCAGGCATTCGTGAACGAGGTGTTCAGGGACATGCTCGGACGCCAGGTGGTCGTGTATATTGCTGACATCTTGGTCTACTCGGCTACCCTGGAGGATCACATCATTCACGTTCGAACAGCCCTGGAATACCTCTTGGCTAATCACCTGTTCGTCAAGGCTGAGAAGTGCCAATTCCATCAGAAGGCTGTCTCCTTCCTAGGGTAACAAATCAGCCAACAGGGAGTAAGGATGGACGACAAGGTAGATGCGGTTAGGTCATGGCCAGTCCCAACCACCATAAAGGGGTTACAACGTTTTTTGGGGTTTGGCAACTTTTACCATCGCTTCATCAGGAACTTCAGCTCTCTCACCGCCCCTCTCACCTCTCTCCTCAAGGGTGGGCCTCGTAGGTTGGTGTAGAGCCCAGCAGCCGACGAGGTCTTTCATCTCCTCAAGGGACGCTTCACCTCCACCCCATTGCTCAAACACCCAGATCCTACGTTATCCTTTGTGGTTGAAGTGGACGCGTCAGAGGTGGGCGTGGGGGCAGTTTTGTCTCAACCACAGGGTAACCCATTGAAATTGTATCCATGTGCATTCTTCTCTAAGAAACTGTCCCCCGCAGAGAGAAATTACGACATCGGCGATCGTGAGCTCCTGGCAGTGAAGTTGGCAATAGAGGAGAGGAGACACTGGCTGGGGGGCGCCAAGGAACTTTTCGTCATCCTCACCGACCATCAGAACCTGGAGTATATACGGACAGTGAGGAGACTGAATCCGCGCCAAGCAGATGGGCACTTTTCTTCACCAGGTTCGACTTCACGCTGACCTATCGCCCAGGTTCCAAGAACATCAAGGCCGATGCCCTGTCCAGTATCTACGATTCGGGAGAGGGTCCTGTCCAGAGTGCACCTATAATCCCATCCCGAGTCGTAGGTCCAGTGGCCTGGGACGTAGATGTAGACATCCGCCAGGCTTCAGAGAGGGAGCCCGTACCCCTGAACTGTCCTCCTGAGCGCATCTACTTTCCCACAGGGATAAGTGATTGGCTGCTGACCTGGGCACACACAGCTGTCGTCGCTGGACATCCAGGTGTTTCTCGAACTATCCACTCCATCGCTGAGAGGGACTGGTGGCCCACCTTGGCGCAGGTTGTAACTCATTATGTCAACTCTTGTTCCGTATGTGCCCAAACCAAGTCCCTCCAGAATGCACCAGCAGCTTCCGTGACTCAGCGACACTGGTCTCATCAATCCATTGACTTCGTAACCGATCTCCCCTCCTCTGATGGTTTCACCACCATTCGGGTGGTAGTGGATAGATTTTCATGTAGTCATGTAGTTTAATCCCTCTTCCTGGTCTTCTCACTGCTTTCCAGGTCGTTGAGGCACTCTTCCAGCAGTTCTTCCGGCATTATGACCTTCCAGAGGACATTGTCTCCAACCGTGGGCCCCAATTCACATCATGAGTATGGAGGGACTTCATGGAGAAGTGCGGTGTCACGGTCAGCCTCACTTCAATCCAACTGGCTGGTGGAGAGGATGACCCAGGAACTGGGGAGGTTCCTGAGGAGTCACTGTCAGGACCGGCAGGGTGAGTGGACATGATTTCTTCCATGGGCAGAGTACGCCCAGAACTTGCTGTGTCACTCCTCCACTGGGTTGACCACCTTCCAGTGTGTTCTGGGTTTTCAGACGGCTCTGGCCCCATGATCCCGGGGCCAGACCAAAGCTCCTGCAGTTGACGAGTGGTTCTGGCACGCAGAAGAAGTGTGTACGATGCGAATGTGAGACTCCAGCGCGCTGTCTACCATCAAAAGGAACAGGCAGACCACCACAGCAGTGAACACTGTTCCACCCTGGGGATCGTGTCTGGCTTTCTACCAGGAACCTCCCAGTCCGCCTGCCCTGCAAGATACTGAGCCCCCAGTTTGTGGGGCCGTTCAAGGTTCTCCGGAGGGTCAACGAGGTAACGTATAGGTTACAGTTGCCCAGTCACTCGTATCTCACCCTCATTTCATGTCTCCCTTCTCAGGCCGGTGGTTCCTGGTCCGTAGCTGATGCTGTCCCCCACGACACCCCACCACCTCCCCTGGACATCGAGGGGAGTCCGGTGTATGCTGTCAGATCCCTACTGGACTCCTGGCATCGTGGGGGTCGGCTCCAGTATCTGGTGGACTGGGAGGGGTATGGCCCAGAGGAGCGGTGTTGGGTTCCGGTGGAGGACATTCTGGATCCCAACATAATCCGTGATTTCCACCTTCACCGCCCGGACTGACCCGCTCCTCGGGGTCGCCCCCCTGGTCTGCGTCATCCGGTGGCAGGAGCGCGCGTCAGGGGGGGGGGGGGGGGGGTACTGTCACGTCTGCTCCTCCCCTCCGGTGCACGACGTCGTCAAAATACTAACCACCAGTCCCTGGATTCATTATTACGCACACCTGGCATCCTTCATTATGCGTACCTGCAGATCATCATGATTCACACCTGGACTCCATTACCTTCCTCATTACCTCCCCTTTATATGTCCATCCCTTATGTTCATTCCTCAGTGGGTATTGTTTTCATGCTATCTCGCCACTGTTTCGCTGTCTTGTTTGTTGTTTTATTAAACGTTTCACCTGCTTCTCGACTCACAGCGTCATCGTTACACTCAAGGGCACATACAACAGATTTTTTCACTGGGTCGGCTTGGGGATTCAAACCAGCAACCTTTTAGTTACTGGCCCAACACTCTACATACTAGGCTACCGACTAATGGTTGCTATCTCTGGATGCAGAAGTAATAGACAAATGCAATGGTACAACCCAGAAGTCTCAAACACAATGTTTAAAAGGGGTTAGAAGTGGGTTTATCTAATTGTAAGATATCAATTAAGGAATCAGTAAATTGCATGTAAAGTCTACGGCTAGTTAGTGATCTGGCACATTTTCCTAAGGGTGATACTCTAAAAGTTTTCTCTTTCTGTAATTTCACGCCACACAAAGTTAAAATATTAAAGCTGTTACTATGTATTTCCTATCCCTGATAGTGACTAGTGTTACTGGAACAGTCACTGTCACAGATTACTTTTTGCATGCTTAATTAACCAAGTTAACCTATTGAATAATTGACCAGTTGTGTGACCTGAATAGTTGTATTTAAGCTCACTGTGCTTCTGCCCACAAGAAGTGATGAAGTACATTGGTATAATGGAGTTTTGGTTTGGTTAGAGCACAAGGCTAAAGTACAAAAGTCTATGAGCTCAAAAGTTAAAGATAAGATCAAGACAAGATGGATGCTTGCCTTGATTTGAACTGCCTTTGATTTGAACTGCACTTGATTTGAACTGCCCTTGATTTGATCGCAAATGCAGCTGCTACAAGAAACAGAATTTATGGAATGGGACATTTTGCAAAAAGCCATGCCTAAAACAAAATGTATTTAAAGCCTGTTGTCTGCCGTTACTGAATTCGCACTGCCTGCACAACACAGATCCAAGAAACTGTCATATAAACACCTTGTTACCAAACCTCCAGCATTAAGCTTATTCAGAATGACACCTCCCTTGGCAGTTAGGTAAATAGTGGTCTTGCACAAGGTAGGCTGTTACACAACTATAAGGCTGATATGGAACAACACAGATATGATATCACAAAGCAATCTCATCAGGTGATCCAGATTCCAAATACAGCTTTAGGAGTGTTCCCACCATTTTGTTCATGTCACTGGTGAAAAAAATCCATATTCTTGTTTCATGTAACATGTTCAGAAGCTACTTTAGATGCAAGTTCAGTTGCAGTCGCAAACACTGGTCCAAAACAGAGTAGTCTTGAAACAACTTCCTCTTTCTCTGCCATTTCCCATTTCGCTTAGAGAAAATAGTGGGCCCTGCTGACAGAGCATATTGTTCTCTTAGGGGAAATGGGTGCTGAAACTCAGGGGACTGGGCGGCCTGACAACAGTCTTTGCTTTACAAGAGGCACTTTGGCTAAAAGGCTGTGCCAAGGTACCCAGTACAGGCCACCATGGCTGCTGCCCATCTGCACAAACAATAAAGAAAGGCTCTTTTTGATTCAATTCTGAAGATGAAAAAACCCCGGCATGTAGCCTTGAACCGGCTACTCAATGTTACACAAGAAATGGGTCATTGTTAGAGTGCCCGAAATCACATAATTTCCCGATTGAGGTAAACAGTTTAACAACAGATAGCATGCGGTTTGGGAGTAAAATATCACTTTCTGTGGTTCAGGTATAGAAATGTAACCTCTCTGTAGAATGCATAGCATTTGGTGTGACTAGTTTCCCCCTGTGGTTTGCTGACTGTTCCCCTTACCCCTGACTAGTGTGTCCCACAAAGCTCCGCCATGCCAACACGTGGTCTTGCCATCTGTTTGGGTAAGGTTGGTTGTCTGTCAGCATTGGATTAGTCTACTAAAGTGCAATGAACCAATATGCACTGAGCTGAACAAACATACAAAGTTGTGTTTTCATATTAGGCTACTTTGAAAAATGGGATAGGCCTGATGTTCTTAGGTTGTGCAATACTGAAGACAAATGTGATGGAACTTACATTTAGGACCATTTTTCCTATCATCAACCAGGTCCTTGCTTATGTTTTAGGTATTATTGTTCATGGCTATGTGGGTTATAGTTATTGTAATGTTTCACTGGTTACCAAAGCCTGTGATGAAAACGCCACAGCAGTCCCTCATGTCCTTTGTCCTTTCCATTCCTTTCTTGGCTGAGTTTGTGAGTCCGCATGCATGCCTTGCTTTGAGACTTGATCGAGCCAGATGAGGTGAGAGCGCCGAGCGGTTCAAATTAGCGGGAACCTGTCACTTTAAGAATAAACTCTCCTGTTGCATGGGGAAGCTGGTGATTTTCCACTCAAACTCATATTAAACGCGCACCCGCTCTCAGAAACAAAGGTCAGAGAGAGAGAGAGAACTCGTGTAATTCATTTCCGATGCAATTGTTTTATTGAGCACTCACAGCACAACACAAGTTTAAGGGACAGCTCGAGCTATAAAATTATCTGGCAGGTAATTAAGCATCATCTTTACCCATCAGAGAGATAAGTAATAGCAAATTAGATTGTTGTTTGTATGTTCTTAATGTATAGGCTAATATTCACATTATTTTCATGATATAAGTCATATTATGATTTATATTATCTGAATAGAGCAGCCAATGTATGTTCTGTAACAATTCCTCAAGATTTTGGACTGAAATATACATGTTGTTCTTTGATGTTTTCAAATATAAAAGTAAGTGTCCTCTTGGGAATCTCTCTCCCTGCTTGATAATGTTTTATTTGAAGTGATGCTAATAATTGCTGTGTGTATAAAACCTAATTATGCGGTGCGTGTGTCTGTGAGCGCACATGATGTGTAGGCTAAAAACACCATAGCTTGGACATCAACCCAAGGGCGCCTTATATTGCTTTTGGACGTCAAACTATTTAATTAAAGCCAATGTTTTTAGATATTTGATTTGTCATAAAATTATGACAAAATGCAACATTAAAGTATAGGTATATTTTGGTTGCCATTGCCTTTGTGAGTGCGCTTCCGCGTTTAAAATTCTATAAATGAATAGGCTATATTTCCTACACTATAGCATTGCTTTTTATAATGCGATGCATTCTAAGAGGTCAACTTTTGGGGTTTGGGGTGGCTGTATTGCCTTCAAGCCTTCACACTCCTTTACGATGTTACTGTCTGTCTCTCCCACGTGTGCCTTCTTAATCTAACCTAGTCTATATTCGATGGATTGGTTTTGTCAAAGTGCAATGATGATGAGGACTGTTATTTGAAAGACGATGCTGTTTGTGAATTAGTTGTGACGGTTTAAGATGGTTTTAATACCCATTAACAGGTTGTACATTTTAACCCACTTATTTTGTCTTCACTCTGCCTGACAGAGTCGCAACTCTCGACAGAGAAACAGGCATTGATTGAGATTGAGGCGTGTCCTTTTGGTACCATATTTTTTAGAAACAACAATGTTGTAGTTTGCCATCCGTTGATGAGAATGGATCGACTCTCGCCCTCCATTGGCTTTTGTACGACTTGAAAGAGGTGACGTTTTATGAATCAGATAATGACATTTCAAATTTGCTGCACCTTTTGGATAAATACTTATTGATGTGTTGGTTGAGTCTTTGAGACACTGACACAATAGGCTGTAGTAGGCTAGTCTACAAACTAATGTGTCATAAAGATGAAGATGGCTTGTGTTTTTGTTTTGTATGTCAAGAGTGGATTATGAAACTAGGCATTGCTCTATTTCCTAACCATTGTCTTGGGTCTTTCCTAACCAACCATGAATGAGTTGTTGACAGTAGCCAAGCATACACTTACAGTGATGCTGAAAATATGATGCTTTCTCACAGAAGCCTGTTTACAAAGAATCAAAGGATAATGTGAAATCAATAGATATGTGCATTTTATTTACATTGTATAACTGCATATTACCACGTTGATTCTTCATGTCATATTGTCTTCATTATATGATCAATCATTATATCTACCCTTTTTATTTTTTTTAACTCAAATGGGCCCTTGTTGAAGAAGACATCAAAAGGGGTAACTGTATTGAGTTTTCTGTCATATGAATATGTAATACACTGCAGCTATACTGATGTGTGCACCTTATTACTGAGCCAGTATGCAATATTCCACACCTATCAAAATAACAGTGCCATGGGGTCAAGCATCAGGCCACATTATCCCACGTCTCTGTTATCTGACATACAGTGCATTCGTAAATTATTCAGACCCCTTGACTTTTTCCACATTTTGTTACGTTACAGCCTTATTCTAAAATTGATTTTCCTCATCAATCTACACACAATACCCCCATAATGACAAAGCAAAACCAGGTTTTTAGAAATGTACATAAATATCACATTTACATAAGTATTCAGACCCTTTACTCAGTACTTTGTTGAAGCACCTTTTGACAGCGATTACAGCCTTGAGTCTTCTTGGGTATGACGCTACAAGCTTGGCACATGGGTATTTGGGGAGTTTCTCCCATTCTTCTCTGCAGATCCTATCAAGCTCTGTCAGGTCGAATGGGAAGTGTCGCTGCACAGCTATTTTCAGATCTCTCTAGAGATGTTTGATTGGGTTCAAGTCTGGACTCTGGCTGGGCCACTCAACTGCATTCAGATACTTGTCCCGAAGCCACTCCTGCATTATCTTGACTGCGTGCTTAGGGTCATTGTCCTGTTGGAAGGTGATCATTTGCTCCAGTCTGAGGTCCTGAGCGCTCCAAAGCAGGTTTTTATCAAGGTACTTTAGTCCGTTCATCTTTCCCTCTATCCTGACTAGTCTCCCAGTACCTGCCACTGGAAAACATCCCCACAGCATGATGCTGCCACCACCATGCTTCACCGTAGGGATGGTGCCAGGTTTCCTCCAGACGTGACGCTTGGCATTCAGGCCAATCTTGGTTTCATCAGACAAGAGAATCTTATTTCTCATGGTCTAAGAGTCATTAGGTGCCTTTTGGCAAACTCCAAGCGGGCTGTCATGTGCCTTTTACTGAGGAGTGTCTGCCGTCTGGCCACTCTATCGGGTTCTTGGTCACCTCCCTGACTAATGCCCTTCTCCCCCGCTCAGTTTGGCCGTGTGGCCAGCTCTAGGAAGAGTCTTGGTGGTTCCAGACTTCTTCCATTTAAGAATCATGGAGGCCACTGTGTTATTGGGGACCTTCAATGCTGCAGAAATGTTTTGGTACCCTTCCCCAGATCTTTGCCTCGACACAGTCCTGTCTCGGAGCTCTACGGACAATTCCGTCGATCTCATGGCTTGGTTTTTGCTCTGACATGCACTGTCAACTGTTGGATTTTATATAGACAGGTGTGTGCCATTCCATATCATGTCCAATCAATTGCATTTACCACAGGTGGACTCCAATCAAGTTGTAGAAACATCTCAAGGATCATCATTGGAAACAGGATGTACCTGAGCTCAATTTCGAGTCTCATAGTCTGAATACTTATGTAAATAAGGTATTTCTGTTTTTCTATTTTTAATGCATTTGCAAAAAATTCTAAAAACCTGTTTTCGTTTTGTCATTATGGAGTATTGTGTGTAGATTGATGAGATAAAACAGTATTTCATCAATTTTAGAACAAGGCTAAATGTAACAAAATGTGGAAAAAGTCAAAGGGTCCGAATACTTTCCGAATGCACTGTAGCTCTCCCTCCTGATATGTAAAATTGTTACGATCGATGAGGAAAATGGGTGAGGAGTCAGGCGCAGAGAGCAAAGATACGGGGAAAAACCACACTTTAATGTCCAACCAGAAGAACAACTGGTAACGTCAAAACATTGGCGTAAAATCCACTCCACTACAGTACACACTGGAAAAATAATCCGGACAGTGGAAAACCCCAATAAACACGAAACACCTCATACAAAAACAGAAGGACAAGCCCGCACAAACAGAAGCGGGCTAAACGAACTTAAATAACACCACCCTAACAACCAAACAATGAACAGGTGAAAACAATTAGACAAAACCAAACGAAAAGGGAAAAAGGGATCGGTGGCAGCTAGTAGACCGGCGACGACGACCGCCGAGCGCCACCCGAACAGGAAGGGGAGCCACCTTCGGTAATGCTCGTTACAGTACCCCCCCCCCCCCCCCCCCCCCTGACGCACAGCTCCCGCAGCGTGCCGACGCTGGCCTCGGGGACGACCCGGGGGCCGAGGCGCAGGGCGATCCGGA
The DNA here is from genome assembly GCF_016432855.1 of Salvelinus namaycush. Classification (NCBI taxonomy): domain Eukaryota; kingdom Metazoa; phylum Chordata; class Actinopteri; order Salmoniformes; family Salmonidae; genus Salvelinus; species Salvelinus namaycush. The sequence continues at coordinate 35,649,883 of NC_052322.1, read as the reverse complement.
TGGAGGCGATGGAACTCTCTCAGCATAGATGGATCCAATATATCCCCCACCGGGACCCAGCACCTCTCCTCCGGACCGTACCCCTCCCAGTCCACGAGGTACTGCAGGCCCCTCACCCGGCGCCTCGAGTCCAGAATAGCCCGTATCGTGTACGCCGGGGACCCCTCGATGTCCAGAGGGGGCGGAGGGACCTCCGGAACCTCACCTTCCTGCATGGGACCAGCTACCACCGGCCTGAGGAGAGACACATGAAACGAGGGGTTAATACGATAATACGAAGGAAGTAATAATCGATAACAAACCTCGTTTATTCTCCTCAGGACTTTAAATGGCCCTACACACTGCGGACCCAGCTTCCGGCAGGGCAAGCGGAGGGGCAGGTTTCGGGTCGAGAGCCAGACCCTGTCCCCCGGTGCAAACACGGGGGCCTCACTGCGGTGACGGTCAGCGCTCCTCTTCTGCCGTCCACTCGCCTGACGTAATGATTCCTGGACGGCCCTCCAGGTCTCCTTAGAGCGCTGAACCCACTCCTCCACCGCAGGAGCCTCGGTCTGACTCTGATGCCATGGTGCCAGGACCGGCTGATACCCCAACACGCACTGAAACGGTGACATGTTGGTAGAGGAGTGGCTTAGTGAATTCTGGGCCATTTCAGCCCAGGGAATGTATCTTGCCCACTCCCCTGGTCGGTCCTGGCAATACGACCGCAGAAACCTACCCACCTCTTGGTTTACTCTCTCCACCTGCCCATTACTCTCCGGGTGATACCCAGAGGTAAGGCTGACCGAGACCCCCAGACGTTCCATAAAAGCCCTCCACACTCGGGAGGTAAACTGGGGACCCCGATCAGAAACGATATCCTCGGGTACCCCGTAGTGCCGGAAGACATGGGTGAAAAGAGCCTCCGCAGTCTGTAGGGCCGTAGGGAGACCGGGCAACGGGATAAGACGGCAGGACTTAGAGAACCGATCCACAACGACCAGGATCGTAGTGTTTCCCTGAGATGGGGGAAGGTCAGTCAGAAAATCCACCGAAAGATGGGACCACGGCCGTTGTGGAACGGGGAGGGGTTGTAACTTCCCTCGAGGCAGGTGCCTAGGAGCCTTACTCTGGGCGCATACCGAACAGGAGGAGACATAGAATCGCACATCCCTCACCAAGGTGGGCCACCAGTACTTCCCCCTAAGACCTCGCACTGTCCTCGAAATACCCGGGTGACCTGACGAGAGTAAACTATGAGCCCATCGAATCAATTGATCACGAACAGCGAGCGGTACGTACCTACGACCCTCTGGGCACTGTGGAGGCGCAGGTTCCTCCCTTAACGCCCGCTCGATGTCCGCGTCCACCTCCCATACTACTGGTGCCACCAGCTTAGCCGCCGGAATGATGGGAGTAGGATCGATGGACCGGTCCTCCGAGTCATAGAGGCGAGACAGCGCGTCGGCCTTACTGTTGAGGGAACCTGGTCGATACGAGATCGTAAAACGAAATCTGGTGAAATACATGGCCCACCTTGCCTGACGCGGATTCAGTCTCTTAGCTGATCGGATATACTCCAGGTTACGGTGGTCAGTCCAGATGAGGAAAGGGTGCTTTTCCCCCTCAAGCCAGTGTCTCCACACCTTCAGGGCCTTAACCATAGCCAACAACTCCCTATCCCCCACATCATAATTCCGCTCCACTGGCCCGAGCTTCTTCGAAAAAAAAGCACAGGGGCGGAGCTTTGGTGGCGTACCCGAGCGCTGTGAGAGCACCGCTCCAACCCCAGCCTCGGATGCGTCCACCTCTACTATGAACGCCAAAGAAGGGTCCGGATGCGCCAACACTGGCGCCTCGGTAAACAGCACCTTCAACCTACGGAAGGCTCCGTCCGCCTCTGCTGACCACTGCAAACGCACCGGCCCCCCCTTCAGCAGTGAGGTAATAGGAGCTGCTACCTGACCAAAACCCCGGATAAACCTCCGGTAGTAATTGGCAAACCCTAAGAACCGCTGCACCTCTTTTACCGTGGTCGGAGTCGGCCAATTACGCACGGCTTTTACGCGGTCACCCTCCATTACCACCCCCGAGCTGGAAATGCGATAACCCAGGAAGGAAACGGCTTGTTTGGAAAACTCACATTTCTCCGCCTTCACGTACAGGTCATGCTCCAGCAGTCGCCCAAGAACCTTGCGCACCAGAGACACATGTGCGGCGCGTGTAGCGGAGTAGATCAAAATATCGTCAATATACACCACCACACCCTGTCCGTGCAGGTCTCTGAGAATCTCGTCAACAAAGGATTGAAAGACTATCTCTCAGGCTACACCTGTAATGGTCTATCAGGGCCCTGTCGTTCCACCCTGCTCCAGCGGCCAAGGTCCGGAAATCCAGCGCAAAGTCCTGCGCGCTCCTCGTCCCCTGCCGGAGATAGAACAATCTCTCACCCGCCGCTCGGCCATCTGGAGGGTGATCGAACACGGCCCGAAAACGGCGGGTGAACTCCGGGTAGTGGCCCCTCGCTGAGTCGGGCCCGTTCCAGACCGCATTGGCCCACTCTAGGGCTCTACCCGTCAGGCAAGAGACGAGGACACTCACGCTCTCCTCGTCCGAGGGAGCTGGTCGAACGGTGGCCAGGTACAGATCTAGTTGTAGCAGGAATCCCTGGCACCCCGCCGCCGCTCCATCGTACTCCCTCGGAGGCGTAATACGCAAGGCGCTGGCACCGGATCCCGCTGGAGGAGATGGTATAGTTGCTGGAGGGAGGGTAGGTGGGTGGGGTAGTAGGGAGACCACTCCTCTCCCAACGATCCATCCTCTCCATCATTTGATCCATAGCTGATCCGATGCGATGGAGGATGGACGTGTGATGAAGGACTCTCTCCTCCATCGTGGGGAGAGGGGTGGTCGCTGCTCCTGCTGACTCCATATATGTGGTGCGGGCTTCTGTTACGATCGATGAGGAAAATGGGTGAGGAGTCAGGCGCAGAGAGCAAAGATACGGGGAAAAACCACACTTTAATGTCCAACCAGAAGAACAACTGGTAACGTCAAAACATTGGCGTAAAATCCACTCCACTACAGTACACACTGGAAAAATAATCCGGACAGTGGAAAACCCCAATAAACACGAAACACCTCATACAAAAACAGAAGGACAAGCCCGCACAAACAGAAGCGGGCTAAACGAACTTAAATAACACCACCCTAACAACCAAACAATGAACAGGTGAAAACAATTAGACAAAACCAAACGAAAAGGGAAAAAGGGATCGGTGGCAGCTAGTAGACCGGCGACGACGACCGCCGAGCGCCACCCGAACAGGAAGGGGAGCCACCTTCGGTAATGCTCGTTACAAAAATGGACATTTGTTATTGGATTACACCTTTAATATATTCCATTTGCTTAAACACAAATGTTGTGCAAGACAAAACCCCTTGAGGTGGATCCAGTTGTTTCCAATGGGATCCGGAGAGCTGGTTTGGGATGCTTGGCTGTTATTTGATGAATGTTTCTCTTTTCTATAATATCATGCTACACGGTAACATCCTGTCATGTTGATATAGAGGGTCCGCCCTCACAGATTATCTTGATTTGAACTTTATCTGCTGAATGTAAAGAGTAAAAAAAAAACTCCCCCTGGACTGTTGTCTCCAGGCAAGCTGCATCAATTCAATTTGATCTTCTTAGAGCCATCCCAGAATTCGAAGCCAGGACAAGCACTCCAGCTCCATAAATCTATTATATTACATAATAGCGATTGTGTGCTGTCCACTGTATATCCAAATAAGGGTGGTATGGGGTGGGGTGAGTAGAAATTATAGAAGCAAAGCTACAAGTGAGCCTACATATTAATTGGTTTGGACAACATTTAATACTCCACTCAATTAAGTAATTGAGGAATGGTTTGGCTGTTATAAAACATGCAGACAAGGCTTTTTTTTTCCAACCATGCCCAGCGCATGAGGGGCATATGATTTGTCATAAACAGAAGATATACCTTTGACTAAAGGTCTTATCAAATCATTTGATAGTTTACAGTCTTTGATTCTGTCTTTAATTGCAGTTGCAAATGAGAACTTGTTCTCAACTAGCCTACCTTGTTAAATAAAGTTGAAAAAAATTAATAAATGCTTCAGTCTCAGAAGATAATGTCAACAGTCTAAGACCACAATGCAGTGGAATAAAGTAAAATAAACAAAAATCTATTCTGAGATTTGCGATGACGCCCCAATTTTTCCTTCATCCTCTAATGATATCAAGAAAAGTTAAGGGTCTGCAGTTTAATATAAAAATGTGGCTTGACTTTACATTGACTGACAATTTAAAGCAACTGTGTGAAACAGGAGCTCTGTCACACTCCTACTCCTCTGTTGTCTGCCAATTTGTAACGGAACACAAGACAAATCTCAAGGAAACTCATTCACAGTATAACTTTGGTTTCTTTAACATTATGTAACAGAAGGTTTCTTTGCACTATGCAAAACAATGTGAGTTGTTGTATTTTTCCAGAAGTGGCAAGGATATTCGCAATCTGGAAATATCATTTGAAGTAACTACTTCTGTGTGTGTGTAAAAGCCTGCCAATAGCCAAGCCCTGTCTTCTGTCAAAAGGATTGCTCAAATCCTGTAGTCAAGTTTAACACTGTTTTTTAATTACCGTGCCAGCTATTGTACACGTGAGATCCTTTATGAGTATATTATGGTGTCTAAACAGAACAGGGAAGAATACAGGAACCATCACCTTATTAGGTGTTGTTATAGAGTGTGCTGTACCTGGTTTACGTTTCAGAGATAACCTGGCACACGCCATGTCAAAATGGAGCAGAAGGCTCCCAAAGACACCACAGAGACACTTCCCTGATTATATCCTGCCCCTGATTTAAGAGAACTACATTTATATTCACAAACAGTTCCCATAGAAATATTTGAAAGTCTTTGCTGTGATGTGAAATGATACAGTCACAAGCAGTTATAATAGGAAATGTCCCACATTTCCAATGCTATGTGGAAGTGGGACATTAAGACAGTAATACATGAAAAGTTAGCATGGTCAGCCAAGCCAGCCATCAGTCCCTTCCTTCAGTCCCTGTCCAGCCACCACCCCTTACCCACATAATGTTTTATGAGGGCTTCTTTCTCCTGCCTGGAAGCTGTCCCATGAGGCTTGATTTCCCCTGCATGCTGCTGCTCATGGCCTACTACTCTGTTCACACCCTCCCTCCCTCCCTCCCCCTTCCTATCCTGTCATCTGTTTCAGTTACGTGAATAAGAGGTGCCTGTGACACATGCAGGGCAAAGCATTCAGCCCCAGTCCCTCACTGTGTGTGTGTTGGGGGGGGTGTTGTAAGTGGGAAGTGGAAATTTACAGTCCCGAATCAGTATCTGGAGAGTTGGTCCGCGACTGCGAGGCTGTGCCCAATCTCCACATAGGATTTAATTGTCTTTAGCTGAGGGCGGGACTCGCTGTCAGCTCCACTTCTTGTGAGCAGTGTTGGCATAAAGACATTCAGTACAGAGGAATGGTGACAGCTGAGAGAGAAGCATACTACATATATCCACAGCCATGAAGGAAATGTAAGTCCCTGGAATTACTCAACTGAAATAATAAAATAGCCTTATCTAAATCTTTATGTCAAGTGATTATTAAGGTCTGTTTTGGGATGCTTTTTGTTTAATCTGAATGGAAAATTTCATGTAAGTACTTAGAAACCCTCGAATTAGCATATTTGAAATGGCTTTGTTAATGCTTTGTTTGAGTGTGAAAGGGGGAACTACTTCACAAAGACTAAGGATTGCATTCAGTCCTTTATTTCCATTTGCCTTTTATCTTTTGCAATGCATGTTTGTTACAGAATCTTTCTTTATGTTTGATTGGATGCTAAGTTGGTGATGTGTCTAATGCGGTGTTTTCAGATAATCACAGTGTGATGTTTTAGAAGGGTTTGAGAATGTCTGGTCAAGGGTGTCTGGGTGGGTCATGTGGCAGATCCCATGGACTGTTTGCCTTAAGTCTGACGGCAGACAGCCTCCCAGCACCCAGCAGGTGAAAGCACATAGAGCAAGAGAGGGATAGAGAGAGGAAGAGAAATAGAGTGCGTGAGAGCTGATACAGTTATGTAATGAGGTTTGAGAGTGGAAAGCAATTCAAGTTGACTTGTCATGCATAGCAGAGACAGAGAGAACCTGGAAAATGACAGCAGAATGAGCAGAGCGATGGAGAGGACCATAACTGGAGCTGGATTTAGTAATGAGGGGCTGTGTGGTTGTAGCTCAAACAGCCATTTAAAGGGCAATTTCACAATTTTTCAACTTCATATTCATCTCCAGCACCACCCCAACATCAATTGATGTGAAAATGTTGCGTTTCTATGTGTTGTAGTAAAAAGATAGAGGAAGATAAGTGTTTCCAGTGACACCATCAGTGTGCATCGTGTGATTTTAACCAATTATGAGTAGGCATTGCCCACTAATTGTCTACTAATTAGTTGATGATGTCATTGGAAACACTAATCTGCATATCTTTTTTAATACAAAACATAGAAATGATCCACTTTCACATATGTTGATGTTGGGGTGGTGCTGGAGATTATGAATATGAAGTTAAAATGAAATTTCCCTTTAATTATTTAATGAACTAATAAGTAGTTATTTGAGACTGCAAAACAAGTTCACTTTTTTGTCAGACTCTGAAAAACAGAAGCACAGAGCGGTCACTGGTCAATGAGTGCAGCTTTGCATTAGATTTTCACAATGTGGTATTTATTAGCTACAATGTGTGTCTGTTCTATTTCTTAGTCTGCCTGTACAGTGGCTACACGATGTAACTGTCTGGAGTGTTAGTCACACGACAAGGTGAATGAAGATACCTTATGTTTTAAAGATCTATGGCTGCCTTTCAACTGAGAGTAGTTTGGATAGATTGTTCTGTAAACTGGCAATACATGTATGCATTTGAAAAGCAAAAGCAAAAATTATAACCACAAATGGTGCTAAGTGTTAAGTGGCAAGTCCATGCACTCGTGTGGGTTTGAAAGTTAAAAAGCCTTTAATGTATGGGCTGATATTATTAAAATACACCAACGCAAATAGGCTTACACTTCATCAGGGTGTCTGACAATAGTATGTATTGTTGAGAGATCCAACTATAAATCAACTTGAATTATACTGTTACTTTCAGAGGCTAAAGAGAAACATTTACTTATTGGAGAAAGATTTGTTCTCTAGCTATTGTTCTGTGAATCTTTTGGAAACCAAGCACCTAGTCGACTGACTCGTAAGCTTTTGTGAGGCACACAATCTTCAATGACAGATTTCCATTGGAGCCAGCGAGAGTAGAGGGGAAGCCTTTAATGTTCTCCGTTTCTCTGTTTCTGCCAACTGCATTTCAGTCTGAGCCTGCCTCAAAAGGACAGGAAACCTTACTCTTTTACACTGGTATTATCAGACTTACAATTAATCATAGCTGCTTTTTTCATTCTTCCTGTTTTATACGACACCATTCATTGTATTCCAGCAGTAAGCTTAAATCCATTTGTGTCTTAACATGTCCAAGGAATATCTCCTGCCCTGCCATGCTTTGATTGGCACAGGCAGGGAAACGGGATACCTGAGACAGTAATTCCAAATCCTGTCTTTCTTGGAAAGGCTGTTTACAATATAAACATTCAGTGAACTTAAGCTGTGGGATCTTCCAGAACCCATCCAAGCTTTCGGAATGGACACGGATACAGAAACGGCCTTCAGAAAGTATTCACACCCCTTGAAGTTTCCACATTTTGATGTGTTACAGCCTGAATTTAAAATGGATACCCCATAATATAAAAGTAGAATTATGTTTTTAGAAATGTTTCCAAATGACAAAAAAATTAAAAGCTGAAATGTCCTGTGACAATAAGTATTCAACCCCTTTTTATGGCAAGGCTAAATACGTTTGGGGCGGCAGGTAGCCTAGTGATTAAAGCATTGGGCCAGTAACCGAAAGGTTGCTGGATCAAATCCCCAAGGTAATAATCTGCCCCTGAACAAGGCAGTTAACCCATTGTTCCCCAAGTGGCCGTCATTGTAAATAATCATTTGTTCGTAACTGACTTGCCTAGGTTAAATAAAGGTTAAATGTTTTTTTTAAATTCAGGAGTAAAAATGTGCTTTAGCAAGTCTCATAAGTTGCATTGATTCACTCTATGCACAATAATGGTGTTTAACATTATTTTTTAATGACTACCTAATCTCTGTACCCTACACATACAATTATCTGTAAGGTCCCTCAGTCGAGCAGTGAATTTCAAACACAGATTCAACCACAAAGACCCGGGAGTTTTTCCAACTCCTCGCAAAGAAGGGCACCTATTGGTAGATGGGTAAAAAAAAGCAGACATTGAATATCCCTTGGTGCATGGTGCGGTTATTAATTACACTGTGTATGGTGTATCAATACTTCCAGTCACTACAAAGATACAGAAATCCTTCTTTACTCAGTTGCTGGAAAGGAAGGAAACTACTCAGGGATTTCACCTTGAGGTAAATGGTGACTTTTAAACAGTTACAGAGTTTAATGGCTGTGATAGGAGAACAGTGAGGATGGATTGTGGTTACTCCAATTGACCGAGTGAAAATAAGGAAGCCTGTACAGAATATTCCAAAGCATGTATCCTGTTTGCAACAAGGCACTGAAGTAATACTGCAAAAAATGTGGCAAAGCAATTCACTTTTTGAACCTGAATACAAAGTGTTAAGTTTGGGGCAAGTACAATACAACACATTACTGAGTACCACTCTCCATATTTTCAAGCATAGTGGTGGCTGCATCATATAATGGGTATGCTTGTAATTGTAATAAAGGACTGTGTAGTTTTTCTGGATAAAAATGGAGCACAAAGGACAAATCTACACTGGAGTTTCTTACCAAGAAGACAGTGAATGTTCGAGTTACAGTTTTGAATGAAGTCTACTTGAAAATCTATGGCAAGACCTGAAAATGGGCAAATAATGGGCAAATGTTTCACAATCCTGGTGTTGAAAGTTCTTGGAGACTTACCCAGAAAGACTCACAGCAGTAATCATTGCCAAAGTATTGACTTAGGGGTGTGAATACTTATGTAAATTCATATTTATGTATTTCATTTAAAAAAATGACTAACATTTCTTAAACATGTTTTCACTTTGTCATTATGGGGTATTGTGTAGATGGGTGAGAGAAAAAAATTATACATGTAATTAGTTTTGAATTCAGGCTGTAACGCAACAATATATGGAATAAGTCTTGGAGTATGAATACTTTCTGAAGGCACTGTATCTTCTCTAAATTTGCTTTTAGCATTAGGAAAATTCTTTGGCAGTGATTCTGGTTACATATTTATGGTGGATATCATGAGTTTGTCAGTGTTGTAGTTATTTAATATATTATTTTTTGTCTATATGTCATCTGAAAGGCATACGGTATATCCTGTTCAAAATATTTCCTTTCCTTAGATGACAATGTACCCCCCACCTTGAAGGGAAGAGTAGGTTGTTGCTTCTCCTTGTATTTGTGTTCTTCAAGTATTGTTCCAGCTGCATTACCAGCAGACCTGTGTATTTGAGTGGTACTTAAAATACTATTTCTGTGTATTTGAGTATTTTCAAATACACAGCCCAAAATAAGTACTTTTATTTGAGTATTTGAGCGTCAGTGTAAATTCGTTTTTCATTATTTCGTTATACTTTCCAAGTGTATTCCCAAATACATTAAAATATTAAACTACTTTTCAAATAAAATATATCTGAATACTTACTTTGAATGTATGTGAAAGCAATTGAGCTATTTGACATATTATTTGAACCCAGGTCTGATTACCAGGACATGTCTCAATATGATGTCCCTGGTTAATTAATGGATACAAAATTATACATAATCAAGATTTCTTATATTATGCACATAGAAATTATATTTGTACAGTGCAAGTGAAGAGATTATTCAACCCAGAGAGATTTGCAATGTAAGATGGAATGTATATCCAATGTGAAGTAAATAAGAGAGAACTGTGGCGAGGAGGAAGCCATATAGTGACTCCTGTAGCAGTTCTCATTGCAGGCTCTATACTGACACATAGCTGTATCACTGTATCACGCCATGGCTGACTATACAGCACGTGAGAGACCCTCATCTTGCTAATGCGCCGTCCTATCTCTGCCTTATCCGGCTCACGTCTCTCTCTCTTCCTATTCATCTCTCTCTCTCTCTCTCGCTTTCTCTAATTCTCTCTCTCTTTCCTTGTCCTTGTCCTCTCTCCTCTCAACCTCTATAGCATGGCACAGAAAGAGAAACTCCAATGTCTGAAGGATTTCCACAAGGACACGCTGAAGCCTTCGCCAGGGAAGAGCCCAGGCACGCGGCCGGAGGACGAGGCAGAGGGCAAGCCCATCCAGAGGGAGAAGTGGGCCAGCAAGCTAGACTTTATCTTGTCCGTGGCCGGAGGCTTTGTCGGTTTAGGGAACGTGTGGCGCTTCCCGTACCTCTGCTATAAGAATGGTGGAGGTAGGCATTCAAATGAACATTGGCCCTTTCACCATACAGACAGGTCTTAAAGTTGGGGGTCACTCAAGTTTGATAAGTTTTCAGGAACCTATAAAAAAACTCAAGTCGGAGACTGCAGTTACAGGATTTTGATTTGTGAAATGGCTGTGGGTGAGCACATACTGTAGACCCTGACATTTGTAGGCTAACTGTCTGTTCCCTTTCCCTCCCTCTCTCTTCCTCTCCTCCACCCAGGTGCATTTCTCATCCCCTACACCATCTTCCTGTTTGGTGGAGGCCTGCCGGTGTTCTTCCTGGAGGTGGCTCTGGGCCAGTATACCTCTGAGGGAGGCATCACCTGCTGGGAAAAACTCTGCCCCATCTTCACTGGTGAGTCACCACACTGCTTCCCATTACCCTAATACCATTCTCCCCTATTGCCATTAAGGCCGGTCGTCATCAGGGAAAGTAGGCAGGGAAAGGGGGTTGTGTAAGCCTTCTTGGACATGTACTGTAGGTGGTAACGTCAGCGACTGACAGAGGGATTAGCGAAGAGCCTAAACACAGTTTCCATTAGCGTTGCTCAGGCGGGGCGCCAAACCTGCTTTGTGCCTGCTTAGTGCCTTGTCCCATCGCAGAAAAAAATCCCTACTGAAAATAATGATGTTACCAGCCTTTAATCTAGCCTCGATATTATTCACGTCCTGCTTTTTAAAAAACAACGAATTCCAGTGACAACTACTGCAGTAGTTCTGTTTTTCTGACTGCTCTTGCGAAACTCCCTAGCAGCGTCTGATTGTGCTGTTGGTCTGTGGGTTGCTAGACACAGTGCACAGACATTGAGTTCTGCTAAGGTCTCCCTCCCTGTGTTCTGATGGGTAATTGGACCATAGCTACTTCCCGTTAGCATGCTCTGTGATGTGTAGAATATATTATTCAGCATAGCTGTGGAGCAGACTGGTCCCAGATATGGATGTGCTTCAGCCAACTTTCTCTGACTGTGTTTTTGACATGCATAAGGATTTAGCTAAAGCACACAGTGCTGCTGATCTTCGAACAGGTTTGTTGAGGATTGCCTCATTTGCATTGGAGCCTGGAGTGGACGTAATCAAACACCAAACATTGAACACTCTAAAAGGCGCTGCATGGTCAATCCGATGTCTTCATTGGCCGTGCAGCATTTACGGTGATACTGCCTCTGCAGAAGACAGGGCATTCATACTTCTTGCGCTTCGCGGAGCAGCACAGAGCTGTTGAGCAGAGCTGTTGTGAAGGAAGTAGTCAAGGAAGTGAGTTTGTTTTTATGCAGGACCTCCCGCCCCCACCTACCGTCAACCATTCATGTCAATGAGGAGTCATACAGAGTTACACGGAACCCTCAGTATTGTTACAACATTTGGGAGGCGATGCAGTACGGAGCTCAATTTGGCCTCTGCTTGCCTCTGGAGGCTCCGCAATTGCCACACCCTCCACAATTGCACACCCTCCATACGGAGCCTTCGACCACATCGGATCAAGCATAAATTGGCTTTTAGACTGGCCCATTTTTTTGTACTTGTGGCAGCTAAGTACATACATGCACACGCACATGTATTTTCAGCCTTGGTTGTGTAAAGTAGTGCTGAGTTCTGTGTTACCATGGCAACAGAGAAGGTTAGAGCGAGTTGCCTAGCAATGGGATCTGCCCCAAAATGATAAATATCTCATACAGTGGATCAGCAAAAAAACATTTTTTTTTTCATGAAATGATGGACGGTGTAGGTCTTGGCAGCAGGGGGCCACCTGTTTTGTTTGTCAGCACCACGGATATGTTATCGGATATTACTGTATTATGATGTCGTTATTACAGTCCTGGCGTCACGGTTTGGCACTGTAACGTATCCCCTTATCAGTCAGGGTCCTGCCATAGGTTTACACTGTGATATGCTACTGGCAGACCAGTTCTAACATGTAGACCAGTAGGTAGAGAGACAGCTCCCAGCCATAAACTGCTATGCCATGAAGCCGGGAGCGGCAGGTAGAAACAGACAGCTGAAGACTGGGGTGCAGCCAATCTTCAGCATCTGTTGATGAGCTTGAATAATCAAGGAGTGCTGAGGCAGCTGCCTAATTGACTGGGGGGTTGTGTGAACTGGCACACACATGCACGTGTGCATGCATGCACACACACACACTCACTTGCGCACACACACACTCACACGTGCGCAAACACACACACGCACATGCGCACGCACACGTTTGCTTACCCACATATAGACTAGAGACTGACAGATGCCCACAGGTGGCCTATAGGCCGGCTGCCATTGTCCCTCTTAGTGTTTTATCACACCTTCAGAAGGCCTGCCCTGCCTCACCTACCACACACACAACCCTGACTGGCGGAGGTAACGCCACTTTACAAATAGATCAGAGGAGTGGAAGACTACAGGGGATTTCTGTGACTAAAGTCATTATTACCAGAGTTAGTACACTCAAGCCAGGGAAACATCCTCTCTTTGAAATAGGAGTGTTGAGTTGTGAACATCCGAGTCAGTGGATTGGTTTCTAATGATTTTATAGACATACATTTAGTCAAAAGGAACTAGGTCAGTGCTGTTCACTGAAGTGCTTCAGCTCCAATGTTGGCTTTACTTAATTTAGTTTACAAGGGGATTCAGTGACACATATTGAAGCCCCTATGGCACTGTTCTGCTACAGTAAATGCATTGAAGGGTTTGATTCCAATATACGATAAACGGCAATTGAAATGAATGGTCCTTTCTCTGTGAATCAACTATGGCTGTTATCGTACTTTCAAAACATTTGCTTTAGAATGTGTTTTTTTGCATAACGCAATATCCGACACTCTTGTTTCATACGAAAATGTGTTATATCCAGAGCCGTGTTTAGAGAGCAGGGACGTTGGTGTTTCTGCATTATGATGTATTTACATGACACTACAACATTTTATGGCAGCCATGTTAGCACGCCATTAACATTACACAAGGAATTGTAAAAATAAATGCTATGTAGCCTAACTGAATGTCTAGAATTATTTTTAAAAATGCTAAAAGTTAGCCCAACTCTCTAAATATATGGCTCTGGCAAAATCCACTGTCCAGATGTGCTGAACCTTCCAAATGGTTTTTGCTGCTGGCGCAAAAGTGAGCAATTTAGCGAATCATTGTCATTGTTCAGTCGTAAGTTGTATTATATATTTGTATATTATTGATAGTATTATATGTATATTATTATGAAGTGTATATAATCAAACTCAAAATCTTTCCTTGATTTATCCTAACGAAACAAACCTGTAAAAACCCTATCAAATTGTTCCAAAAGTTGCTTAAATGTCCAAAAAGAAAACATACTTTCCATACACTGTTCACTCTCTGGATACAATAAATTGGATATGTGATAGGGTATTTGTGTAATATAGTTTAAACAAATTAATTATTTTAATATGTGTTTATTTATGTATCAATACTTTATTACATGTGGAGGGTGGCAGGTAGCCTGGCAGGTAGCCTGGTGGGTTAGAACTTTGGGCCTGTAACCTAAAGGTTGCTGGATCAAGTCCCTGAGCTGACAAGGTAAAAATCTGTCATTCTTCCCCTGTGCAAGGTAGTTAACCCACTGTTCCCCTGGTGCTGATGACATGGATGTTGATTAAGGCAGCCGCCTGCAACTCTCTGATTCAGAGAGGTTGGGTTAAATGCAGAAGATACATTTCAGTTGAATGCATTCTGTTGTACAACTGACTAAGTATTCCCTTTTCCCTAATTGTTTAAAACCCAATCCAGATACTTGTTCTATTGCAGTTCTGTTGTTTGGGATGGTTACATAGCATTTTGCCACAAAACATGATTACTTGTCTCCCTAAAATAAAATTACCTTGCAATATATTTTAAACAAAATCATATGTGTCTTTTCACTAGCCCATTAATCGGTAACATGAAAAAAGAATAGCTCAATCTCTTTCACAAGATGTGTTTTTAATTAATCAACATTTCAAAAAAATGTATATATAGTGTTTTGGAATGAAACTCTTGTGGTTTCACAATTTAGTTGTAGGACATCGATTTTTCATGGTGATTTCATCATGGCTGTGACTTATTCCAAGAACACTAGTTCTCTGTTTACTCCCAAGCTTCTGCACTGGTTTACTGATATAATAAAGAATCAATCCAGTATTGGTTTTAATGAATAATTTCTCTTCTCTGTAGGTATTGGCTATGCCTCTATCGTGATCGTCTCTCTCCTGAACATCTACTACATAGTGATTCTAGCCTGGGGACTCTACTACCTATTCCAGTGCTTTCAGCCGGAGCTGCCCTGGGCCAAATGCAATCAGCCGTGGAACACAGACCGGTGTGTGGAGGACACAGTCCGCAAGAACAAGACCCTAATGCTGGCTGCCAATATCACCAACTTCACCTCCCCCGTCACTGAGTTCTGGGAGTGAGTACTCACTGTCTGACAGCTGGGTTGACTCTGTACTGACACACACAGACAAACACACACACACACACACACACACCTTTCATGCATACACACGCACGTGAACACAGACAGGTTTACAATGTCAAAAACAAACTCAAATATAAACAGTGCAGATACTGTGCCTCTTCCTTGTTTGCTGTAAACTTATGTTTGAATGGGCAACATTTCCAAGAAATCCCCCCTCTATCATGAGGTTCATTCTATCTTTAAATTGGATCATTTCACTGTACTATATTTGGATCAAGGGGTATTATCCTTTTCCTTTCCTCTTAAAAGTCCTGCCAAAATTGTATCCTCTTGGGAAGCCACAACCACTTAACTTCAAATCACAATTTAGGTTAAGATGATGCTTATTGACATTTGGCCAACACAAAATCCAGCATAGATGATATCTACTTTTTACCAGAGTCATATATGGAGCGGCAGGTAGCCTAGTGGTTAGAGCGTTGGACTTGAAACCGAAAGGTTGCAAGATCAAATCCCTGAGCTGACAAGGCAAAAGTCTGTTGCACTGCCCCTGAACAAGGCAGTTACCCCACTGTTCCTAGGCTGTCATTGAATATAAAAATGTGTTCTTAACTGACTTGCCTAGTTAAATTAAAAATATATATACTGAGTGTACAAAACATTAAGAACACCTGCTCTTTTCATGACATAGATTGACCAGGTGAACACTATGACCCCTTATTGATTTCATTTTTTTTTATCCACTTCAATCAGTGTAGATGAAGGGGAGGAAACAGGTTAAGCCTTGAGACTATTGAGACATGGATTGTGTATATGTGCCATTCAGAGGGTGAATGGGAAAGACAAAATATTTAAGTGCCTTTGAACGGAGTATGGTAATCTCACCGGTTTGTGTCAAGAACTGCAACGTTGCTGGGTTTTCATTCTCAACAGTTTTCCACGTGTATCAATAATAGTCCACCACCCAAAGGACATCCAGCCAACTTGACACAACTATGGGAAGCATTGGCGTCAATATGGGTCAGCATCCTTGTGGAACGCTTTTTGACACCTTGTAGAGTCCATGCCCCGACGAATTGAGGCTGTTCCACAGAAATAGAATAGAACACATAGAATGAAAATAACATTCTGTCATATTCTCTCAAAATTGTCTCAGAGCACAGTTCATTCCGGTCCAGGGTGAGCTAGAGCAGAGGAGGGTTGGTGAAAACTAGACCTCACAGACACACTATTACCGTCACATCATGTGGATGTTTGCTTTTCACTGCGGTGATGTAACCTCTGTTGGCATGAAACCTTGGACAGGACCCACAGGAATTATGACATGTCACACTTGCCCTACTTTTTAAAATGTTTTTGTAGAGTGGAAAATGTACTGTACTGTATCGTTCAGGGGTCTACATAAGCCTACAGTTCTGTCCCATCAGAACAGTCATTAACCTGGATGCTGTCTGCCCCCTCTCTGCTAAGACGCAATGTGCTGAGCATCTCCTCTGGAATTGATGACATCGGGCCATTGAAGTGGGACCTAGCCCTGTGTCTCCTGGCAGTGTGGATTGTCTGCTTCTTCTGCATCTGGAAGGGAGTCAAGTCCACTGGGAAGGTGAGTAGTAGCACGATGTGGTTATCAGGCTTGTTTGTAGTCTCTTAAAAAGTGTGTTTATAGATGTCGGATCTTAATTTGATCACCCTGTTGCAGGACAACTTTACTACGAAAAATGTATCAACCCCTACAAAAATGTCCATTAATTATAATCAACATAATATTTCACATTTCCTGTTGCTGCAGAATTATTTTCCTGCTGGTGCAAACTGGCTCAAGTTAGTATCCTACATCTGTATGTATACACCCAAAAAAGGGAATTACTTAATATGTATTGTCTGCTCCCTAAGGGCATTAACCTGGGTGCTAGGTGTTTTCTGTTGTAGCCAACTTGTCTCTGTCACTGACAAGATTTCCTGGGGTAACAATGTAAGAAATAATACATAAAAAAACGAAATACTGTGTAGTTTCCTAAGGACTCGAAGCAAGGCAACCATCTCTGTCGGTGCCATCTTGAATTGTTCATTACCATATCTTAACAAGGGAGTGGCTTAAATCTACACTGTAAAAGGCTGCCATTATTACCATGTAATACATATTCTTATCCCCACGCACCTAGAGCAAACACAGAGCTCTACATGTCACCTGGTTATGTTATGGAGGCCACTGCTTATATGACGGCAGCTGTTACTTCAGTTAAAAGGCTATTGTAATATATTTCCATGCACTCACTCCAGTTGCCCACCCCAACTGAAAACACCTCACACAATGCAATCCACAACAGTCAACTATCTTTGTGCAGTTGTGTCCTTCTGTGTATTCCATGCTCCCTTTCCTATTTGTTTAAACCAATTTATTTCCTAGCAAAAAACATTCCATTCTGTAAAATGGCCAACTGCGCCACCTTTTATATTTTGAAACCTTGGCTTCAGTTGATGGGCTATCTCTGGAGCCCTAAGGAGTGGGTAGAAGTTACCCCCAACCTAACCACTGACACAGGATCAGATATTTCTTCATCCCTTTAAGAATTGGTGATATGGTAATCGAATCCTAGATCTGTAGTTGGGAGTAACTTCTACCTCAAGCATCCTCTCCAAGTTCCATTCTGTTAGGAAACCTTAAATCAGCTAATAAATCTATAATTGTCTCTTATCTGTTTTCTCTAGGTGGTGTATGTCACAGCAACTTTCCCTTTCGTCATGCTTATTGTGCTGCTGGTGCGTGGAGTGACTCTGCCAGGGGCGTCCGAAGGGATCAAATTCTATCTCTACCCCAACCTGACCCGCCTACAGGATCCAGAGGTAGGAGCCATAACTCTTACCCAAATCCTCACCCCCACCCCTCTACCCATCTTCCCTGTCTCTGTGCAATCCCCTCTGCCTGCCCCCAATGACATGACTACACATATCCCCTTTCAGCATCAATGCATATCTGTTTACTTACACGTCTATCAGGGCCTCTCACTGACAACTCTACATCATAAAGTAATCTGGACTGCGGAAAAGGAACCGGTACACAGCTTTGGTTAAGGCTGGTTGAATTATTAGTGACACTATAATCTTTGAGAGAACATGTGCTCACAATGCAAGACTCGCTAGAACTCTCCAACCATCCAGGTTTATGACATACACCACCTGACTCGTCGAACATCTCATTCCAAAATCATGGGCATTAATGTGGAGTTGGTCTCCCCTTTGCTGCTATAACAACCTCCTCTCCTTTGGGAAGGCTTTCCACTAGATGTTGGAACATTGCTGTGGGGACTTGCTTCCATTCAGCCACAAGAGCATTAGTGAGGTCAGCACAGATGTTGGGTGATTAGGCCTGGCTCGCAGTCGGCGTTCCAATTCATCCCAGTCAAGTTCTTCCACACCGATCTTGACAAATCATTTCTGTATGGACCTCACTTTGTGCACGGGGGCATTGTCATGCTGAAACAGGAAAGGGCCTTCCCAAAACTGTTGCCACAAAGTTGGAAGCACAGAATCATCTAGAATTTCATTGTATGCTGTGGTGTTAAGATTTCTCTTCACTGGAACTAAGGGGCCTTGAAAAACAGCCCCAGACCATTATTCCTCCTCCATCAAACTTTACAGTAGGCATTATGCATTCAGGCAGGTAGCGTTCTCCTGGCATCCGCCAAACTCAGATTCGTCCATCGAACTGCCAGATGGTGAAGCGTGATTCATCAGTCCAGAGTCCAATGGCGGCGAGCTTTACACCACTCTAGCCGACGCTTGGCATTGCGCATGGTGATCTTAGACTTGTGTGCGGCTGCTCAGCCATGAAAAAACATTTCATGAAGCTCCTGGAGAACAGTTGTGCTAACCTTGATTCCAGAGGCAGTTTGGAATTCGGTAGTGAGTGTTGCATCGAGGAGAGACGATAATTACGCGCTTCGACACTCAGCAGTTCAGTTCTGTGAGCTTGTGTGGCCCACCACTTCTCGGCTGAGCCGTTGTTGTTCCTAGACATTTCCACTTCACAATAACAGCACTTAAAGTTGACCAGGGCAGCTCTAGAAGGGCAGAAATTTGATAACTGACTTGTTGGAAAGGTGGCATCCTATCTATGACAGTGCTACGTTGAAAGTCACCGAGCTCTTCAGTAAGGCCATTCTACTGATAATGTTTGTCTATGGAGATTGCATGGTTTTGTGCTCAATTTTATACACCTGTCAGCAACAGTTATGGCTGAAATAGCCAAATCCACTAATTTGAAGGGGTGTCCACATACTTTTGTGTGTATATATACGTATATATATATCGTGTAATTAAATTAGCTCACTGCTGGAGTTAAATGAGTTGAGCAAAAATAGGGTTGACGCTTAGGAAAGAGATAAGATGTGTTTCTCTGTTGATCCCAGTGCAATCTATGGACAAACTGAGGGCATGAAAGCATATAAGATTTAACTATGCCTGGTGGACCTGGAAAGTTCCATGACAATCATTCTGCAACATCGTGGTTTTGCAATGAGATTAGAGACGCTTTTTTGTTACATGCTTTGAGCTGGAGAGCTGAAAGGTACTTTTGTTGGATAAATTAGATTTGCAACATGGTATCCCATGTGGTCTTTTTGATTTCCAATGTTACAACAAAAGCCTTGCTTTGATTAAGATGTTCAGTTTTGAGAGTGCACTGAAGAGCAATTCAGTGCCCTCAATTTGATTTGAGCTCGCAACATGTTTATTAAAGTAGTTATGTGTCTTAGCCTCAGTAGCTTAGTTACTTGTACGTTTGATCAGACGCAGAAGGAAAAGGTCATAGTAAAATGCCTTAAGTGCGTTAATCAAATTGAATTGCTTATTAGGTTAATCTAACCCAATTATGTCCCAACAAAGATGAAAAAGGTTGCTGGCCATGTGACCAGAAGTGTATGATGAATGGCGAACTGAGCCGCCTGGTATCATGTTGTTGCTGTTGTTGTCTCAGGTGTGGATCGACGCAGGAACCCAGATATTCTTCTCCTACGCCATCTGTCTGGGGGCTATGACGTCACTAGGGAGCTACAACAAGTACAAATACAACTGCTACAGGTGAGCTTTGTTGTCATGGTGACGGGGGACTGCTGTAGTAGTAGAGAGAGCAACTCGTGTCAAAGGCGGTTGCGTAAGAAAAAAATGGGAACTTCGGTTCCGTCTGTGTAAATTAACATCCTCCATGACATATGTGTGACATAGGGACTGTTTGCTGCTGGGAGGCCTGAACAGCGGTACCAGTTTTGTGTCTGGCTTCGCAATATTTTCCGTCCTGGGCTTCATGGCACAAGAGCAAGGGGTGGACATTGCCGATGTGGCAGAGTCAGGTATGAGGGTCAAAGGTCAACGGTGAACGTAACAGTGATGGTGGGCACTGCTAACGAACAAAACAGATGATTGGAAAGTTTTTTGTTTTTTTTACGATTTAGCCAAAAAGACACCCAGATTTGAAAGAGGGAAAAAACTCAAATGCGCCATTTGAAAAGATAAGTTTTGGAAACGACAATGCTGAAATGTAGAGGTATCGGCAATTGGACACTCCTTGAATAAAGGCCTGAAAGAAACAGAATTGTTGCTTTTTCTATGCTGTGTTTTCCACAGCGAATTTGGCTCTGGTTGAGCACTGTGCCGTGTGTCTGAGCTACCATGTAAAGCTGGGTTAAATAAAGAGCCACTCTATAAAACCACACTCATAACCACAGCTATGCTCTACCATTCACAGTCACCTGGGCTCAAAGGCACCACGTGCACCAATGTTCCACTCTAGGGTTTATAATCTATTTATAATATTTATGTTTATTTAAAAAATCATTACATCTTATGGTGAGGGGTCATCCATAAGATTGGCAATTGTGGATTGAATTGATTTAATTAAGAAATTGTTTACAGTCACTATAATGTGCAATAAGCCAAAATAAAATAAGACAATTCTGTTCCAATTAAATTGTTATCATTTATGTTGGGTAATACAGTAGACTGCTCACAACCAGTGAAATAGTTGTGGAAAACGACAGTGCCAAGTATTGTAATGTAACTGTAATGTTAAGTACTGTACTGCATTGAGCTGTGGATCCCTGAGGTGGCTTTAGCTAAGCGGTTCTGTTTCTGCCCACCTTGATATTGTATTTTATGTGGATTCCGAAGGAGATGCATCTTCTTTCAGCATGCTCGCTCTGTCCAATTCAGTGTTGCTATTGTTCCTTCCTTGACAACAACCTGGTTCAGAGAGAAACTGTTTCCATGTACTTTAACTTGAATTAGTAAGAGGAGAGAATTATATTGTACTCTGACTGTTATAGCTGTGTCTGCTGTGTTTGTCAATTGGAATGATTGAAAATCAATGTCTGATTGTTTTTTTGTTGTTGCTATAATTCATGCATATTTATTGTAAAAGGATTAACTTGAAAAATAGGTCATATTTTCTTAAGGTTACAGTAAATGTAAATTGTTGTGGATAACAGTAAATAATGACAAATGTGAGGTCTAACTAAATCTGTGCAATACTTTATTGTGTTGGATGGACTTGCAAGAGTTAATGATATATAGTTTGTTGAGTTCAGTTTCCTGTCTGTTTGTATATGTTCAAGTGCCTTTCAAAATCCTGTTGAATTAGCTTATGCTTTTGAGCAAATCGCTATCTGCTTTGTCAGTATTTGTTTAGCAAGTAAACTAATGCAGGATGCTAGAGTCACACAGCATATGAACGGTAGCAGATACTTAGTGGATAGTTCCTCAACCTATCCAGTCCTTACAGAACAGAAACACATAGCATATACCAAAGGTTTATCACTTAGTCTCTTCCAGTACTGTAACATTAGCATTCCAGATACTTTGAATGTCTTTAGTTTAATGTTTTTATCCCCCCTCATACCGTCCAAGCTCAAATTAGACGGGTTGGTTAATTCTCTTCCCTCTCTTTCTCCCCTTCTCCCCCTTCCCCTCTCCTTTCCCCCTTCTCCCCCCTTCCCCTCTCTTCTCCCCCTTCTAGGTCCTGGCCTGGCCTTCATTGCCTACCCTAAGGCTGTGTCCATGATGCCCTATCCCACGTTCTGGGCCATCCTATTCTTCATCATGCTTCTGCTACTGGGCCTCGACAGTCAGGTCAGTACTAAACCAATAGCTAGCATACATTACTATTGGTAGTGGTACGTACAACAGGACGTGACAGTACATGTCCCTAGTTATAAGGACCTTGTAACAATGTGTATCTACAAACTGTAATTACAGTACGTTGTTAGTGTATCTACACTGTCATTACAATACGTTAGTATATCTACACTGTAATTACAATACATTGTTAGTGTATCTACACTGTAATTACAATACGTTGTTAGTGTATCTACACTGTAATTACAATATGTTAGTATATCTACACTGTAATTACAATATGTGGTTAGTGTATCTACACTGTAATTACAATATAGTGTATCTACACCGTATTTATAATATAGTGTCTCTACACTGTAATTACAATATGTTGTTAGAGTATCTACACTGTAATTACAGTATGTAGTTAGTGTATTTAAACTCTAATTACAATATGCCTATGTATTTACAGTACCATGTAAATATATAGGAAGTAGGTACTCATACAGAAGTGTAAAGTGGTACCTTTTCGATTGGTATAGTACTTTTGAGGACCCCAGTACAGTAGTCAGTTGTGCTCCAAATGGAGCACAGGGCTACAGTCAGGTCAGTCATGGGTATAAAAGAGAGTGTGTGTCTGATCAACATCAACGACCCCTGGTTTCAAATAACTTCCAGATAAGAAAGGCGACCCAACACGTTTCACAGCAGGCAGTATTTTTAACTAGTGTTTTCCCAGAGTGGACTCTACTACTATGTCAAAACAGCTGTTACATCTTGAAGGCTTGAACGCAAATAGTAAACAGTTTTTGTAAAAGTGTGTGAAATTAAATTAATCTCTGAACGCATAGTAATTTAGTAGGTAGAACCAAACAGTCTAGTCCTATAGCCTTCCTCTGAGGTGTCCCTGCAGCCCAGAGTCCCGGGGCGTTGATTAAGATGAACGGAGGCAAGGCCAGGGAGACAACACAGGAGTGGCATCAGTGGGGTTCTCTCACTATCACATTTCCAGCTTCCAAGTGTAATTTTACTCTGTGCTAAGTCAGCACTCCTCATGGCCAATGATATATCTCAGCCAAATAGGAGATCAGGATGATGGTCCAGATTTGAAATAAATACTTGTGCTTCTAGCACTACTACGTCCATAGGCAAACTGAGCAGTAGGAGAGTGGCCGTCATTCTTGACCATACATTTGACTCAGATTAGAGGTGCTGAATACAGTATTGTTTCATGGCTCGTATGCCATAGTTATGAGGAGTGGGCTTGTTGTAAGATGTGGGGGGAAAAACTATTTTCAGTGTATGCTGAATAACAAAGTCTATTTCACGAAATCAGAGTAGTGTGACTCCAGATACATTTACAGTGACGACAACAGCACTGCCTCTTAAATAATTCAGCCCATGACAAGACAACTGGAGTAGCTTGAAGTGGAGAGGGTTTCCATGAAGAATAGACTGGAGAAAGAGAGGGAGGGAGGTGGAGGGCGAGAGAGCGGTTAAGTGGGAGACAGTCAGTGTTGTTTTGCATCAACAAACCAATAGGAGGCCTTCCAAAGAGAAGCCTTGTTTAGAATGTCTCATTTCTGCACAACAAAGACAGCAGTCATTCTCTAGTCTAGTCTAATCAGCGATTTGAGGAGAAAGAAAAGTGAACATATAGAGAGGCCGACATTACTTTTTGTTAAGCTTTCGACAGACCACTGAGAAATTAAATTGGTTCCAGGCTGCACATTTTTTAAATGTTTCCATATTCCTGTACGCTGACTGTACAAAACATGACCAGGTGAAAGCTATTGTCCCTTATTGATGTCACTTGTTAAATCCACTTCAATCAGTGTAGATGAAGGGGAGTGTGAATGGGCAAGACCAAAGAGTTAAGTGCCTTTGCACGGGGTATGGTAGTAGGTGCCACGTGGACCGGTTTGAGTGGGTCAAGAACTGCAACGCTGCTGGATTTTTCATGCTCAACAGTTTCTCAGGGTATTTGCTCATATGAGATCCAGGGCTATAAATATAGGTTGTTACTTTATAATGTATTTATTTAGTATTCATGTTTTTGTAATGAGGCCTAATTAAGGTTGATGTGTTGCTTTCTGTCTCCCCAGTTTGTGGAGGTGGAAGGACAGATCACCTCCCTGGTCGATCTGTATCCAGCCGCCCTAAGGACGGGTTACCGCCGTGAGATCTTTATAGCTGTAATGTGCTGCATAAGCTATCTTTTGGGACTTACCATGGTAACAAAAGTAAGTACACCAACAGCACTTTAACGTATCTCTATGCAAGACATGTTGTTTTTACCTTACATGTAAGACACATTGACATACTGCGACTAGTGGCAGGTAGCCTAGTGGTAAGAGCATTGGGCCGGTAACTGAAAGGTTGCTGGATCTAAATCCCGGAGCTGACAAGGTAAAAATCTGTTGTTCTGCCACTGAACAAGGCAGTTAACCCAATGTTCCCTGGTAGGCTGTCATTGTAAATAATCATTTGTTCTTAACTGACTTGCCTAGTTAAATACAATTTTAAACAATCACTTCTGGGACCTTTGTAATTAAATTATGTTCACATACAGAAACATCTCTTCAATATAAGCTAACGATACACACTGTCGTTTCTACTACACACATTTCAGGTTAACATATAAGATAACATCAAAATAGTTTCCCCACATACTTTGCCGTTGTCACAATTTTGCGACCAAATATGGGGTTTCTACTAATGACCTCTCATATCACATCCTGTGTGCTTGACATCACAAATGGAACAATTTAGAATGCTATGTTCCAGTTAACTTCAATTATATGTGACATCTCACCACCTGTTGAACTGTCCTTTCATTGGCCCAGCGCCCGCATTCTGATGTATCAACCTCCTCCACCTTTTCCTACCCATGCCCACCCCATCGCTCTCCCTTTCTGTATTTCTCTCTCACTCTCTTTTTGCTATGTGCTTTCTTTTCAGGGTGGCATGTATGTGTTTCAACTCTTTGACTACTATGCAGCCAGTGGTGTGTGCCTTTTGTGGGTTGCATTCTTTGAATGTATTGCTGTAGCCTGGGTTTATGGTAAGTTTTTTTTGTTGCTCTTTTTGCCAAATAAAGTGTGTAGCCTACATTTAGGGAACACATGTTAAGATACTGTGTTTTTAAAATGTTAAACAAAAACAATAACACATGAGTTATGACCTTGCTTGGGGTAAACAATAACCTTGTTTCCTTTCACGCCAATCGTAAATCACTTGAATTGGCTTTTACGCACAGCCCATTGGCTTCTATTGAAGGCAAATGACTAAGAACTATGCCGCCTCATCACAATGACCTTTATAATGAAGAGGTGAACAGGAGCACAACGACCCAGCTGCCATTCCTAGAGGTGTTTTTAGTAACGCTGTTATAGCCGTTATTAAGAGAGCAAGCATGCCGATATTGCTAAGAATAGCTTATCATGCAATGGCACATAGGCCATAACAGGGGTTGTCTGTCATTGCTGAGTGGAACCTGTTCCTAGTTTTGTAACGGTTAACCGTAAACTAGGGCTGGATTCAATCTGTATCACGGAAGTATCGCAGAAGATCTGTGTTAAAATGTAAAGGTAATTTCCGACTGAGCTGACATATGCAGCGTTTACCGTGAATGCAATCTCTGCTAAGGTGGGAACATTGCCCTTAAATTTAAATCGAGCAAAAGTGCGGCTCGTCCTTGATACTTCTGCAATACGGATTGAATCCAGCCCCTACAGAGAGATTGTTTATGCCATAATATGTGACTTCATGGAAAAGCCGACAGGTAGATTAGGGTGTTTATAGAGGCTATGATGGCGCCACATCCTGTACTGTAGCTTTTGTCATTGGTCTAGAGATGAAGAGATACTGATTCTGTTTTAAGTTAATACATCACCCTGATGTTTCACCTTGAGAAAATGCACAGGTTTAATATGATGTATAGGAGACTAGGAGTGTGTCTCTTACAACAAGTTTGTTCTTCTGTATGGTTGACAGGCGCTGATAATTTCTATGATGCGATTGAAGACATGATTGGCTACCGACCAAACCCGTGGATGAAATGGAGCTGGACCTTTATCACTCCCGTCCTCTGTGCGGTGAGTATTCAACAACCCAACACTGTTACAGTATGTTCACCAACCCAACACTGTTACAAAGTGTTCAACAGCCCAACATTGTTACAAAGTGTTCAACAGCCCAACACTGTTACAAAGTGTTCAACAGCCCAACACTATTACAGCGTGATCAACAGCCCGACACTGTTGTGTTGTGGTTCTGAAAACATGAGGAACCTCTTGGATCAGAGTGATGATGTACTGTAGAATGTCTCCGTGAGGGACCATGTCCTAAACCATTTTTCTTGTTGTTCCCAGGGTTGTTTTATCTTCTCATTGGTGAAGTACAAGCCACTGACCTATAACAAGGTGTATGAATACCCTGACTGGTCCATCGGCCTGGGCTGGTCTCTGGCCCTGGCCTCCATGATCTGCATCCCCATGGTAATGGTCATCAAGATCCTCCAGTCCGACGGCCCGCTCATCGAGGTACGCAAACACGAAAGATTTTGCTAGATAACCTAGAAGATGTCCCAAATCATTGATAAAGGGTTAACTAGTTGTATGAATACATGCACTGCCTGCAAGGAAATGCAGCAATTGTGGGAATGGCATGCGGTATGCAATTGCATTACTTGTATGATATGGCACACAAGATATAAGATATTCACATGATACAGTATACCATGTAATATGATTTTATGGCATGATATAAGGATTTTTCCTCTCCTCCCCACAGAGGATTAAGGCAGTGGCGGCCCCAGTAAAGGGAGGTGCGAGTTCTCGCCCCAAAGAGTACAGCGTGAAGGGCAGCGAGCTAACCCAGCCTCTGGACCCCAATGGGAACAACGGCCTGATCAAGCCCACCCACACCATTGTAGAAACAATGATGTGAGCACTCTCTGTGAGAGGACATGCTGATTGACGTGCTTTCTATGTTTTTATCATATATTTGCTAACTTTGATAGTGGTAGAACCAGGTTTACATTGTTCTATATATCCGCACTAGGAATATTCTGGTTTGGTTTCTATGACGATGATGATGAAGAGAGCTACATTATATATATTGTCGTTGAGTTGTTGTAGTTTTTTCTCTCTGTATTTTTTTTAATGTTGTTGTTACCGTTGTTGTCGTTGCTGTAGTGGGTGGTGATCTCAGTTGAGGCAATATTTTGAGATAGAACATGTTGTTCTATGTTAATTAACTTTCTGTTGATTGTTGAGAATTGAGAAGGTGTTTGTTCGGAAATACTAGAAAAAAAAGGTAGTTTTCACTTATCACAAATACAGTAAACTAAACATGTAACACGTTAGGTAGCAAACTATTAAGATCATTTCCTCACATTACTGTTGTCGTTGTTGTTTGTTTTGAGATGCAACTGAAAAAATCTTAGTTGTGCTAGTGGACGCCAGCCAGTCACACCTGCTAGTAGAGTAGACATCCACACCACCTGAATGTATAGTGACAACATGCAGTGTAAATATAGAAGTTCATATGTACGTCCATGCCCAAATACTGTACAAAATGTTCCCGGAAGGATCACATGTCCTAGGAGGGAGGCAGGAAAGGAGGTGGAGAAAACAAGGAGGAAGTGAAGGACAAAAAGGGAAGAAGCATTTTAAGAGTATTTGTACATTGCCTACAGTCCGCCCCAGTGCATTTATTGAAACCTCTCTTTGCACTTTATACGTTGAGTTTCACCTTTATTGTAGTGATCTCTTATGATAATGGTCCACAGGAGGCTGCTGAGGGGAGGACGGCTCATAATAATGGTTGGAATGGAGTGAATGGAATGGTATCAACCAAATGGAAACCATGTTATTAATGTATTTGATACCATTCCATTGATTCTGTTCCAGCCATTACTATGAGCCCGTCATCCCCAATTAAGGTGCCACCAACCTCTGCTGTAATGGTGGCAAGAACCGACAGTTACATTTGCACCATGCATTTAAAAGGGAAAGTATATAGCTTCAAACCTTTTTGGTTTAATATCTATCGGTTCAAACAGGAGCATTAGACTCTCACTCACTTGCTATAAATATATAAAATAAAGGTAGAACATTGCCATCAAACATTCTGTTTCTTTAGGAATAAACCTGTGAGAGTTGTGAGAACCATAACTTGATTGGAGTAAAAAATGTAACCTTAACAAAATGTTTTTTCTAAAAATGTGAAATAATTGTTTTTTTCTCCAGTCATTTTAATAGCAGCGATGGTCACTAAATATCTGTATCATATGAATCTACCACCAGAATCTGGATTTTATCATGTTCATTTTAGGCAATTGTATTTTAGTATTTTACTTGTTTTTATTTTAGTATTTTTATTGTTTGTGAATCACATATGCCTTTTTGTATTAACCATTTTATACTGTACATCATATGAACATTGTCACTGATGAGGACTGATGTTTTCTGAATACAGCAATTTGTATTTTAATGTTAAATGTTATGAGCCTGAATGAATATTTGCAGTGTGCAATATTCGTCAAAGAAATGGCCTTTACCACTCAAATTATTTGATTTCAATTTGAAAACAGATATAAAAATACAAAAATTGATATGTGACCAACATAAAAAATATGAATGTATAAAGTTCAAGTGAGATTCTTTTACCCAATGCATGTACATGAACAGCCACAGTACAGTGCTTGGTCAGCAAGATTACTAGTCCAGAGGGTGATAAATAAACCCTGTTGGAAAATCAAGTGTACCAAAGTATTTTTGTCTAACGTCTGTCCTTCTTTAAGATGCTCATTGCATCATCTCTTCCTAGATTGAAAATAAACGTATTTTTCTTTACATGTCTTTGAGTAAATTATTCATTTGTTCTGTGAAGTGCATTTAAGTAACTTTCCCTAGGGTCTACTGGCCTGCTTATCTCTCATACAGACTGCTATGGAAATACTACACACATTCACTTCTAACATGAGGATATTTTTCTACATTCTTCCATATTCATATTCCATATTCATACCCTACATTTATATATTGAAAAGGACTTAAAACAAATGCATTCAAATAAGGAGGCTTTAATAACAACACAATATGTTGGTGTTAATAGAGTAGACTCATATTTAATTAAACAAATACAATTGTACTATTGTTATGGTGCTGACAGACACCCTGCAGGAATTGAATGACTGTGCTTCTATTTTAAGACTTTTTCCTGTAATCACACACCCCGTCAAAATGACCACTCACAGACCACTTATGCTTGGTCACAACAGTGAAAGTTACTGATGGGCTATAGGATGTGGCAACTCTGACCCCTCAGATGACCTCGACAGACATATCCTATACGTTCCTCTCAGAATTACTTAACTTTCAACAGATTAGAATCAGGTCCAATGCAGCCGTTTTTATCTCAGTATCAAATCCTTTATGGGTAACAATTAAAAGCACCTTACTGTAATTGTTTTCAATTAAAATGGTGAGAAAAAAAATGTGGTTCTTAGCAAAGAGCAGTTTCTCAAGCAGAAATTGTACTAGAACTGTCAGAGTGGTTTGAGTGGTTTGAGTGGGGAGAGGACAAAATAAAATTAGCTGTTATTAGCAGAGAGGTTTGGAACTCTCTTGATGGTATATTAACTAATTTACTGCCTGGTGATGTCACCAGGTAGGTGAAAACTCCATCCCACCAAAACAGGCAGAAATTTCTGGCGGATTTTCAGCTCCCACACTCGCTCTTACACTAAAAGGGCATTATCATCACTTTCACAGTATTATTCCAACCTCATTGTGTGGAAATATACACACAATTTTTAGGTATATCTAGTACTGGGTCGGACCCCCCTTTGCCTCCAGAACAGCCTGATTTCTTCGGGGCATGCAAACTTCACGTTAATGGTCTCAAGGGACCTAACGTTGCCAGGAAAACATTCCCCACACTATTACACCACCGCCACCAGCCTGTACCGTTGACACCAGGGAGGATGGGGCCATGGACTCTTTCTGCATAAGCCAAATCCTGACTGCCATCAGCATGACGCAACAGGAACCGGGATTCGTCAGACCAGACAATGTTTTCCCCCTCCAGTGTTGCTGATCACGTGCCCACTGGAGCCTCTTCTTCTTGTTTTTAGCTGACAGGAGTGGAACTCGGTGTCGTCGTCTGCTGCAATAGCCCATCCGTGACAAGGACCAACTGGTTGTGCGTTCCGAGATGCCGTTCTGCACACCACTGTTGTACTGCACCGTTATTTTCCTGTTTGTGGCCTGCATGTTAGCTTGCATGATTCTTGCCATTCTCCTTCGACCTCTCATCACAAACAGGACTGCCGCTGATTGGATGTTTTTTGTTTGTTGCATCATTCTCAGTAAACCCTAGATACTGTCATGCGTGAAAATCCCAGGAGGCCAGCTGTTTCTGAGATACTGAAACCGGGGCACCCGTCATTGACGATCATACCTCGCTCAAAGTCGCTTAGGTCACTTGTTTTGCCCATTCTAACATTTAATCAAACAGTAACTGAATGCCTCGATGTCTGTCTACCTGGTCTACATAGCAAACCACCGTCACATGAATCAAACCATTTCCGTGAACGGGGTGTACCTAATAAACTGTCCACTGAGTATATAAAACACAGAAACATTTTTGACTGCACTGGGCCTCTAATGTAGCTAGTTTTAGCCAAAATGGGCAATAATAGGTAGGTGAAACCTTGGAATGGCAGACAGTGGCGTAGTACAGTTGAGAAGTCCCTCTGGTGTTGTGGAAAACTCTGACCCTGTTGCCAGTGCCAGAAACATATGGGTGTAGCCGAGGTGGTTCAGTGCACTATGCTCATGTGATGCGTAATGTAATACCTGCTTAATACCGAAAGGAATATAATATGACTGCTCATCTCCATCACCTTGCTGGTCAATACTGTTTTGTTCAGCAAGTGCTGCTTCAACAAATCACAATACATCTTGCACCCCACTCCCCAAAATAGTCAACTATATTTATTTGAACTTGAGTCCTACTTTGCCCTCTTGGGTCGGCCCTACGGCAGCCAGTGTGACAGCTCATTGACACTTCTGGTAAACGATCCTAGGTGTCCTCTCTGCCATAAATCCATTGCCCGGTGGAAACCATGTTGACACCTCACCCACAAAGACGTGACGTTCACATCTACAGAGAAGTGGGAGTGTGGAGGGTCTGAGACCATTGTAGATTTATGTTCAGCTTGTTACCTGGCATCACTAGTGTGGGGGAGGCTGGCCAAACATGGTTGGAGTAAGGTCTTTCTTTGTAGAAATAGGCATGAAATCCTTAATTAGCCAAACTATTCAGGACATTATGTTCTTTCTGCAAACGTTCCTTCACTTAATGTCCAATGGTAGAGGATCCGTGTAGTGTTTGCTCAATACCTGAAGTAGCAAAGATCACGGCTCAGGTAGAAGAATTCAAGAAAGAAAGAACACCCCATTAGTCATATCTTTATTTTCATAAAAAGCAGGAAATATCTCATTAAAGAATAAAATTACATCCATTTCATGTACATCTCACAAACCATCTCCTTCAAATTGTCTCAGACCCCCCACCCCCCTACTTAGCAATGATTGGATGCAGCTGGGGGACCACGTAAACAGAAGAACTGTACAGAGAACAGACACTGCACTCAGTCACATCTTACATACAGAAACCACACGCAGAATGTCATTTCAAATAAAAACATTATACATAGGGAGACCATGTATTGAATAATATTCAGAAGCACCTCAAATAAAATTTATAAAAACAAAATAGTCTTCTGTATCAAATGGGACATTTTTCATGTGTGATGAAATAATCTAAAAACATGGTTTCCTTCCTGAGGATTAAAAAGCATAGTTGAGCCCTGAACGGGACAGCATGACTGCAGTCTCACTACATCATTACACCAGCCATTACATTACACAAATCATCTTATTTCCACTGAGGCAGCTTGGTAAGCAGGCCAGGGCTAGACACGTTATGTAAGAGCTTTATAAAACCATACAATGTCATGATAAAACGGAAACATCTATGGGGAACATTGTCTGACGGAGCAGGAAAGAGATGGCAATTGTTCAGCGCAGAAATGTTCCAAAATTACCTTTTGTGAACAATGTGAGCTTTCTACTGGGTGGGGCATTAAATCCTATAGCTACATGCTTACTAACATGGGTGGGAGAAACAGCCATGGAGGTTCAGAAAAATACTCTAATCCAAGGCCACACCGTATTGAGATTTGGGGCCTTAACGGATACATGAAAATGGTTTTAAAGGAAATCACTCATCTCAATTGAAATGTATTTCATTCCACATTTGGCAGGGGATGTGATTCACTTAAGAGTCTGTTTGTGGGGAAACCACACCCTGGACTCCTGAGAGTTGATACTCTGGTATAATGGCTTCTGAAACGTGTATACATAGGACTAGAGCCTTTTCCTAGTCAGGAAAAACTCCTGGCCTCACATGGGAGATGCTGATATTGAGGGTGTGTGACCTGAACATCTAAAGAGATGTGACCTGAACAACAGAATCAAGTAGTGTGTTTATGATAAGGAACACTCCTTTAGTGGGTGACAAAGCTTTTCAAAATAATGTGACTATCACCAATCGTGGTATAATACAATCTAATCATGAGTGATAAAACAAGTCAATCTAGTGCATGGATCCGATTTGGGTGAACTACCAGTGCATGGATCCGATTTGGGTGAACTACCAGTGCATGGATCTGATTTGGGTGAACTACCAGTGCATGGATCCGATTTGGGTGAACTACCAGTGCATGGATCTGATTTGGGTGAACTACCAGTGCATGGATCTGATTTGGGTGAACTACCAGTGCATGGATCCGATTTGGGTGAACTACCAGTGCATGGATCTGATTTGGGTGAACTACCAGTGCATGGATCTGATTTGGGTGAACTACCAGTGCATGGATCCGATTTGGGTGAACTACCAGTGCATGGATCCGATTTGGGTGAACTACCAGTGCATGGATCCGATTTGGGTGAACTACCAGTGCATGGATCCGATTTGGGTGAACTACCAGTGCATGGATCCGATTTGGGTGAACTACCAGTGCATGGATCCGATTTGGGTGAACTACCAGTGCATGGATCCGATTTGGGTGAACTACCAGTGCATGGATCTGATTTGGGTGAACTACCAGTGCATGGATCTGATTTGGGTGAACTACCAGTGCATGGATCCGATTTGGGTGAACTACCAGTGCATGGATCCGATTTGGGTGAACTACCAGTGCATGGATCCGATTTGGGTGAACTACTAGTGCATGGATCCGATTTGGGTGAACTACCAGTGCATGCTAGCAACAAAAGTGGGGTTTGGTAAAATAAATATAGTGAACTTGATTACATAAAACCGTTGACAAGAACCTTGCGAAACAAAAACACTGATCCCAAAAAGTATGAATTACACTTCTGCCCAGTCTATCCAGTAGCTATCAACACAGTGAGAAATGTAATGAGAAAAATAAACATTCTGAAATGTAACTTTTGTTGTGGACAAAGTAGGTGTGATAAAACAGTCGTTCGTAAGTATTTGTCCTTCATATGACGGACATTTAATAACAACAGGGATAAAACCTGGACCCGAGTCACCAAGTCCATTTTCACAAACATTTTAGACTTCAGGATAGAGTGGGGGATCTAAAATAGAAATATTTGCAATACTTGGCAAGTAACAGTGAGTGACAGTTTAGCATTCTATCTATTTGGAGTTGCTAGTTAGCTGTTTTTTTTTGCTTGGGGTTGGCAATGTGGGCCAGGAGGGGAAAGAGAAGGCAGCCAGCCAACCCATGGCTTAAATAATAGTCCAGCACAGCATGTGCCCACGTTCGTGTGTCAAGTGTGTGTGTACATGTAACTGCACCAATCCCCAGCAAAAGGTCACAGAGGGTCAATTGCACACAATAAATAAAATAAAAAGTAAATGCTGTAGTGGTGGTGTGCCAAACACGCCTGCTTCTCTGGGATGGAAGTATGTGTTTGTGTTTCTCTAGGATTTCTGCAGAACTGAGCAACGCTAGTGTTGTCATCCAGAAGCTGTTACGTAACGACATGTGTTTTCTCCAGAACAGCTCTAGGAGCCTGACAGTCTCCTCTGCTCTGCATCACATGATTAGACTGACTAACACTGGTCACACAGTGTGAATGACAGTGTGTCTGTGTGAATACTTACACGTACACATGTATGCTCACGTGTGAATGTGGTTGTGTGTGTGTGTGTCTGTACAAGAGATATGAAACAAAATCAGTGTGTGTAATGTGCAGTGCCTATTAATCCATAATGTCCCACCTGGACCTTGGTCACAGGGCGATACTGTTGGTCCTGTAATATGGGAAGTCCAACAGTGAATCAGACGGGTCCTCGCAGTCCTGAGGCGGCCCATTATCTGCCTGTGCCAGGGGGGTCCTGCTGATTACCAGGTCCAAGCTGTCTCCTGCTTCAGTGATGAGGGGGACGGTCAGGCAGCAGTCAAAGTCTCTGGTCCTTGCTCGGTTCACCTGGGACAGGAGAGGTCAGGTAACATAACACAGATGTAGATACTGTAGGAAGAAAAAAATGACGTTAGTTGAACAAAGATGTGTACCTGCAGAATGCGGTCATAGGGTTTCAACCCGGCCTGGTCGGCAGGACCATCTGGTCGGATCATGTTGACGTAGGCACCCTTCTCCAGGAGGCCGTCTGACACACTGAAGCCGAAGTCTCCACAGTCTGGGTCCTTCCTCAGGGTCACCTAAAGGACAGACAGTAAGGCCCATTCACTTGACTCGTGCAAGTCGCCAAGCTCTCCATTGGGTCCGGCACAGAGTGGGTTGTAAATTTACTTAAAGTCAGAGTGCAACGACTCCGACCCCAAAAGACCTTGCTCGCCGCAACCCTCTTGCGGAGCGCAATGCCTCCTCCGTGGAAAAACAATGGCTCACTCAGTACAATGCCATTCTTGCGCAAGTCATGTGAATTGAGCTTTACAGGTCACGCATCTACAGGCTCAGTCACTAATATCATGATATTTTTTTGCAATGTAAATGATGCAGAACCTACGATTAATGTGGGATTATGACTGTCAAGAGTAATTAAACCAATATCAACAATTATGTATGTATTATTAGCGTGCAGTGGCGTGTATTCATGGGTGCGAAGGGAAGCCAGGCTTCCACAAAAAATGTTGTTCAATTCGCAAGAGGCTGAATGCATCTCACAGGAGAAAGCATCCGAGCGAGTGAAACAGCTTCCCTCTGTCTCTCTACATGTATGCCATCTATCTGATACTGTCTGGTCCAAACGAGTATGACATTGTTGCCACCTGTAGCATTACATGCCAGCGAGCATTTGGTCTCCCTTGACAGTCACAGCTCAACTATGAATGGTCCTGGTGAATAAAAAATACAAAAATAGTGTCAGGGGAAGCTAGCTTGGATTTGGAGTCTCTCCTATCAAATTGCTTTGAGAGCATAGGTCATTAAACAGAAACAATATGACTTGTTGCATCTCGTGTTGTCGTCCTCCGGTGGCTAGCTAGCTAAAATTGGCCCTTTCCTAAATTAGCCATGGATGGAGATAGGGATTTGGACATGTGGTTTTACTTAATTCTCTCTACTGGCCAATGATTATAATGGCGATTCTGATCCAACCATTAATCCATACATTGTTGTGCCCCTGGCCTGAGATGATGGAAGTTCAATATGCAGCTAGAGGAGGAAGGCTAATATTAACGAGCTAACGCTGCCCATGAATGGAAGTTGGCGAGCAAGCATCTTAGCCAGGTAGTCTAGGACAACAAAAAATTAAAGCCTGTACTGTTAACATGAAAGAGAGGATGGCATTGGCGTTTCTCTGCAAGTAGGGGGACTCAACATGTTTTCTACTTGCACGAACGGGCACACATGCGCGCAAACAGAAATCAGAACCATGGACAGCCACATCATATTTAGCTTATGTTGGACTAAATTAAAATAAAAAAAAATAAAAATATTCTGGTATCTTTTAGTTGTCACTGTTTTAGACTAAGCAGAGGTGATTTGATGTTGAAATGAAGTTGAGATGGTGCTGGAATAGTGGAGGCAACTCCTGTTATTTTGCGACTTGTGGTAACTCTGTGGTTCTAAATCCATAGTTGTTTAGTGGTCCGAAAATGTTGAAAAACATTAATTTACTTAACCATGCTGTAGGTCATGCTGTAGGTCTGTTACATGTAATATGCATCTCAGACTTCACCGGACAGAGGTTGCTATCCGGTTTTGTTATAAAACAAAGGTGTGGTTGAATTTGTTCTGCCATTGTCTTATTGTCTCGGCCTGTAGGCCTATATATCACAGTCGCAAGGCATATGTATTGACAGCAAACAACGCAATTATCAGAACACATACAGTGTAGGTTGTAATATGGCCTTGTGGTGGATTTACCCACGCACTGCGTGTTAAAACACCATGTTGAGGCCCATACTGAACACTTGGTCACCACCACACGCACACACAGCTGATTCCATTAACGTTCTTTATATTTTTGTGTGGTTCTAAAAAGGGAGGAACAATATAAGCATTAGGATCCACTTATAAGACTAAGAAATAGATATACATGCAATACAATAATACAAAGAGAAAATTGTGGCATAATATGAACATAAACGAATGCAAAGGTATAGCAACACACGTGTTGAAATGCAATAGGCTACTTATATGGCAATACAAAGACATGCATTAGCTACAAGCTAACCATAAACTTCACTGAAACAATCAAAGCCTAACAAATAGGCCTCGTCCTGGGTCAGACATTGCACACCTACACATATTTCACAACACTTACATGTTCAAGATACTTCAAGAAAGGAAAAAAGCATGTTGAAGTCAGTCATTACACAATACTTATTCTTTTCGAGACGGCTGAGACAAGCTCTACCATGGTGTGCGGGGCGGAGCCCTGGAGTGCGTCCAAGTGCCTTGATTGGTTGGATGAACAGCGGTGTGAACGGGTGATTGACAGAGGTGCAGGCCATTCAGTTTGAGAGGGGCAGCCTTTTGTATAGCCGCACCTGGATTTCTGATTTCTTTGGGGGTTAAGTCCTGAAAGGGCCTAGTCCTATCCTGCAGTATAGGCAGGGCAGAGCAGTGAAGGGTATCAATTTTGGGGACCATGGGGGCCAGGAGGGTGCCGGCACTGGTATACATAAGAGGCTTAGGGGCCGCCAGGGAAGGGAGGTGCACAGAGGCGAAGAGACAGCTTTGGGCAGCCCCATGGAACAACACAAGTGTTGCAAAGGACCCTCTAACTCTAGTCCATCTGTTGGCACTGAGTACAATGCCGGAGGCAGGTCATGGCTGGAGGTGGTGGCTTGCCTACTGCTGCGGAGGATTGTGGCATGCCGGCCACAACTGTCGTTAGCAGCTCATTGGCTGTTGCAGCTGAGGTCGGTGACTGCCTCACCACTGCTGAAAGCAATGGCACCCATGGTGGAGCAGGTGAGGGCCCCTGGGCGAGGCTCATCAGGGATCCAGAGGCAGGGGCAGGCTGGGCCCTGGAGACGGGGCAGGAGGTTTGGCATGTAGCACTGAGGGAGCGGACTGCTTGTCAACTGAGACTGGGGGCTGCGGACTAACTGAGGGCAGAAGCTGCAGACCTAGTGTGGCAAAGAACCTTAGCCTGGTGGAGCAGTGGACTGAGGGTTGACTAGAGCTGGAGACTTTGAAACTAAAACATCTGATGGCTGGGAGCCTAGTGCCAATAACTTTGGGCCTGATAGGTAAAGTGGCTCTGGACCTAAGAGGGGACACCCACTCTGGACCTGACAGGCAGACTGACTTACACTGACTCTGGACCTGCCAGGGAGAACAACTGATAGCTAGGAGAGCAGTGGAGCTCTGGGCCTACTAGAGGAACTGGTAACTCTGCGCCTAACCGGGTAGAAGCCTGATGACCCACCTGGGCTAGGTACTGAGGGCAGACTAGTGCTGGGGAGACAGACCTAGCATGGCTGGAGACTGATGACATAGTGCTAGGGACCGAGAGCTGACAATCTGGAGACAGTGAGCCTAGTGCAGCACACTTGGGGCCTAGCAGGGTAGGAGGCTCTAAGCCCGAACACTTCACACCTGCCAGGTAGGCAGGAAACTGAATCTGACCCTACCAGGAGGGAAGGGAACTGGACAAAATGTGATCATATTACTCCAGTGCTAGCCTCCCTACACTGGCTTCCTGTTAAGGCAAGGGCTGATTTCAAGGTTTTACTGCTAACCTACAAAGCATTACATGGGCTTGCTCCTACCTATCTTTCCGATTTGGTCCTGCCGTACATACCTACACGTACGCTACGGTCACAAGACGCAGGCCTCCTAATTGTCCCTAGAATTTCTAAGCAAACAGCTGGAGGCAGGGCTTTCTCCTATAGATCTCCATTTTTATGGAATGGTCTGCCTACCCATGTGAGAGACGCAGACTCGGTCTCAACTTTTAAGTCTTTACTGAAGACTCATCTCTTCAGTGGGTCATATGATTGAGTGTAGTCTGGCCCAGGAGTGTGAAGGTGAACGGAAAGGCTCTGGAGCAACGAACCGCCCTTGCTGTCTCTGCCTGGCCGGTTCCCCTCTCTCCACTGGGATTCTCTGCCTCTAACCCTATTACAGGGGCTGAGTCACTGGCTTACTGGTGCTCTTTCATGCCGTTCCTAGGAAGGGTGCGTCACTTGAGTGTGTTGAGTCACTGACGTGATCTTCCTGTCTGGGTTGGCACCCCCCATAGGGGTGTGCCGTGGCGGAGATCTTTGTGGGCTATACTCGGCCTTGTCTCAGGATGGTAAGTTGGTGGTTGAAGATATCCCTCTAGTGGTGTGGGGGCTGTGCTTTGGCAAAGTGGGTGGGGTTATATCCCCTGTCCGGGGGTATCATCGGATGGGGCCACAGTGTCTCCTGACCCCTCCTGTCTCAGCCTCCAGTATTTATGCTGCAGTAGTTTATGTGTTGGGGGGCTAGGGTCAGTTTGTTATATCTGGAGTACTTCTCCTGTCTTATCCGGTGTCCTGTGTGAATTTAAGTATGCTCTATCTAATTCTCTCTTTCTTTCTCTCTCTCTCTCGGAGGACCTGAGCCCTAGGACCATGCCTCAGGACTACCTGGCATGATGACTCCTTGCTGTCCCCAGTCCACCTGGCCGTGCTGCTGCTCCAGTTTCAACTGTTCTGCCTGCGGCTATGGAACCCTGACCTGTTCACCGGACCTGCTGTTTTCAACTCTCTAGAGACAGCAGGAGCGGTAGAGATACTCTTAATGATCTTATGAAAAGCCAACTGACATTTACTCCTGAGGTGCTGACTTGCTGCACCCTCGACAACTACTGTGATTATTATTATTTGACCATGCTGGTCATTTATGAACATTTGAACATCTTGGCCATGTTCTGTTATAATCTCCACCCGGCACAGCCAGAAGAGGACTGGCCACCCCTCATAGCCTGGTTCCTCTCTAGGTTTCTTCCTAGGTTTTGGCCTTTCTAGGATGTTTTTCCTAGCCACCGTGTTTCTACACCTGCATTGCTTGCTGTTTGGGGGTTTAGGCTGGGTTTCTGTACAGCACTTTGAGATATCAGCTGATGTAAGACTGGCTATATGAATACATTTTATTTTATTTGGACATCTAGGTCAGGGGACACACTAGGGGTGACTTCTGGTGGGACACTCGAGGTGATGTGTGGCGGGTCCCGAAGCGACATCTGGTAGGTCTGGAGGTAGCAGGACCCTCGGGGCTGGAATTAGCATGGTGCCTGCAAGCCGGGGTGGATAAGCCTGCACTTAACCTTGCCAGTAGCTGCAGGCTGTGGTTACATACTAGGAGCAGGCATAGAATCCACAGCTTGGCTTGGGATCTGGGCCAGGAGGCGTTCCCAACGCTCTGGTAGATACGACATAGGCGGGGCCTCCCGAGTGGCGCAGTGGTCTAAGGCACTAGCTGTGCCACTAGAGATTCTGGGTTCGAGGCCAGGCTCTGTCGCAGCCGGCCGCGATCGGGAGACCCATGGGGCAGCGCACAATTGGCCCAGCATTGTCCGGGCTAGGGGAGGGTTTGGCCGGCAGGGATGTACTTGTCCCATCGCACACTAGCGACTCCTGTGGTGGGCCGGGTGCAGTGCACGCTGACACGGTCACTAGGTGTACGGTGCGGCTGGCTTCCGGGTAAATGGGCATTGTGTCAAGAAGCAGTGCAGCTTGGTTGGGTTTCGGAGGATGCATGGCTCTCGACCTTCGCCTCTCCCAAGTCCGTACGGGAGTTGCAGCGATGGGACAAGACTGTAACTACCAATTGAATACCACAAAATTGGGGAGAAAAAGGGATGTAAAAAAAATATATATAAAAAAAAAAAGATACGTAGGCTCCAGCCGGGGGGGCCTGGAGCGACTACGCTCTGTGGGCCACCTCGGAACATAGTGGAAGTCCCAATGCTCCCATGGAGGTGGTGAACACTCTGGCCGGGGAGGCCTGGAGTAGAGTCTCTCAGGGCAGCAGCAGGGCCGACTATGGAACTATCAGCAGTGGTGGTGCTTCTGAGGCCACGACGATGGCTCTAGCCAGGGGGGCCTAGAGCGGTTGCGGTCAGGAGAATAACGGCAGTAATGGTGCTCCCGTGGCGGGGCTCAGGCCGGGAGGACCTAGAGTACGCCCTCCTGAGCTCTTCCTGCTCATAGATCAGTAGTCCCTCTGCAGCTCCTAACTGGAGAGGGTGTGGTCACTCCCTCACCACTGAGAAGGCCTGGAGTAGGGCTTGTAGTAGTCTCTTGGATGAGAAAGTGAGGAAGGCTCAGGTGCGTGACCGCTTCGTATGGCGGGGGTGGGCTGAGGTGGGTGGTGACGGTCGTCTCGTGGTGAGATGCACAAACTCCTCTTTGGGTACCTCAACATCTTAACTATAGCAGGTCAGAATCTGTCTTGAGTGAAAAAAAAGCTACTATTGGTAGCTAAATGAAAAAATTGGCTAACAGGAGCTCGGCTGTGAATGCCCTCACCCGCTAGTAACTTATGCTGATTGCTTAGGTTCTTCTCACTACAGTGTTGTCCGGTTAAAACACCATGCTGAGACCCATACTGAACACTTGGTCACCACCACGCGCACACACCGACACAGCTGATTCCATTAATGTTCTTTATATTGTTATGTGGTTCTAAAAAGGGAGAAACAATACAAGCATTAGGATCCACTTAAAATAGACTAAGAAATAGATAGTAACCAAAAAAAATGTTAAACAAAAATATATTTTATATTTGAGATTCTTCAAAGTAGCCACCCTTTGCCTTGATGACAGCTTTGCACACTCTTGGCATTCTCTCAACCAGCTTCATGAGGTGGTCACCTGGAAAGCATTTCAAGTTAATTTGTGGAATTTCTTTCCTTCTTAATGTGTTTCAGCCAATCAGTTGTGTTGTGACAAGGTAGGGGTGGGTGGTATACAGAAGTCAACCCTACTTGGTAAAATACCAAGCCCATATTATGGCAAGAAAATCTCAAATAAGCAAAGAGAAACGACAGTCCATCATTACCTTAAGACATGAAGTTCAGTCAAGGCGGAACATTTCAAGAACTTTGAAAATTTCTTCAAGTGCAGTCGCAAAAACCACCAAGCACTGATGATGAAACTGGCTCTCATGAGCACTACCACAGGAAAGGAAGACCCAAAGTTACCTCTGCTGCAGAGGATAAATTAATTTCTTCAGTTACCAGCCTCAGAAATTGCAGCCCAAATAAATTCTTCACAGAGTAACAGACGCAAGTAACAGACGCACTTCAACATCAACTGTTCAGAGGAGACTGCGTGATTCAGGCCTTCATGGTCGAATTGCTGCAAAGAAACCACTACTAAAGGACACCAATAATAAGAGACTTGCTTGGGCCAAGAAACATGCGCAATGGACATTAGACCTGTGGAAATCTGTCCTTTGGTCTGATGAGTCCAAATGTAAGATTTTTGGTTTCAACCGCCGTGTCTTTGTGACGCAGAGTAGGTGAACTGATGATCTCGATGTGTGGTTCCTACCGTGACCCATGGACACTGTCGGTGATTCATTAAGAATTCAAGGCACACCAGCATGGCTGCTACAGCGCTTAGTGGGACTATCATTTGTTTTTCAACAGGACAATGACCGAACACACCTCCAGGCTGTGTAAGGGTTATTTGCTCAAGAAGGAGAGCTGCAACAGAAGACTTGGCCTCCACAATCACCCGACCTCAACCCAATTGAGATGGTTTGGGAGGAGTTGGACTGCACAGTTTTACATTTACATTTAAGTCATTTAGCAGACGCTCTTATCCAGAGCGACTTACAAATTGGTGCATTCACCTTATGATATCCAGTGGAACAACCACTTTACAATAGTGCATCTAAATCTTTTAAGGGGGGGGGGGGGGGGGGGGGTTAGAAGGATTACTTTATCCTTCTAACCCCACAGTGAAGGAAAAGCAGCCAACAAGTGCTCAGCATATGTGGGAACTACTTCAAGACTGTTGGAAAAGCCTTCTAGGTGAAGCGGGTTGAGAGTATGCCAAAGTGAGTGTTCAAAGCTGTCATCAAGGCAAACGGTGGCTACTTTGTAGAATCTCAGTTTTGATGTCTTCACTATTGTTCTACAATGTAGAAAATAGTCAAAATAAAGAAAAACCCTTGAATGAGTAGGTGTGTCCAAACTTTTGACTGGTACTGTACATGCAATACAATAATTCAAAGAGAAAATTGTGGCATAATATAAACCTGAATGAATGCAAAGGTATAGCAACACACATGTAGAAATGTAATAGGCTACTTAGAATGTGGCAATACAAAGACATGCATGAATAACAATAGCGCTAGCATTAGCTACAAGCTAACCATAACAAACTTCACTGAAACAATCAAAGCCTAACAAATAGGCCTCGTCCTGGGTCAGACATTGCACATCTATACATATTTCACAACACTTACATGTTCGATGGACGCACAACACTTCAAGATAGGAAAACAGCATGTTGAAGTCCGTCATTACAAAATACTTGTTTCTTCTTGAGACTGCAAGTGAACACGATCTAACATGAGGTATGCGGGGCTGGAGC
The DNA here is from genome assembly GCF_016432855.1 of Salvelinus namaycush. Classification (NCBI taxonomy): domain Eukaryota; kingdom Metazoa; phylum Chordata; class Actinopteri; order Salmoniformes; family Salmonidae; genus Salvelinus; species Salvelinus namaycush. The sequence continues at coordinate 35,606,746 of NC_052322.1, read as the reverse complement.
CCTGGAGTGTGTCCAAGCGAACAGAGGTGAACAGAGGTATGAAGAGTGATTGACAGGGCTGCAGGCCAATCAGATTGAGAAGGCTGGCCTTCTGTACAAGTCTGAAATTCAGATTATTTTTCAGTTCTTGAATAGGAACTTCAATGCACTTCCTAAATTAACTGAATTGAGATGCCGCCTCCAATCCTGCTATGTACCTTCAGTAGTTCCAGGGCTGTAGGGGAGCTGGTCTCCTGGGGCTCCCCTCTCCCCCTGGGTGGTGTGTCCCTGGTCCTGTTTGACCTCTGCAGGTTGCTTTTGGTCTTGGGCTCGTCATGAATGGGACCCCTCTTCACAGGACTGATTCTGCTCTGTAGCACTGAGTCATCCTGGGACCTCGTTTCCTCCAGATACAGGCTGAGAGTGCTGCCAGTCATGGACGCCTGGGAGAAGACAACAGTATTGTTAAATTATAGGTGTGTGAATAAAATAACATGATATACATGTATAACTGAAGACATGCACACTTACAGCTTGATTTAATAGGGAGGCTTTGTGCCAATGTCTCTAATGATCAAAGTGGCAGCAGGTGTCTGGACGGTCTAGACAATCAGGCTTTTATTTATTTGTATTTTATTTAACTAGGCAAGTCAGTTAAGAACAAATTCTTATTTACAATGATGGCCTAGGAGCAGTGGATTAACTGCCTTGTTCAGGGGCAGTAACACAGATTTTTACATTGTCAGCTCAGGGATTCGATTAAGCAACCTTTCAGTTACTGGACCAACGCTTTAACCACTAGGCTAACTGCCTCCCCAATTGGTTCTTTTAGTAGCAGATTGGGACAGATAGAACGAGCTTACCTCCAGCTCCCTGAGTATCTCTGATTGGCCGCAGGTCTCTAGGTCCTGCAACGCCTGGGACCAGAAGCTATCCTCCTGTTTCAGGGTGCCATGGCAACTAGGGGGGCTGGCGTATCTATGACAATGCAGGAACCAGAACATGAGAGGAGTCTTGCTGTCCAGAGACTGGGGTGTTTTGAGACCGGTTTGAAACAGGTGTGGCCTGCAAAGCAGCGTGGGTAATGCAGGCACCGGACTGCATGACGTTGAGAGGTCCTTTAAAAACCTTTCAGGCCTCAGTGAGGGCAAGAGTAAACGCTCTCTAACACAGAACAGTGTAGTCCCTTAGAATAGAAAGTGTCTTCATGCAGATAGTTCATCGTTTAAAAGTTTAAAAGTTAAGCCACCCAAAAAGCCTTAAGGTGTAGACAGTTTGTGGCAGTGAAGGGCAACAAAAGTTCAGGGGAAAAAAATCAATTGAAGAGTTAAGAGTGAAGCAACAGACAAGGCAGAGGTGTGTCCATGGGGCCTTTGGGTGTTTTAGAGGGACAGGTTTGGTGAAGACAAAAAGCGACAGAAAAATACACGTTTATGTGAAACACCAGGAGCCTCACGTGCAGTTAGTAAAGCAGATGAGAGAGAGAGTACCTGAGAAAAAGAGAAAAAGCACAGATAGGAGCAGATAAAAATGGAGGAATGAAGCAACTGTGGTGATTTAGAAAAACATTCTAAAGCCAAATATTTGAGTGACATTGCAGATTTATTGGATTCACTTTCCAAATCAATACATACCGTAATTGCTGGACTATTAAGCGCACCTGAATATAAGCCGTACCCACTGAATTTTTTTACAAATATGTATTTTGTACATAAATAAACCGCACATGTCTATAAGCCGAAAGTGCCTACCGGTACATTGAAACAAATGAACTTTACACAGCCTTTAAACGAAACACGGCTTGTAACAAAAATAAATAGGCTTTTAAACAAAACACGGCTTGTAACAAAAATTAAAAATAAATAGCAGTAAACAGTAGCCTACCAAGAGAGTCAAACTTCATTGCGGTGGCGATTGTTTTGGCTTTCAGTCGGATCTGCACAGTTCCAACGTCTTATCATCGACTCATTAAGGCCAAGCTCCCGTGCAGCAGCTCTATTTCCTTTTCCAACAGCCAGATCGATCGCCTTCAACTTGAAAGCTGCATCATATGCATTTCTCCGTGTCTTTGCCATGATGAGGGTGACAAAATGACTACCGTAATCAGAATGATGGCAAGTTTGAGCGCGCTCGATTTACGTCACATTATGTGACGGTGCTGAGTTTTTTGGCGGCATGAATCTTGTGAAAATCTTTTTTTTTTTTGCCGCGTCATTGTATAAACCGCGAGGTTCATAGCGTGGGAAAAAAGTAGCGGCTTATAGTCCGGAAATGATGGTATTGAGTTTTAGACTAAACCAGACTTGAAAGAGATTTTTTTGTACCTCACTTCAACATTTATGATCATTGCTTACATACATGGAGGCATACACGTAGATTAAAAGGAAAAAAGAACAACACTGAAAACCACAGAATGAAAGAAATTATTACAACTATCAAATGCATTAGCCAGATCTGTATTATGTGCTTAATGACTTGGATAAAGCACAAACAGACCCGGAACCAGGCAACAGTACCTCCTGCTTATTGTAATCATAGTACTGGCACGGACCCTGTATATAGCATGCATTCTCGTGTTCTTTCTCTTCATATTTCTCGTGTGTCTCCTTCCTTTATATAATGTCCTCTCACCTTGATACTGCTGTTTGCAAGAGCTTGCAAGTAAGAATTTCACTGTACTGTCTTATACTTGCTGTATCCTGTTAATGTGACAAACTTTGAAACAACAAATCCATTGTTCTAACCTAAAGTAGGCACTCACCCAGCAGCCTTATCCCAGTCATCCTCAGTGTATCTCCCATCGTAGAGGTGGGAGTGGTGGGTAAGGCCGCTAAGGCCAGTGGAGATGGAGTTGAGGTGGGTCCTGGGTGGTTTGGTGCGTCTCCACTCATTCGGCTGGAAAGTCAAATCTGCAGCTCTGTGGAGATACGTTCCTGCACACAAGCGACAAAAACAAACATTAAAAAACATGATAACGTTCTACACACCCAACAACTGATTTCAGGAGAGTCATGTTAGCATATAAATCTAAAGTGGCCTAAACTGGTTGTCTAAACTGGTAATGACTACGCGTCCATGTTCTGTCCTCACTTTGGCTGCCGTAGTCAGCATCGATGCCGGAGCCGTCCCAGGAGCTCATGGCAGAGTCCATGCTGGGCACGGTGGCAGAGTACACCCCTGAATGTTTACTGGTCTTCTGAGAGTCAGTCAGCTCATCCTCTGTGTCGCTCAGGAACCCTGCCTGCTCCGACATCTGCTGCACATCTGATTCTGCATGGGAACAAAGGCAGTGGCGAGTTAAGAGAGAATCATAACTCAATTCTGTCATAAAATACACTGAGGGTACAAAACATTAAGAAAACCTGCTCCTTCCATGACAGACAGACCAGGTGAAAGCTATGATTCCTTATTGATGTCACTTGATAAATCAACTTCAATCAGTGCAGATGAAGAGGAGACAGGCTAAAGAAGGATTTTTAAAGCCTTGAGACATGGATTGTGTATGTGTGCCATTTAGAGAGGGAATGGGCAAGATAAAAGATTGAAGTGCATTTGAACGGGGTATGGTAGTAGGTGCCAGGTGCATCGGTTTGTGTCAAGAACAGCAACGCTGCTGAGGTTTTCAAGCTTAACAGTTTCCTGTGTGTTTCAAGAATGGTCCACCACCCAAAGGACATCTAGCCAACTTGACACAACTGTGGGAAGCATTGGAGTCAACATGGCCCAGCATCCCTGTGGAACACTTTTGACACCTTGTAAAGTCCATGCCCTGACGAATTGAGGCTGTTCTGAGGACAAAAGTTGGGGTGCAACTCAATATTAGGAAGGTATTCCTAATGTTTGGTGTACTAAATAAAAATAAAAATACACACACACACAGTTGAAGTCGGAAGTTTACATACACTTAGGTTTGAGTCATTAAAACTCGTTTTTCAACCACTCTACTAATTTCTTGTTAAACTATAGTTTTGGCAAGTCGGTTAGGACATCTACTTTGTGCATGACAAGTAATTTTTCCAGCAATTGTTTACAGACAGATTATTTCACTTATAATTCAATGTATCACAATTCCAGTGGGTCAGAAATGTACATACACTAAGTTGACTGTGCCTTTAAACAGCTTGGAAAATTCCAGAAAATTATGTCATGGCATCAGAAGCTTCTGATAGGCTAATTGACATCATTTGAGTCAATTGGAGGCCTACCTGTGGATGCATTTCAAGGTCTACCTTCAAACTCAGTGCCTCTTCGCTTGACATCATGGGAAAATCAAAAGAAATCAGCCAAGACCTCAGAAAAAAATTGTAGACCTCCACAAGTCTGGATCATCCTTGGGAGCAATTTCCAAACACCTGAAGGTACCACGTTCATCTGTACAAACAATGGTATGCATGTATAAACACCATGGGACCACGCAGCCGTCATACCGCTCAGGAAGGAGACGCGTTCTGTCTCCTGGAGATGAACGTACTTTGGTGTGAATGGTGCAAACAAATCCCAGAACAACAGCAAAGGACCTTGTGAAGATGCTAGAGGGAACAGGTACAAAAGTATCTATATCCACAGTGAAATGAGTCCTATATCGACATAACCTGAAAGGCCACTCAGCAAGGAAGAAGCCACTGCTCCAAAACCGCCATAAAAAAGCCAGACTACGGTTTGCAACTGCACATGGGGACAAAGATCGTACTTTTTGGAGAAATGTCCTCTGGTCTGATGAAACAAAAAATACAAATACACCATGACAGCGGAACACACAAGGGGTGGAACAGTGGCAAGGTACCCACAGGACAAACAGAATAATTAGTCTGAGAGACTAAATAGCATCAATACAACAAAAATAATTAAAAACACACTCCTTTAGTTTACACAAGTTAAACAGATGTATTTTTTCTTCATAATAAGCAGGAGTAATATTCTTAGCAGATCAGAATGACAGCAGACTGTACTTCTATCCATGTCCCTAAAGACTAACAGAAACAAAAGACAAAATTAACTAGAATGACAATTGTTATGTTTGGAGGAAAAAAGGGGAGACTTGCAAGCCAAAGAACACCATCCCAACCATGAAGCACAGGGGTAGCAGCATCATGTTGTGGGGGTGCTTTGCTGCAAGAGGGACTGGTGCACATCACAAAATAGATGGCATCATGAGGATGGAAAATTATGTGGATATATTGAAGCAACATCTCAAGACATCAGTCAGGAAGTTAAAGCTTGGTCGCAAATGGGTCTTCCAAGTGAACAATGACCCCAAGCATACTTCTAAAGTTCTGGCAAAATGGCTTAAGGACAACAAAGTAGTGTTGTGGCCATCACAAAGCCCTGACCTCAATCCTATAGAACATTTGTGGGCAGAACTGAAAAAGCTCGTGCGAGCAAGGAGGCCTACAAACCTGACCAGCTCTGTCAGGAGGAATGGGCCAAAATTCACCCAACTTATTGTGGGAAGCTTGTGGAAGGCTACACGAAACATTTGACCCAAGTTGAACAATTTAAAAGGCAATGCTATCAAATACTAATTGAGTGTATGTAAACTTCGGACCCACTGAGAACGTGATGAAAGAAATAAAAGCTGAAATAAATCACTCTCCACTATTATTCTGACAATTCACATTCTTAAAATAAGGTGTTGATCATAACTGACCTAAGACAGGGAATATTTACTAGGATTAAATGTCAGGAATTGTGAAAAACTGAATTTAAATATATTTGGCTAAGGTGTATGTAAACTTTGCTTGTGTCATGCACAAAGTAGATGTCCTAACCGACTTGCCAAAACTATAGTTTGTTAACAAGAAATTTGTGGAGAGGTTGAAAAACGAGTTTTAATGACTCCAACCTAAGTGTATGTAAACTTCCGACTTCAACTGTATATGCAGATGATAGTCTTATACTCAGCTAGCCCCTCCCTGGATTTTGTGTTAAATGCTCTACAACAAGCTTTCTCTACCCTTAACCTTGTTCTGAACACCTCCAAAACAAAGGTCTTGTGGTTTGGTAAGAAGAATGCCACTCTTCCCACCGGTGTGATTACTACCTCTGAGGGTTTGGAGCTTGAGGTAGTCACCTCATACAAGTACTTGGGAGTATGGCTAGACGGTACACTGTCCTTCTCTCAGCACATATCAATGCTGCAGGCTAAAGTTAAATCTAGACTTGGTTTCCTCTATCGTAATCGCTCCTCTTTCACCCCAGCTGCCGAACTAACCCTGATTCAGATGACCATCCTACCCATGCTAGATTACGGAGACATAATTTATAGATCGGCAGTTAAGGGTGCTCTCGAGCGGCTAGATGTTCTTTACCATTCGGCCATCAGATTTGCCACCAATGCTCCTTATAGGACACATCACTATACTCTATGCTCCTCTGTAAACTGGTCATCTCTTTATACCCGTTGCAAGACCCACTGGTTGATGCATATTTATAAAACCCTCTTAGGCCTAACTCCCCCCTATCTGAGATATCTACTGCAGCCCTCATCCTCCATATACAACACCTGTTCTGCCAGTCACATTCTGTTAAAGGTCCCCAAAGCGCAAACATCCCTGGGTCGCTCCTCTTTTCAGTTCGCTACAGCTAACGACTGGAACGAGCTGCAACAAACACTCAAACTGGACAGTTTTATCTCAAATCTCTTCATTCAAAGACTCAATCGTGGACACTTTTACTGACAGTTGTGGCTGTTGTCTCTACCTTCTTGACCTTTGTGCTGTTGACTTTGCCCAATAATGTTTGTACCATGTTTTTGTGCTGCTACCATGTTGTGTTGCTACCATGCTGTGCTGTCATGTTTTGTCGCCTTGTTATGTTGTCGTCTTAGGTCTCTCTTCATGTAGTGTCCTATATTTATATTGTATTTATTTGTTTAATCCCAGGCCCTCGTCCCCGCAGGAGGCCTTTTAGTAGGCCGTCATTGTCAATAAGAATTTGTTCTTAACTGACTTGCCTAGTTAAATAAAAGGTAAAATAAATAAATATATTATTGAAGGTTATTTGAATTGTACATGTTTGCAGCTAAAAGCTGAATTGCAGCATACATAGACATATGTAAGTAAATCAAATACAAATGAATATCTAGTATACAACATTACAGTCAAGCAGCATTAAGCAATCTCTCAATGTAAGGCATAAGGCTGTTGTAGTATCTGTCCGAGTTCAGGTAGGGTTTAGTTTGTGACTGGATCAGGTAGATCGGCCAATGACATGGCCTCTCATCTGAGGCAGCCATATGCTGTAATCCTGGGATTATACAAGCTTCTGGGCCAAAGGATCAGCAGAGGCAGGTGCGGCAGGACTCCAAGGTCTGTAAGCCCAGGTCATTGCATGCAGAGTCGTAGGGGGTGTAGGTGGGGCCCATGTTGATTTTGGTTGCACTTCGTTGGACCTTGTCAAGTTGGTTGTGTTGGTGGGCTGTGACACATGGGTGCCATATCGGAGCGGTGTACTCGAGCACTGGACGGACAAAGCAGGTGTAGACTGCCAGAAGGTCTTCAGGGGGAGGTTGAAGTGGCGAAGACTGTTCATCATGAAGAGCCTCCGGTTCCCTTCGGTGGTAATGTCAGAGGTGCGTGTCCCATTTTAGGTTGGCTCGGAATGTCACTCAGAGCGCTTTGGCACTGGACACCACCTCAAGCGTGGGGCCGGAGATGGAACTCGGAATGGAAAAATTACACTAATTTCCCCACTGTAAAACAGCATATCTGCAGATATATCGGTATAGGTAAGCTTTGTCCACCCCAAAATCTAAATCAGTATGGGACCCCCAAAAAATCATATCGATCCAGCTCTATTTAATTTTGTCAATGAAATGCTTCTAACAAGAGAATATTCAGTTTGTCAACATCAAATCCAATGACGGCAGTCTTTCCTTCCATCCAATCAGAATCTTCAAAAAAGGAGGCTTCACATCCCCTTTATTGCATACTTTTTAAAAAGCAACTTAACTTAATAACGATACATACCGTCTTGTCGTTTTTTTATCTTGAGGGTGACAGTCTCTCCGGCCATCTGGAGAAGATGGATGGCCTCACTCAGTGGTTTCCCCTTCAGACTCACACAGTTAATGGCCAAGACACGGTCCCCTATATGGATGGCACCAGTCCTACAAACATTAGAAGACAATATTTGTATCCCTTTGAAGGAGGATGCCACTGAAAACATTGTCATTTCCAAGGGTACGAAACTACAACAAACATACCCAGCATATTATAAACAATAGATAAGAAAGCAACAAGGTAATTGGTGTCACGACGCGCCCTTTTTGGGTGAGGATCATAGCAGCCCCCCTCTCACACCACAGGTTTATGACGGACGTAAATACCAAAACTCCCTTCCCCACTCTGCCCAAATGAAGGTTGACAATCCCTTTGTTACCACAAAGAAAGACTGCAGTAACGGTAACGTCAAACGAAGGAATAATTGAACAGTATTTCTGTATTCCAAGAAGTTGGAGTGGTCCATGGACACTTAAGGAACAGTCATGATGAGTTTGTTTCATTTGGTGAAGTCATGAAGGACAGAAGACACACATTACTGTTTCTTTGTTTGTATACACTTCCCAATTATGGATCTTAATGTTATATAAAATAAATGATTGAGTAAAGGAATACTTTTGAAAAGATTAAATGTGATGTTAGCCTTCTAAATGAGAGTACGGGTTTTCATATAAAGTAATAACTAGTCAGTGGCCACACCCTCGTGAGGACAGACATTATACCCCAAACGTCATGGAACCGCCCTCCAAGACGAGTGCTTATAAAGGACTCCAGACAAAATGTACATTAGATCAGAAAACATGGAGCTGTCACTACATGCTGAAATGGTTGGCAACTCTACCAAAGGACAAAACCAGAGAACTTGGAGATCATCCCCACGCTGAAATGGTGAAGAAATCTACAAACTAAAGACCAACTATTCAGGCTGCAGCTCTTTAAATACTTTAGTCTGGTAAACACATCTACCCTAAGAACATCAGAATGGTACTCTGAAGTATCCATTATAACAACCTACAACAGACTTTGATCTCTGGTGGACAAACCAGACGCTTTCTGTCGCCTGACTATCCAGCAGACGGACCGGTGATCGCAGAGAGGGACAGCAAAGGCATACACTCGTTAAAAGGTCAATTGAAATGTATTTTCAAATGAGCGGTTGTTCATATTCAAAGTATTAGAAATTTCTATGAGTGTAGTTATCAGCTCTGAGTTTCCCGCTCTTGAGCTGTCCCCACCCATTTCCTTTGTCTCCCAAGCCATCATATCGGTTTCATCCACTAGGGATTTTTTATTTGTATCACGTAGTAACCAATGTATTACCTTTTGTGTGTGTTTATGTAATTCTGTGATTGATAAAGTTAATAAATAAATAAGCCAATTTGTATATTGCTGATTTATGATCTATGCTAGAGTTCATGCAGATATCCAAGGGTTTGCGACATTGAATATGACTGTGGTAATAATACATTAATAAGTGACTAATTGATAAGATATGAAAATATCTGAAGAGTTAATTCGTGAAATAGACTCTAAACATTTTCCCATGGTGCCCCGACTTCCTAGTTAATTAAAGTTACATGATTAGTTTAATCGTGTAATTAAATGACACAGAGAATTGATTTCATAATATACATAGTCTTCACATTTAATGATAGTCAACGTTACGACATCGGTAATTGGTTGTTCAAACCACCTAAAACCAATTCATGTGATGGCATGATGTAACGTCCTCAAAGTGTATGGACATCTAGTTCCAACATTCTAATACTTTTCTGTTTTGTGGGCCAACACTAAGGGTATCTCATGCCACTTTGCGGCACGCCTATACTGCCTAGGGAAACACGGTCAGGGAAAAAAGGCTGTTGTGAATATAGGTGATTCTGTTGGAACTTGTAGTCAAACTCCTCTGACTATCATTGTTATGATGCCAATAAGAGTCATTGATTTCACAATTTCATGAATCAAATCTTCTGGAGAAGAAACAATTTTCCTGACATTTTTTCCCAAGGCGGCGGCATAGGTGCCAATGGCATAGGAGAAGATATGAGGGCCAGCGTCAATCCAGATCTAGGAAGACCACATGATTGAACTCCTCTCAGCCATACATCACAACCATAACAATAGTCTGTAGGGTCCTCCTCTCAGCCAAACATCACAACCATAACAATAGTCTGTAGGGTCCTCCTCTCAGCCATACATCACAACCATAACAATAGTCTGTAGGGTCCTCCTCTCAGCCATACATCACAACCATAACAATAGTCTGTAGGGTCCTCCTCTCAGCCATACATCACAATCATAACAATAGTCTGTAGGGTCCTCCTCTCAGCCATACATCACAACCATAACAATAGTCTGTAGGGTCCTCCTCTCAGCCAAACATCACAACCATAACAATAGTCTGTAGGGTCCTCCTCTCAGCCATACATCACAATCATAACAATAGTCTGTAGGGTCCTCCTCTCAGCCATACATCACAATCATAACAATAGTCTGTAGGGTCCTCCTCTCAGCCATACATCACAACCATAACAATAGTCTGTAGGGTCCTCCTCTCAGCCAAACATCACAACCATAACAATAGTCTGTAGGGTCCTCCTCTCAGCCAAACATCACAACCATAACAATAGTCTGTAGGGTCCTCCTCTCAGCCATACATCACAATCATAACAATAGTCTGTAGGGTCCTCCTCTCAGCCATACATCACAATCATAACAATAGTCTGTAGGGTCCTCCTCTCAGCCATACATCACAATCATAACAATAGTCTGTAGGGTCCTCCTCTCAGCCATACATCACAATCATAACAATAGTCTGTAGGGTCCTCCTCTCAGCCATACATCACAACCATAACAATAGTCTGTAGGGTCCTCCTCTCAGCCATACATCACAACCATAACAATAGTCTGTAGGGTCCTCCTCTCAGCCATACATCACAATCATAACAATAGTCTGTAGGGCCCTCCTCTCAGCCATACATCACAACCATAACAATAGTCTGTAGGGTCCTCCTCTCAGCCAAACATCACAACCATAACAATAGTCTGTAGGGTCCTCCTCTCAGCCATACATCACAATCATAACAATAGTCTGTAGGGTCCTCCTCTCAGCCATACATCACAATCATAACAATAGTCTGTAGGGTCCTCCTCTCAGCCATACATCACAACCATAACAATAGTCTGTAGGGTCCTCCTCTCAGCCAAACATCACAACCATAACAATAGTCTGTAGGGTCCTCCTCTCAGCCAAACATCACAACCATAACAATAGTCTGTAGGGTCCTCCTCTCAGCCATACATCACAATCATAACAATAGTCTGTAGGGTCCTCCTCTCAGCCATACATCACAATCATAACAATAGTCTGTAGGGTCCTCCTCTCAGCCATACATCACAATCATAACAATAGTCTGTAGGGTCCTCCTCTCAGCCATACATCACAATCATAACAATAGTCTGTAGGGTCCTCCTCTCAGCCATACATCACAATCATAACAATAGTCTGTAGGGTCCTCCTCTCAGCCATACATCACAATCATAACAATAGTCTGTAGGGTCCTCCTCTCAGCCATACATCACAATCATAACAATAGTCTGTAGGGTCCTCCTCTCAGCCATACATCACAATCATAACAATAGTCTGTAGGGTCCTCCTCTCAGCCATACATCACAATCATAACAATAGTCTGTAGGGTCCTCCTCTCAGCCATACATCACAACCATAACAGGAGAGTGGAGGTGCATCTCAATAGTCCAACAGTCTAAAGAGGCCTCCTCTATCTAAACTGGTATTAAATAATTGTATAGAAAACCCAGAGTGAAAGCAGATGCCTGGTAAGTTGGCATCTGCCATATTGCTTTCACCTCTCCATACAGATCAGTACCAATGAAGCGGAGCAGACAAAGCAGGCGCTTTTGACAAATTAAATGTGTACAAAATCCCACCTATGGAGCCAGTCTGTAGTCTCATCACCCTTTTTCCACTCTTATAATAGGAGAGTCAACCTCATGCCCTTGGCACGACCTTTCACCTTTCTGCCAGGCCATTCTTGGTGAGGCCTGAGATGACGATAGGGTCAAAGGGCTCCTCTGTGCCTGAGATGGTGATACCCAACGGGCCGTTGTAACGCTTCAGCTCCACCGTGTAGATAATGGAACCAGACATCTCCAGCTCATCTGACAGGGACAGAGAGAGCACACACATGTATAAATATGCCTATTACATAAAGGGATGAACTAGTCTAGTCCAAATCTGGGTCACATCCAAACTGGCTACCACGCAACATGAGACACAAATAAAACATGTATAAGTAGACATTTTGTTGGACAAATGTAGCAGCCACATGACATATACCAAGTCACTATTTAATCGTAGTTATTTTTCAGATGGAATTTTATTAAGTATTTCTGATAGTGTTTAACAGACACATATTTCCTAAGAGTGGGCATTACAGTACAATCATCCATCACAAATTCTAACTTCCTTGTACCAAATGGTATGTAACGCTATTTATATTAGGTCATTTAAATAGACAGAAATGTATAGTCTAAATATGTTTCTACTGGGGAATTCAACCTAATTGGATAGAAATGTGTTATTGTACATTTTCATTTTATTCATTTAACAGACGCTCTTATCCAGAGCGACTAACAGGAGCAATCAGGGTAGGTGCCTTTATCAAGGGCACATTGACAAGTTTCTCACCTAGTCGTCTCGGGGACTGCCCCAAAGCTCTTAATCACTAGGCTACCTGCCGTTCGTCTCTTCTAGACACACCTCTCCATGCAAATAAGCTTCAGGACTGCATGTTAATTTTTGAAGCATGACTCTGTTCATCCTACCAGCGTTGTCCTCGTCCTTCTGGATCCGGAGCTTGACCATGTCCTCTGCCTGCTGAAGCACGTGCATAGCATCCTCCATGGTGCAGTTCTCCAGACGCACGTTATCGATGGCCAGCAGCCTGTCCCCTGGCTCCAACGTACCCGTCCTATTAGCAGGCAGGTGAGAGGTGGGCAGGAAATTAAACCACACGAGTTAAAAAAAATCTAATAATACTGTGTATGTTTGTACCTGACATTTGCTTTGTATCTCAAAGCTGCTAATACTTTATTTCAAGGGACTGATTATAGCATTTTTCTAAAATATCTTAAATTGATTGGAAGCTCAACTAAGTCAATGAGGTTTTTAAAGAGATGTGTATTTACTCCCAAGAGTCAGATGAACTCAAGGATAACATGTATGTCTCTGCGTGCAGTTTGAAGGAAGATGCTGACTAGCACTAGAGCAATTGCTAACTAGCATTAGCGCATTGACTGGAAGTCTATGGGTATCTGTAGGCATGTGCTAACGCTAATTAGCATTGGCTTGCCAAACTACCTCTAACTTCATACTGGACAGAGACATAAAAATGGTATCCATGCGGTCATCTGACTCTGGGGAAGTAGATAAATGGCCTCATTGCCAAAATCTCAAAGTATGCCTTTAACATGATAGATGAAAAATTCCAATATCGGTCCCATGACTTGAATGGGATTTGAGCCGCTAAAACGTTAGCATGTGGAAATGGTGCCATGGAAACTAAACCAAAGCCTGGATTGCAGTCATACCTTGTCCATAGACTGCTTACAGGGTAACGAAACCAATAAGTTATTTTGTAATTTGGGTGAACTATCATTTTAAGGTCACATGGTTGGGAAACACTCTTGGTTCTCCTCATGACTAGTATAATTTCATACTTACCAGGTGAAACTAACCCCAGACCTGTGGCAGTAAAGCAAGTAATTTGTTTGAGGAATCTACCCCATGTGATTGGGAGGCTGGACATACCTGTGGGCTATGCTTCCTTTCCTGATATCAGAGATGATCAGAGGTTTGTCAGGTCTCTTGCTTGCTGTTCAGACAGACAGACACCATTAAACTAAACATTCATAACATCCACAGAGATAATAGAAAAGCAGGGAATAAAAATAACACTTATCAGGAGTTGACTGTTGCCCAAATTATTTTTACTTGCTCTGGATCCCTGCATGTTCTACTTTAGTGCACACAGTCCAAAAGCATTGCATGTATCACAAGTCAACTGATGGTCTGCCCTACTTGCTTCAGTATCTGTGACATCACTAACATACTCTTTGTACTACATAGAATTACTGTCCTTTATTGTTTTCCCAGGCTCGTTAAAGTGTGAAAGAGGTGATGAATAAAAATGGTCCTCAAGCATTTATCAGACTTAATGAGGCAGTAGCTTTCATTACAGTCTAGGCCATAGTTATGGTTCACAGAGCATTGATCCACACAGAGAGAGATATGCAGGCCAAGGGTTGTTATGTTAGGTTACATCGCCCCCTGCCGTTTGTATCTGGTAACTCACCACTGATGGTGATACCAAGTTCGACTCCTCTCCTCTTGGGCAGTTTTACATGGAACGTGCCACTACTGGGAACCACTGATTCTAATGGGTGGGGGGAGATAATAAAAGAGAGAAAACAGCTTCTATCACCAGGCCATCTGACTGTTGAACTGCCATCACTACCGGGCTACCTGCCCGGTTCTCTGCCATAGAACTTGAGACTAATGCTCCATGTATACAGATAGTAATTTTACACTGGTCACCTCATATTCTGGTTTATATACTGTTGTTTACGCACTGTGTATATGCACTGTGTTCTCCACATACTGTAGCTTATCCTAATATACAGTTGAAGTCGGAAGTTAAGATACACTTAGGTTGGAGTCATTAAAACTAATTTTTCAACCACTCTTGTTAAACTATAGTTTTGGCAAGTCGGTTAGGACATTACTTTGTGCATGATAAGTAATTTTTCCAACAATTGTTTACAGAGATTATTTCACTTATAATTCACTGTATCACAATTCCAGTGGGTCAGAAGTTTACATACACTAAGTTGACTGTGCCTTTGAAGAGCTTGGAAAATTCCAGAAAATGATGTCATGGCTTTAGCTTCTGAGAGGCTAATTGACATCATTTGAGTCAATTGGAGTTGTACCTGTGGATGTATTTTAAGGCCTACCTTCAAACTCAGTGCCTCTGCTTGACATCATGAGAAACTCAAAAGAACTCAGCCAAGACCTCCGAAAAAAAATTGTAGACCTCCACGAGTCTGGTTCATCCTTGGGAGCAATTTCCAAACTCCTGCAGGTACCACGTTTATCTGTACAAACAATAGCGCGCAAGCATAAACACCATGGGACCACGCAGCCGTCATACCGCTCAGGAAGGAGACGCGTTCTGTCTCCTAGAGATAAACGTACTTGTGCGAGAAGTGCAAATCAATCCCAGAACAGCAAAGGACCTTGTGTAAAATGCTGGAGGAAACAGGTACAAAAGTATCTATATCCACAGTAAAACGAGTCCTATATCGACAACCTGAAA
The DNA here is from genome assembly GCF_016432855.1 of Salvelinus namaycush. Classification (NCBI taxonomy): domain Eukaryota; kingdom Metazoa; phylum Chordata; class Actinopteri; order Salmoniformes; family Salmonidae; genus Salvelinus; species Salvelinus namaycush. Next base: position 35,591,370 of record NC_052322.1, on the reverse strand, counting down.
GGACGCTCATTAAGGAAGAAGCCACTGCTCCAAATCCGCCATAAAAAAGCCAGACTACGGTGGCATCATGAGGATGGAAAATGCTGTGGATATATTGAAGCAACATCTCAAGACATCAGTCAGGAAGTTACAGCTTGGTTGCAAGTGGGTCTTCCAAATGGACAATGACTCCAAGCATACTTCCAAAGTTGTGGCAAAATGGCTTAAGGACAACAAAGTCAAGGTATTGGAGTGGCCATCACAAAGCCCTGACCTCAATCCTATAGAAAATTTGTGGGCAGAACTGAAAAAGCGTGTGCGAGCAAGGAGGCCTACAAACCTGACTCAGTTACACCAGCTCTGTCAGGAGCTGGCCAAAATTCACCCAACTTATTGTGGGAAGCTTGTGGAAGGCTACGTTTGACGTAATTTCAACAATTTAAAGGCAATGCTATCAAATACTAATTGAGTGTATGTAAACTTCGGACCCACTGGGAATGTGATGAAAGAAATAAAAAGCTGAAATAAATCCTTCTCTCTACTATTATTCTGACATTTCACATTCTTAAAATAAAGTGGTGATCCTAACTGACCAAAGACAGGGAATTTTTACTAGGATTAAATGTCAGGAATTGTGAAAAACTGAGTTTAAATGTATTTGGCTAAGGTGTATGTAAACTTCCAACTTCAATTGTACCTACTGTACAGTCGTGCCAAAAGTTGTGAGAATGACACAAATATTAATTTCCAGAAAGTTTGCTGCTTCAGTGTCTTTAGATACTTTTGTCAGATGTTACTATGGAATACTGAAGTATAATTACAAGCATTTCATAAGTGTCAAAGGCTTTTATTGACAATTACATGAAGTTGATGAAGAGTCAATATTTGCAGTGTTGACCCTTCTTTTTCAAGACCTCTGCAATTCGCCCTGGCATGCTGTCAATTAACTTCTAGGCCACATGACTGACGGCAGCCCATTATTGCATAATCAATGCTTGGAGTTTGTCAGAATTTGTGGATTTTGGTTTGTCCGCCCGCCTGTTGAGGATTGACCACAAGTTCTCAATGGGATTAAGGTCTGGGGAGTTTCCTGGTCATGGACACAAAATATCAATGTTTTGTTCCCCGAGCCACTCAGTTATCACTTTTGCCTTACGACAAGGTGCGCCATCATGCTGGAAAGGCATTGTTCGTCACCAAACTGTTCCTGGATGGATGGGAGAAGTTGCTCTTGGGGGATGTGTTGGTACCATTCTTTATTCATGGCTGTGTTCTTAGGCAAAATTGTGAGTGAGCCTACTCCCTTGGCTGAGAAGCAACCCCACATATGAATGGTCTCAGGATGCTTTACTGTTGGCATGACACAGGACTGATGGTAGCGCTCACCTGGTCTTCTCCGGACAAGCTTTTTTCCGGATGCCCCAAACAATCGGAAAGGGGATTCATCAGAGAAAATAACTTTACCCCAGTCCTCAGCAGTCCAATCCCTGTACCTTTTGCAGAATATCAGTCTGTCCCTGATGTTTTTCCTGGAGAGAAGTGGCTTCTTTGCTGCCCTTCTTGACACTAGGCCATCCTCCAAAAGTCTTCGCCTCACTGTGCGTGCAGATGCACTCACACCTGCCTGCTGCCATTCCTGAGCAAGCTCTGTACTGGTGGTGCCCCAATCTCGCAGCTGAATCAACTTTATGGAGATGGTCCTGGCGCTTGCTGGACTTTCTTGGGCGCCCTGAAGCCTTCTTCACAACAATTGACCCGCTCTCCTTGAAGTTCTTGATGATCCGATAAATGGTTGATTTCGGTGCAATCTTACTGGCAGCAATATCCTTGCCTGTGAAGCCCTTTTTGTGCCAAGCTATGATGACCTTCCTTGCAGGTAACCATGTTTGACAGAGGAAGAACAATGATTCCAAGCACCACCCTCCCTTTGAAGCTTCCAGTCTGTTATTCGAACTCAATCAGCATGACAGAGTGATCTCCAGCCTTGTCCTCGTCAACACTCACACCTGTGTTCACGAGAGAATCACTGACATGTCAGCTGGTCCTTTTGTGGCAGGGCTGAAATGCAGCGGAAATGTTTTTTGGGGATTCAATTCATTTGCTTGGCAAAGAGGGACTTTGCAATTAATTGCAATTCATCTGATTACTCTTCATAACATTCTGGAATATATGCAAATTGCCATCATACAAACTGAGGCAGCAGACTTTGTGAAAATTAATATTTGTGTCATTCTCAACTTTTGGCCACGACTGTACATACCATTTTCCAAATTATATACCGTCTTTACACAGAATACATTTATATTCATATTCTGGATTCTCACACATGCTCACTCTAATATATCTACTTTGGATTGTTATTTCTTGATTTGTTGTTTAGATTACTTGTGTATTTGACATTCTACTGCACTGTTGGAGCTAGTAACATAAGCATTTCACTGCACCTGCTATAACACCTGCAAATCTGCGCACGTGACCAATACATTTTGATTTTAGATGCTATTTCAACTTGGATGAACAAAGGTTAAACTAATTAAAAAGACTATACCTGCTACATCAAACTCAATCTCCAGGGTGACCTTATTGGCCAGAGCGGCGTCACGCAGTAGCTGATTGGCCTCCTCCAGTGTTCCATCCTCTGTAGGGATTCTGTTGATGGACAGGAGTCTGTCCCCCACCTGCAGCAACCCACATCTGACGACACAGAGAATAGTTAGAAGAGTAGAATGGAGGGAAAATCTTTTTAATACATAGTAGAGTACAATAAGGGACAATGGGTAATTCTATGTGGCCTTTATAAAGTTAGACATTTAACCAAATTGAACGGTTGTTACAAACAGTTTTTCCTAATACTTCTCTCATTTACATCCCATTTCTCAGACGAAGCCTGCTCATAAACTAAAGACCATGAGAGTCCTGCTGTAAAACGATAAGAAACCTTATCCGTACTACTACTACCACCACCACTACTACCATGAAACTGTTATATGGAGCATATAAAAATATACAGAGCTGTCTGGTTCTCTACTCTCATGAATCTGCTTTAGATTTCAGAGACAGGTGGTTTATGGTGAACATATTTCAACTCCACTTTGACCTCAACTCACTGCTAAACGCTAACAATAAACCACTGAGTCACACTGCTAACCACTATCAATAAACCACTGAGTCACACTGCTAACCACTATCAATAAACCACTGAGTCACACTGCTAACCACTATCAATAAACCACTGAGTCACACTGCTAACCACTATCAATAAACCACTGAGTCACACTGCTAACCACTATCAATAAACCACTGAGTCACACTGCTAACCACTATCAATAAACCACTGAGTCACACTGCTAACCACTATCAATAAACCACTGAGTCACACTGCTAACCACTATCAATAAACCACTGAGTCACACTGCTAACCACTATCAATAAACCACTGAGTCAGGACCCTGAAAGGCACAATCCTACCCACAATCAACAGTTGTTGTTAAATTGAACAAAGCTAGACCCTCCTGTTCTGGCTAGGAGCAATGGCAAACATTTCAGTAGATTTCTTCTATTCCCAGAAAAATGGCCTTGACTCCAGTGACTGTGGAATAATGGATGCACCGAAGTTGAACAATTGTCAATCACTTCTCTGATAAGAAAATGACTCTTCACCTTGCTTGACCTTAAATAAAGGGCAAGGACACACCCCCCCCACACCGGTGCTTACTTCCATGAACACATCATTAGGACACACACATAGCAGCACTGTCAACTAGGATTAATTCACTAAACACTGCAATTCATTAACCTTGCGTTAGTGCTGAGACAAACATCACAATAGGATGTTCTGCTTGAGTCACTCCCTCCCAACGGAGGGAGACTTTAAATGGTATTACACCACACAGAGGACATGGCCTTCTGTTGTCCATACAGACACTATCCTTACTCTTACAAGACAAGGGCAGAGAGCACACATTGGCCTAATCAGGGCTATCCGTTTCCTTAATAAATTAACAGATAAATGCTTTTTAAAATCAAGGCCAGGATAAACGTTTATAAATAAACTTAGTAAAATATAATTAATTCACTTGCTTCTCACAGATTCTAATACCACTGAAGTTATTATCATTACATCAAAGCAAGGTGCCTAATGGAACTGCTAGGACACAGCGGAGCTAAATGTGACATCTTCGGATAGGAGACCCAGATTAGTATTCCTCAGAGAAAGCAGTGACTCTCCTCATCACTCCTGATGACACCCTACCGTCCGCTGAGTGACTAAGACATGGCCCTAAGGTCAAGGTCACTCCACACTGTACAGTACTTCTCTGTCTGGGAGGCTGTGTGTGTGTAACCTTTCGGCAGGGCTGTCAGGCTCGATGAAGCGGATGACTGCGGGAACGGTCAGGGTCTCTGTGGCAAAGACACCCCCCTGCAGCTGAACCCCGAACCCTGTGAGTGGATCCCCCCTCAGGATGACCTCGCTGGTCTCCACATGAACAACCTGACCCCCAGGGCCCACTGAGCTGGATGCTAGGGACACTGGGTGAGGGGGAAGGGTGGATAGTGTGATACATTGAGAGAAAGGGGAGGAATGAATGGATAGATGGAGAGAGAGAGAGAGAGAGAGGGAGAGTGAGTCAGCTATCAGCCTTTCCATCAGTCCATGTCAGTGATCCGTCATCAGAGCAGTCACCCCTTTAATGAGGGGAGGTAGGTCAATTCTCAAACTATTATAAAACCCGGTTATGAATACACATTTGTTCTTAAACCAGTACACAATCCACATACGTGAGCTCTTGTGCTCCTTCCTCCTCTGGCGTCTCTTATTTGTGGTGCTACGGGGGCTGGTGGATGGGATGGGGCAGGGTAGGGTGTTGCTGCCCTGGCTGCTGCTGTACCCTGAGGTGGCTGTGGAGGAAGGGGAGAAGCCACCACACACCAGAGCTGAAAGGACACATGCTCACAACATCAAATCAATGCAAAGAGAAAACCCTTCAAGGTAGAATAATGCAACTCGTCACTTGACCTGTAACTCCACACTGCACCTAGGCTACATGCAATGCTAATACACAGTTAATTATATCGCAACATTATCATTGGGATCAGAGGATCATAAACTGAAAAAAGACAGATGATCAACAGCAACTTTTAAAATACATACACTTAGCAATGAAAATGCTATATACTGTACTATACCCAGCAGCATATTCACACATTATAACTCACATGTGCAGTGGTCCTGCTGGTTGAGTGGGTGGCTGGGACTGCTCCATGTCTTGCAGTGTTGGGTGTGGCTGTAGTTAACAGTGGGGTCCCAATGGTGAAGGTTGCTCTTCTCCACTTTCACTGCATCCACAATGAAACAAAAAAACATTTAAAAGTTGTTTATAAGGAAAATTACTCTCTGCTCAGGCACAGCAATGTGCTGCTAAATTCTGCCCATGAAATGCTGTTTGAATCTCCATTTACACCCCAGAGCCTGCAGGATAACAACAGGCAGAGTCATTGATATTTTGTTTTCTTCATGGTACACTAGATTGAATCCTGTGGCATAATGCATTTTTGTCAACACAGGAAAATCAGTGAGACATGTAACTGAATGGAGCAAAGAAGGACAGACTGGCTGAGAAATGTTATCTTACGTTTACTAACAAGCTTCAACAAAGCTGAATGCAGATTTGAGAACATTTTACAATTTCACTTTGAAGAAAGCAAAAGAAACTAGGTTTGTAAAAACACTGGCAGGTCAGTCAGAACTGACTCTCACTGAGCTAATACTGCCTTGCGAAGAGAGGACATGCCATGTGAATCTGCCTTCATTGAACACAGCTGAAACCCGAAAGGCTAATTGCAGATGACGCCTCATGGATAAGATATGTCCTGCCTCTCTCCTGATTGGCAGGCCAATTGACCAATTGAGCATGTGAGCTGTCAGTGTCAAACCTGAGGCTTATTCAGTTGTGTGAAAAGTTAATGGGATTGGAGATATAGATGCCAGATGATACAGAATAAATACTGGTCTGAAATGTTCCACTCTTTGGACTGCATTTACTGTGTGATGGCTGTGTCCCCAGATGTTTACTCCCTTTACAAATTATTTATATTCTTTAATGCTGTACAATGCAGGTTGTAGCCGAAAGATACAGTATTGGCTATTCTATTCTCACACCCACAAACAATGTAGTAAATAAAACCAAATCATTAATGAAACATTCAAGGGAAAAATGTGGAGCTACACTCCACACTTGAATGTGACCAAACCACACAGCTATATTTAACGGGGAGAATTACACACGACAGTAATCCTTAGTGTTCTATTCGTACAGTCTTAATCTGTGACAGTCTCCCTCCTCACATGGATGACGGATTTGCAAGAAAGCCATGGATGTCTCACAGATCCAGGTAATCTGGTTAAATCCAAGACATTGTAGTATGTCTTATGAAAGCAAGTATTTTTCAAACGTCCACAACGTTCGTCTCAGGCAGAAGTTGTCATTAACCCTTTCGTATCCCCTAGGCCTAACCATAAGAAGTGACAAGATGTGACCCTTTCTCAGTAGTTCGGGGCAACTTCTATCCACTCCACCAAAACTTCCATCCCACTCTGTGGTCCTGTAACCCTTTGGCTCCTGCAGAGTAGAGCTCTAATTCCTATCTTTACTGAGGAATACTGTAGAAACAGCTTATCTTTTCGTTGCCATATCAGTCTTATTAAATCCCAGTGAGGATTAGACAAATTGCATTTTATGATCATGTCTAATACCCAAAGGGAATGTATCATTAAAATATAATCTCATCGTTGTGGCATTTAATTTCAATAATGAATCTACATCTAATCCAATTTAGAAGGACATGAAAAATTACAGTAATTTTCTAGGCACAAATAAAAACCTAACTGAAACACTTTCTTTTCACTATCTTGAGTACATACATTAGTGTGATACAGTGCAATATGATAATCCATGTTCACGATGACAGATAACAATATGTAATCCAACTCCATTGGGAAGTGGGTGTCTCCATAATATAATGACTTAGCCATAAGATCCATATTCTAATGCTGAGACGCCCACCGCAGATAAGACTAAGCCACTGTAGTTGACACTAAGACACAGCGTAGTTATACCACACTTCAGGCTTCACAATCTTTCCCAACCTCACATACTAAGAAACAACCTCTGACCAAAGGCTCTGTCAATCAGCTGTTAGGTGTTCCTTTCTACCTGTTAATTCTTACATGTATGTATGTATGTATGTATGTATGTATGTATGTATGTATGTATGTATGTATGTATGTATGTATGTATGTATGTATGTATGTGTATGTGTATGTGTGTGTGTGTGTGTGTGTGTGTGTGTGTGTGTGTGTGTGTGTGTAGCTTGTCGGGATGCATAAAAGGCCTGCGGTCTACCCCAGGGTGCAGAGCTCGTAGCCTCCAGCCCTCTCCACACTTAAGTGATTCACAGCATACGGGAGGAGGCAGCTCACCCTCTGCAATCCCTTTACAGCAGCAGAGGGAACTATGTAGGGGTGTGAATATGCTTAAAACAAAGTGTATCTGATGTTTTTCTACTGGGTTACATATGCAAATCAAATCAAATTGTATTTGTCACATACACATATTTAGCAGATGTGATTGCGGATGTAGCTAAATGCTTGTGTTCCTAGCTTCAACAGTGCAGTAGCATCTAACAGTGCAGTAGCATCTAAACATGATTCACAACAATACACACAAATATAAAAGTCAATGAATGGAATTAAGAATGATATAAATATTAGATTGAGCAATGTCAGCATGGCACTGACTAACATACAGTAGAATAAAATACATTATATATGTATGAGATGAGTAAAGCAGTATGTAAACATTATTTAAACATTATTAAAGTGACTAGTGTTCCATTATTAAAGTGGCCAGTGATTTCAAGTCTATGTATATAGGGCAGCAGCCTCTAAGGTGCAGGGTTGCGTAATCCGGTAGAAGCCAGCTAGTGATGGCTATTTAACAGTCTGATGACCTTAAGATAGAAGCTGTTTTTCAGTGTCTCGGTCCCAGCTTTGATGCACCTGTACTGACTTCGCCTTCTGGATGATAGCGGGGTGAACAGGTCGTGGCTAGGGTGGTTGATGTGCTTAATGATCTTTTTGGCCTTCCTGTGACATTAGGTGCTATAAGTGTCCTGGAGGGCAGGTAGTTTGCCCCCGGTGATGCGTTGGGCAGACTGCACCACACTCTGGAGAGCCCTGCGGTTGCGGTGATACAGCCCAACAGGATGCTCTCAATTGTGCATCTTTAAAAGTTTGTGAGGGTTTTAGGGGCCAAGCTAAATTTCTTCAGCCTCCTGAGGTTGGAGAAGTAGTCCGTGGTAGTCCGTGATTGTCTGTAGGCCCTGCCACATACGTCTCGTGTCTGAGCCGTTGAATTGCAACTCCACTTTGTCTCTATACTGTCACGCCCTGACCGTAGAGAGCTTTTTATGTCTCTATTTTGGTTTGGTCAGGGTGTGATTTGGGTGGGCATTCTATGTTCCTTTTTCTATGATTTGTATTTCTGTGTGTTTGGCCGGGTGTGGTTCTCAATCAGAGGCAGCTGTCTATCGTTGTCTCTGATTGAGAACCATACTTAGGTTGCCTTTTCCCACCTGTATTTGTGGGTAGTTGTCTATGTGTAGTTGCATGTCAACACTAATTGTTTATAGCTTCACGTTCGTTTTGTTGTTTTGTTAGTTTGTTTAAGTGTTCTTCGTTTGAATAAAAGAAGAATGTATTCCAATCACGCTGCGCCTTGGTCTCCTCCCTTTGACGGATGTGACATATACTGACGTTTTGCCTGTTTGATTGCCTTACGGAGGGAATAACTACACTGTTTGTATTCAGCCATATACCCAGTAACCTTGCCATGGTTAGATGCGGTGGTTTGTGCTTTCAGTTTTGCGTGAATGCTGCCATCTATCCACGGTTTCTGGTTTGGGTAGGTTTTTATAGTCACAGTGGCTACAACATCTCCTATCCACTTCCTGATGAACTCAGTCACCATATCCGTGTATTCGTTGATGTTATTCTCAGAGGCTATCCGGAACATATCCCAGTCCGCGTGATCGAAACAATTTTGAAGCATGGATTCCGATTGGTCAGACCAGCATTGAATAGACCTTAGCACGGGTACTTCCTGTTTAAGTTTCTGCCTATAGGAAGGGAGGAGCAAAATGGAGTCGTGGTCAGATTTGCTGAAGAGATGGTGGGGGAGGGCCTTGTAGGCATTTCGAAAAGTTGAGTAGCAGTGGTCCAATGTTTTACCAGCGCGAGTCAATGTGTTGTTAGAACTTTGGTAGTGTTTTCCTCAAATTTGCTGTGTTGAAATTCCTAGCTACAATAAATGCGGCCTCAAGATATGTGGTTTCCACTCTGCATAAAGTCCAGTGTAGTTCTTTGAGGGCCGTCATGGTATTGGCTTGAGGGGGAATATACACGGCTGTGACTATATTCGTAGAAAATTGTCTTGGGAGGTAATACGGTCGGCATTTGATTGTGAGATTTTCTAAGTTGGGTGAAAAAGAGGACTTGAGTTTCTGTATGTTATCACAAACACACCATATGGGTTAATCATGAAACATACAACCCCGCCTTTCTTCTTCCTGGAGAGTTCTTTATTCCCGTCTGCGCGATGTACTGAGAACCCAGATGGCTGAATGGACGGGGACAGTATATCCCAAGAGAGCCATGTTTCCGTGAAACAGAGTATGTTACAATCCCTGATGTCTCTCTGAAGGAGATCCTCGCCCTGGGCTCCCGAGTGGCGCAGCGGTCTAAGGCACTGCATCTCAGTACTTGAGGCATCACTACAGACACCCTGATTTGATTCAAGGTTGTATCACAATCGACCGTGATTGGGAGTCCCATAGGGCGGCGCACAATTGGCCCAGCATCGTCCGGGTTTGGCTGGTGTAGGCCGTCATTGTAAATAAGTATTTGTTCTGATTGCCTAGTTAAATAACGATGAAATAAAATGAATAAAAAAGAAAACACTTTATTATCCAGAGACTGAACATTAGCAAGAAATATACTCAGAAGCGGTGGATGGTATGCATGCCTCCTGAGTCGGACTAGAAGTCCACTTCGAATACCTCTTCTCTGCCGGAGCAGCCTCTAGAATAAGTTCAATTGTCCTGGGTGGTACGAACAAAGGATCCAATTCTGGAAAGTCATATTCCTGTCCATAATGCTGGTGAGTTACCGCCGCTCTGATATCCAAAAGTTATTTCTGGCTGTATGTAATAACACAAAAACATTTCTGGGCTAATAATGTAAGAAATAACACACAAAAAACTGAAATACTGCAAAGTTGCTTAGGAGCTAGAAGCAGAGCTGCCATATCTGTTGGTGCCATCTTACTAGCTAGAAAACTACCTAAACATTGCATAAACAAAGGACTGTGAAGAGGGGAGGAGAGGACGCCTTGGAGAGTGTTGGGATACTGCCCCTCTCCCCACCGGTGTGATTACTACCTCTGAGGGTTTGGAGCTTGAGGTAGTCACCTCATACAAGTACTTGGGAGTATGGCTAGACGGTACACTGTCCTTCTCTCAGCACATATCAAAGCCGCAGGTTAAGGTTAAATCTAGACTTGGTTTCCTTTTTCGTAATCACTCCTCTTTCACCCCAGCTGCCAAACTAACCCTGATTCAGATGACCATCCTACCCATGCTAGATTAATGAGACGTAATTTATAGATCGGCAGGCTAGATGTTTTTTGCCATTCGGCCATCAGATTTGCCACCAATGCTCCTTTTGGACACATCACTGCACTCTATACCTCTGTAAACTGGTCATCTCTGTACACCCATCCAAGACCCACTGGTGGATGCTTATTTATAAAACCCTCTTAGGCCTCCACATACAACACCCGTTCTGACAGTCACATTCTGTTAGAGGTCCCCAAAGCACACACATCTCTGAGTCCCTTCTCTTTTCAGTTCTCTGCAGCTAGCGACTGGAACGAGCTGCAAAAAACACTCCAACTGGACATTTTTATCTCTTCACTCAAAGACTCTTACTGACAGTTGTGTCTGCTTTGCGTGATGTATTGTTGTCTCTACCTTCTTGCCCTTTGTGCTGTTGTCTGTGCCCAATAATGTTTGTACCATGTTTTGTGCTGCTACCATGTTGTGCTGCTGCCATGTTGTGTTGTTGTAATGTGTTCCTGCCATGCTATGTTGATGTCTTAGGTCTCTCTTTATGTAGTGTTGTGTAGTCTCTCTTGTCATTATGTGTGTTTTGTCCTATATATATATATTTTTTATCCCAGCCCCCGTCCCCGCAGGAGGCCTTTTGCCTTTTGGTAGGCCGTCATTGTAAATAAGAATTTGTTCTTAACTGACTTGACTACTTAAATAAAGGTTAAATAAATAAAAATATAAAGACCTGTGTCTTGAGGTCTCATGGGAAGTCTGCTCTGATTGGCTGGCAGGATCTCCAATTTAACAACGTCAGAGGTTTGGGCCAACAGCTGTGTGGCCTCCATCAGGGAACAGTGCTCAGTACTGGTCCCATCTATACACAGGAGAAGATCACCTATATGCAATGCCCCACACCTGAGAGAGAGAGAGAGAGAGAGAGAGAGAGAGAGAGAGAGAGAGAGAGAGGGGTAGGAAAGGGACAGACAGAGAGGGATTTGAAAGTAGAAAAGCATATTACATTTAGGATAAAGCTATTTTCATGCAAAATACAGTATGATCTCTTTGGTATGCAAGTAAAAAAGTTTGACATTGTATGTGACAGGAGGCTTGGCTCACCTCTCCACCACACTGGCCTGTTTGATTTTGTCAATGATGATGACCTGCTTGTTCCTGTACACTGCAGTAGCCAGGCTGACACCCAGGCTGGCTGCAGGACACTTCACTATCTCCACCAGCAGGGGGCCAGAGGCCTGCTGCACAGACTCTGAGAGACAGACAGACATACACGGCATTAGCGTGGAATATCCATAGTACTGTAGTGAATTGATGAGGTTGCTTGATGTTGGGATAATAAGGTCACTACAGTACAGTGATGAAATCAGTGTCTGAGTACTTAAGAAATGTTATAATTATAATTTCCACATTTACTTTGTATTCATTATCTCCTCTCTCTAAATTGAAGACCCCATTATTTTATTTAAGGGGACATTTGGTTTGTTAATGATGTTTTCCCACTTTATTCCAAACAAGGATATTCCCATTTACTTCAGCTCAACCCACCTCACTTAACATTTAACTCCGGCAGCACAGATGTCAAGCTGTCTCAGCTGATGACATACAGTATGAGACATGCTATCCAGTGATAACGGAGAATTGACAGAACTAGAAGCCAGGGGCGAAACAGAGAAAATCAGGCACACTAGATTGGGAACTCTCAGTGAAACGTCAGTTCGTCTGATATCTTGTCTGAGACTCAAGTCCAACCTTGTACTGCCTGGGGAGTGTCACCGTGCCAGAGGAGTGTCCCAGACCCTGTCACTGACTTACAGCTGTCCTGAGGGGCGTATTCTGTTTACCAGATGAAGTTAGGCAGTAAACCCCCCCTGGCATGGAGCAAGTGATTTACAACTTTTAACAAGGCACACCTGTTAATTGAAATGCATTCCAGGTGACTGGTACTGTATATATGGGGAAGGGGATAAAACAATTTCTAGAGTATTGAACATTTCCAAGAGAACATCATTGGGAAATGTAAAAAATATGGAACAACCTAGACTCTGCCTAGAGCTGGCCGTCTGACTATACTGAGCCACAGGGCAAGAATGACCTTGGTCAGGGAGGTGACCAAGAACCCAATGACCACTCTAACCGAACTACAGAGTTCCTTGGCTGAGATGGGAAAACCTGCCGGATGGATAACAGTCTCTCCAGCACTTCACCAATCTGGGCTTTACGGGAGAGTGGGCAGACGAAAGCCACTCCTGAGAAAAAGGTACATGACAGCACGAACAGAGTTTGAAAAAAGGCCCGTGGAAGACTCTGAGAGCATAAGGCAAAATATTCTGTGGTTTGATGAGACAAAAATGCAACTATTTGGCCTGAATGCAAAGTGCTAAGTCTGAAGAAAACCAGGCACAGCCCATCACCCGTCTAACACCATCCCTATCGTGAAGCATGGTGGTGGCAGCATCATGCTATGGGAATGCTTTTCAGCGACAGGGACAGGGAAACTGGTAAGGATAAAGCGAACAATGAATGGAGCCAAATAAAGGCAAATCCTTGATGAGAACCTGCTTTAGAGTGCAAATGACCTTAGACTTGGGCGAAGATTTACCTTCCAACAGGACAATGACCCCAAGCATATAGCCAAAGAAATGCTGGAATGCCTTCAGAACAAGAATGTGAAAGTCCTTGAGTGGCCCAGCCAAAGCCCAGATTTGAATCCCATTGAAAATCTGTGTAATGACATGAAGATTGCTGTTCACCGCCGGTCTTACTTAACAGAGCTTGGGAAAATCTACTAGAAAGAATTGGATAAAAGCTGTTGAGGAGCCTTTTGTTCCTAGCTCCGGTACCGCTTGCCATGCGGTAGCAGAGAAAACAGTCTATAACTTGGTGACTGGAGTCTCTGACAATTTTCTGGGCTTTCCTCTGACACCGCCTATTATATAGGTCCTGGATGGCAGGAAGTTTGGCCCCAGTGATGTACTGGGCCGATCGCACTACCCTCTGTAGCGCCTTACGGTCAGATGCCGAGCAGTTGCCATACCAAGCGGTGATGCAACCGGTCAGGATGCTCTCGATGGTGCAGCTATAGAACCTTTTGAGGATCTGGGGACCCATGACAAATCTTTTCAGTCTCCTGAGGGGGAAAAGATTTTGTCGTGCCCTCTTCATGACTGTCTTGGTACGTTTGGACCATGATAGTTCGTTGGTGATGTGGACACCACTACAGCCCCATCGATGTTAATGGGGGCCTGTTTGGCCCACCTTTTCCTGTAGTCCACGATCTGCTCCTTTGTCTTACTCACATTGAGGGAGAGGTTGTTGTCCTGGCACCACACTTGTGTCGTCAGCAAACTTAATGATGGTGTTGGAGTTGTGTTTGGCCACGCAGTCGTGGGTGAACAGGGAATACAGGAGTGGACTAAGTACACACCCCTGACGGGCCCCAGTGTTAAAGATCAGCGTTGCAGACGTGTTGTTGCCTACTCTTACCACCTGGGGGTGAATGAACAGCATTCTCACATAGGTGTTCCTTTTGTCCAGGTGAGAAAGGGCAGTGTGGAGTGAGATTACATCATCTGTGGATCTGTTGGGGCGGTATGCGAATTGGAGTGGGTCTAGGGTGTCCGGGAGGATGCTGTTGATGTGAGCCATGACCAGCCTTTCAAAGCACTTAATGGCTACCGACATGAGTGCTACGGGGCGGTAATCATTTAGGCAGGTTATCTTCGCTTCCTTGGGCACAGGGTCTATGGTGGTCTGCTTGAAACAGGTAGGTATTACAGACTCGGTCAGGGAGAGGTTGAAAATGTCAGTGAAGACACTTGACAGTTGGTCCGCACATGATTTGAATACACGTCCTGGTAATCCGTCTGGCCCACCGGCTTTGTGAATGTTGACCTGTTTAAAGGTTTTGTTCACATCGGTTACCAAGAGCGTTTTCACACAGTCATCCAGAACAGCTGGTGCTCTCGTGCATGCTTCAGTGTTGCTTGCCTCGAAGCGAACATAAAAGGCATTTAGCTCATCTGGTAGGCTCGCGTCACTGGGCAGCTCGCGTCTGGGTTTCCCTTTGTAGTCCGTAGTAGTTGTCAAGCCCTGCCACATCCGACGAGCGTCAGAGCCGGTGTAGTAGGATTCAATCTTAATCCTGTATTGACGCTTTGCTTGTTTGAGGGCATAGCGGGATTTCTTATAAGCGTCCGGATTAGTCTTCCGCTCCTTGAAAGAGGCAGCTCTAGCCTTTAGCTCGATGCAGATGTTGCCTGTAATCCATGGCTTCTGGTTGGGATATGTACGTACAGTCACTGTGGGGACGACGTCATCGATGCACTTATTGATAAAGCTGAAGACTGAGGTGGTGTATTCCTCAATGGCATTGGATGAATCCCGGAACATATTCCAGTCTGTGCTAGCAAAACAGTCCTGTAGTGTAGCATCCGCGTCATCTGACCACTTCCATATTGAGTGAGTCACTGGTACTTCCTGCTTTAGTTTTTGCTTGTAAGCAGGAATCAGGAGGATAGAATTATGGTCAGATTTGCCAAATGGAGGGCGGGGGAGACCATTGTATGCATCTCTGTGTGTGGAGTAAAGGTGGTCTAGGATTTTTTTCCCCTGGTTGCACATGTGACATGCTGATAAAAATTTGGTAAAACTGATTTAAGTTTGCCTGCATTAAAGTCCCCGGCCACTTTGGAGCGCCGCTTCTGGGTGAGCATTTTCTTTGCTTATGGCCTTATAGAGTTGGTTGAGAGCGGTCTTAGTGCCAGCTTCGCTTTTTGGTGGTAAATAGACGCTACGAATAATACAGATGAGAACTCTCTTGGTAGATAGTGCGGTTGACAGCTTATCATAAGGTACTCTACCACAGGAGAGCAATACTTCGAGACATCTTTTAATACCTCGCACCAGCTGTTATTGACAAAAATACACACACCCCCACCCCTCGTCTTACCAGAGGTAGCGTCTCTGTTCTGCCGGTGCATGGAAAATCCCGCCAGCTCTATATTCTCAGACTCATAGCTGTAATCGCCGCCAAATGTGCTTCTATAAAGTATTGACTCAGGGGTGTGAATACTTATGTAAATGAAGTATTTCTGTATATCATTTTTTTTATCGGAGGAGAACAGACTGAAGGGTTATTTGACATTTGACCAAGCCAAACTGACGCAAGCCCTCGGTCCTCAACATTCTGCATCCTTCTGTGAGGGGGCAGGAACATCTGTCTGACTGACTGTCTGACTGACTGACTGACTGTGAAGCACTAGTTCTAATTAGGGTATATGAAAGCCTAGATCTCTGTTTTAGTTTTTTTGCTTCATTTAGAAGAATAAAACCGTTCTATGTAACATGCAAAATGAAAGATAAAAAAAATTATCCTAAACTTCCAGGTGATTTGGCTTACTTACATATGGTATAGAGTCGACTTCTATAATAGAATCAGTAGAGTATTTATTGTTTTATTGTATGTACCTGCTGTACCATTCCTACTAAGTGTTGACATGTTTTGTAGTCGTGTGAATCCCCAGTGGCGGCTTGTGAGCAACGAACGCTCTAATACATTCTTGTGGAACGGGCGCATAATTTACCCTCAGAGCGATGTTGCCTTGCCTGCCGTATTCTCACATAATACCCCTCCGACCAGCATGTGTGTGCTCACCCATGACGGAGACGTCATACTCAATCAGGAACAGGGCTTCCTGGCTACACTGCATCAGCATAGTGAGGGCGTCAGCGTGCTTCTCTCGGTTTAAGGGCATCCCATCCACGCTCAGCACGCGGTCACCAGCCTTCAGTGTGCCCTCTCTGGTAGGGAGACAAAGAGAGAGGTGAGAGAACACTAACCCTTAAGTGTGCATGAAGGAGAGGGCATCGAATGCAGGCACTCCGTCCACACAGACACATCACATGGTCACCATCTTTCTGTTTGCTGTCTCTAGGAATAGAGGAACATTAAAAAGGGAAGAAGGGGGTGTTTTGGACATTGCAGTACAGTCATCTTTCGCCACCAAACAGCTCCCAATGTCCTCTCTCTGGTAAAAGATAGATTCTACCTCTGACCTCTCAGGACATTAATGAACATAAATGAATAAGCATAAATAATATCTATATATTCTCTCATGGTGTACAGTACACTCAACATGTCACTGTTTGATTTATATGATGTATATACAATGTATGTTGCCCTTAATCTTCTGAGAAATCCTGGACAGAAACAGTGCAGTACAGCATTCAGCTAGCTAGTCCCTAGCCTTAGGATGAAGCTTGCTCTTTATACTGTTAATGTGGATATAACATTAATGCATGACTGCATTTCCATAGGTCTGGGGGGCACGCATCACTACATCTTTTCAATAGCATTTGCCATTGAAACAAATGGCAAAGAGAAAACCAGGTCCAGCAAGCTGTACAGATTGCACACAGATACATACACTGACTGAAAACAAGGCATTCCAGAGCTTCTTAATCGCTTACTCATGTGAAATTACTCATGAGGGAATAATCACGTGTGTGCACGCACACACCTATGCATGTCTTTACCTATCAGCAGGACCCCCGGGCCGTACGTAGGTCACTACCAGAGGACAAGACCTGTGCCAGTCTTCATGGAACCCTCCTAGAGAAGCAGAACACACACAATCAGGTTCAATCTTTCATCCTCTGCCACCCTTCATTATACACACTGTACATTCTAGCAGACTGAATGATGCCCACCTCTCATGACGAATCCAAAGCTGTTACCCTCCTTGTATAGGCACACCTCTATGGTCTTAGATATGACACCCGAGGGAGCATTCTGGACTGAAAACAGAGATGGGGAGAGAGAGAACAACTGTCACATTCATGATTCACATTCAGTGTTTTAACCTTAGTTTGAATTCTTTTATCTTAGCTTTTTTCCCCTCTCGTTTGCTGTACAGGGTCCTTGGGTTCAGGGTTAGTGTTAACTGCCAATGTGAGTTGTGACCCACTGCTGGGTTGCTGTTTTGGTCCTTATGGGTCAAAACTGGATCATCCAGTGGAGGGAGGACAGCTCATGGCTGGAATGGAAAGGTATCAAAGAAATCAAACACATTCCATTCATTCCATTTGGGCCATCAAATGAGCGTGTCTTCCGATTGAAAATGACACCAGCCTCCACTGGGATTCTGATTAGTTTGTTTACTTGCTGGGTCACAGTCCAGAAATAGATTGACAACTACTGTACTGGAATAATGTCCCATTATGAGAAGACAACAACAGAGAGAATTGGAAGCTTTTTCAACCAAGAACAAAGGCAAGCTATGTTGACCTTATCTCCACTACTGTATATGTTATTTGAAAATATATGGATATTATAGACCTACTATAATAGACGCAGGACTATACACACTAGAAGTGCTCGTACCAAAGGGAGGTAATTCGTACTCCACTTCCAGCACCACACGTTCCCCTATGTTCTTCAGCAGGCTGATGATCTCATCGTGGCGGAGCTTGGACAGGTTGATGCCATTCACAGACTTGATGTAGTCTCCCACATTCAGCTGGTCACTCCTACAAGGAGAGATAGAGGCACTCAGGTAGAGCTACAATAGAGCACATCCCCAGCAGAGAACATTGAAGACGTTGCTTGATGAGTTTTTCCTGACCATGTCACTTAGCCAGGGAATAACTCTGGGTTGGTTGGGTCACATGTTTAGGAAAACCTCCTTGCCCCACTAATGATAGACTCTGAAAACAACATCTAATCTCTTGATTCATGGCTTCAGAACGTTGTTGTGTATCTTCATCACTGCCCTGTCATGACTAATGTTCGGCATCTTTGTAGCAGAAAGTCTGTCTAATTATAACACAAGCTATGCAAATAGATGCAACCCTAGAATTCTACAGACAGACAGACAGACAGATAGAGATGAGAGACATGTTTCACATGATGTCTCCCATGTGACATTGTGAGTCAACACGATGCTCATTTGGATGCTAATTAAATAGATGTGCTGCTCTGCTACACCTCTGGGCTACTGCCAATCGCTACAGTGACTCAGGACACACACATCAGCATGAGCCTACCAAACACAGTCATACGCTTTCATCTTAACATAGATATATTGTGTATATGAAAGCAACCGAGTCGACTAGCAAACAGGCCAGTGGTGTAATGGTTATAATAGCAGTGAGATAAGCTGTTAAGTAATATCATGATTGTCATATCTAGTCGGTCGACCACATTCTATACTGAGACACTTTTGTGGTGGCAGAAATAAATTAATTTTCCAGTATTTAATATGTGTGTGTGTGTGTAATAAATAAAGATGAGAGGCTGCGGTCACATGCCACTTAGTCACTCTGAAGCGTGAGAGAGCTTTCCACTGCGTTTTGTTCTTTTATGGCTGACATAAGGACAAATTATATGAATTGAATGTTAATTCAACTATCTTTACTGAAATAACATCGCTCCACACTCCAAAATAGAAACTTTAAATCACTATGAATACCAAGTGAATTGGGAGGCAATTAAATAAAGCAGGTAGTCGCTTAAAACAGTTCTCTCTACATTAACTTAATACCAATTAATTCACTGTAGTAAGATGTAATTTAATTTAGTTTGTGTGATTGTTTATTAACATAGGAGACACTCTCCTAAACTATGCTCTGGTGGAATATCAGTTCCAGGCTCCACATCACCCAGTAAACAGCTGATCTGCAGCATTTATGATCCCCAGGTTAGTGTGAGGCGGTGTATTACAGTGTGGATGGTGTGGGTAACACATACAGACAGCTCGCTGCGGTTGCCAGGTTACGGATGTGTCATCTCAGTGGAGATCTCACCTGGCAGCTAGCCCACCTGGCCGTAGGTTTGACACTCTGGGCTTGCCGTCCTTATCGGACCCCCCGGAGATGGTGAGGCCCAGGCTGCTGCCCTCCCTCTTTATCAGGTCCACGGTGGTCACACCCCGGTAGTCTTCTAGGGACACACAGGGACACACAGGGACACACAAGAACAAACAGGGACACACAGGGACACATAGGAACACACAGGGACACACAGGGACACACAGGAACACACAGGGACACACAGGGACACACAAGAACAAACAGGGACACACAAGAACAAACAGGGACACACAGGGACACACAGGGACACACAGGAACAAACAGGGACACATAGGAACACACAGGGACACACAGGGACACACAGGAACAAACAGGGACACATAGGAACACACAGGGACACACAGGGAAACACAGGAACACACAGAACACACAGGGACACACAGGGACACATAGTAACACACAGGGACACATAGGAACACACAGGAACACACAGGGACACATAGGAACACATAGGAACACACAGGGACACACAGGGACACACACAGAACACACAGGGAAACACACAGAACACACAGGGACACATAGGAACACACAGAACACACAGGAACATACAGGGAAACACAGGAACACACAGGAACACACAGAACACACAGGGACACACAGGGACACATAGGAACACACAGGGACACACAGGAACACACAGAACACACAGGGACACACAGGGACACATAGGAACACACAGGAACACACAGAACACACAGGGACACACAGGGACACATAGGAACACACAGGGACACACAGGGACACACACAGAACACACAGGGACACATAGGAACAAACAGGGACACATAGGGACACATAGGAACACACAGGGGCACACAGGGGCACACAGGAACATACAGGGAAACACAGGAACACACAGGAACACACAGGGACACACAGGAACATACAGGGAAACACAGGAACACACAGGAACACACAGGGACACACAGGGAAAAAACACAGGAGGAACAGTGGATGGACAGAGTCACTGAGTCAGCATCCATCTGGGACACAGAGTCTGTTTGTCTGAACTGTTACAAACACGGCTTGATTATCTCTGCCTCTGACGTTCTGTCTCTTTCTCTACCCCTCATTATCTCTCTCTGTCTGACTCACTTTCTCTCTTTCCTCTCTCTCTCCCCCTCCCTCTACTCTCTGATGATGGATGTTATGGATAGGGGATGGGGTCGGCTCCATATAAACTGATGGATGTCATGGATAGGGGATGGGGTCGGCTCCATATAAACTGATGGATGTCATGGATAGGGGATGGGGTCGGCTCCATATAAACTGATGGATGTCATGGATAGGGGATGGGGTCGGCTACATATAAACTGATGGATGTCATGGATAGGGGATGGGGTCGGCTCCATATAAACTGATGGATGTCATGGATAGGGGATGGGGTCGGCTACATATAAACTGATGGATGTCATGGATAGTGGGATGGGGTCAGCTACATTTAAACTCAGTACATTCCCCATAACGGGATGGAATTCAGTGAATTAATTGAAAAAGTAAATCTTGACAGAAAAAAGGAAATTATTACAGATTTCTAAATTAAATGTATTCATTTCCTGAACAGAATTTAGGATAAATTGGGCTTGACACTAACTCTGATGGATATAGTTGTAGTGCCTTCAGATGCTGTAGTTTTTTGTGGTTATGTGCTTGGTCCCATTCTGTCTCTGGCTCTGGCCACATTGTGCTGTGCTGTTAAATCATGCTAAATTCACGGGGGGGAGAGGACTCCTTTTGTCTCCAACGACAGGTATGTTACATAGGCATATTTCCTCCTTATCTAAGCACTATAGCACGAGATATTCATAACAGTGCCACACTTATCAACCAATGCAGCGCAGACGTGATGGAACATGTGTGATCAAACAATCCCATTGAAAAGCTTCACTCCTTCAGATATCCTTACATCTTGGAGAGAGTAAGGCTGAAAATATTGGACATGGTACCACAGAGGAGAAACAGTGGAATCACTGAAAGTCACAGTAAGGTGTAACCCCACTGTACCTGCAATACTGCGTCTCCTGGAGGCATGGTCGGTCCCTCCAGAGTCCTTGTTGCCCTTAGAGTAGGGCCCGTCATCTGAAACAATGAAAGGAACATTTGGTGAATAATCTGGATGTTTGGAGAACTACTACAGTATGTGAGGAATGTGTCTCCTGAGAGAGGAGAGGGAGGGGGGAACCTGACACCAACACATCCCCCATCCATATGCTGACAGCTGCCAGGGCCTCGTTTAACCCTTTGATCCCCATTAGAGGGAGTGTGGACATTAGAGAGAGGTACAACAGGAAGAAACTCCTCCAACAGCCACTTAGGTAACTCAAACAGAATACTGGCGGGTCAATCTGTGACCCGGAAGGTCACGCTGCTCTGTTTCCACAGTAACATAGTGGGAAGGGTCAAGAGATCAAGACAGCTAGTTTTAGTGTGAGACAGAAGCCACACAGAGAATCCTATTAGATACATTAAGAGTAAATGGAATTTGCTCCAATAGACGCTGATCTGAAGATAATGTTGCCTTTAGATTTGGAGTAGCTGATCCTATATCTCTGTCCACAGGCATCTTCTACCTGCAGTGAAACATTATGCACCAAGATGGTGCATACAGCATACGTTAGAGCTGGGACATACTCTTGAGGGAACATGTTGTGGTTAATGGACTGTTCAGGCATGTGGAGAATACAACCATTTTCAGACATCTACAACAGCTGCTACAGAGGAAACCAGGAAATGCTCTATCTGTTCTTACAGGATCTTCTTTTTACAGTGGGAGCCATTACTGCCACAGCAGCACCGGGCCCAGATTAGCAGTGGCCCTGCTTTGCCTGGCGGTTTGAAGCTGGATACAGCAGCGTGGGTATGTCAGCATTCATGATGATGAGAAATCTGACGCTGCACTTCCTTAATCCAGTCCACTGAGGACTACCTCTTCAACCAAGTGATTTAAACAGCACATTACACACTTAAAGGTCCAATGCAGCCGTTTTATCTCAATATCAAATCATTTCTGGGTACCAATTAAGTACCTTACTGTGACTGGAATTAAAATGGTCAAAAAGAAACAAAAATAGCTCAAGAAAGAATTTTGCCAGGACTGTCTGGGAGTGGTCAGAGAGAAGGGCCTAATTGGAGGAGCCTAATGGGAGGGATGTGTAATCTGAAAACTAGCTGCTACTGGCAGAGAGGAGGGCAAACTCTTGTTATTGGTCTATTAACTTATATCAGGCAGACCAAACCCCACCCAGCCAAAAATGCTGACATTTCAGGCAGTCTTTTCAAACACCTGTTACACTAAAAGTGCGTTGTCATAATTTCACAATTCCGTAGTATTTTTCCAACCTCATAGTGTGGAAAGTACATTAGAGCGTCTAGTTTGAGAAACAGACGCCTCACAAGTCCTCAACTGCCAGCTTCATTAAATAGTACCTGCAAAACACCAGTCTCAACGCCAACAGTGACAAGGTGACTCCAGGATGCTGGCATTCTAGGTTGTGCTGACCTTCTGGCATCCTGGAGTCGCCTCTTCCCTGTTGACGTTGAGACTGGTGTTTTGCGGGTACTATTTAATGAAGCTGCCAGTTGAGGTCTTGTGAGGCATCTGCCAGTGCAGTCAAAAATGTGATTTTCCTATGTTTTATATACTGTATCTTGTCCTCTTGCTCAGTTGTGCACCGAGGCCTGCCACTCCTTTTTCTATTCTGGTTAGAGCCAGTTTGCCCTATTCTGTGAAAGGAGTAGTACACTGCGCTGTTCGAGATCTTCAGTTTTTGGCAATTTCTCGCATCCAATAGTCTTCATTTCACAGAACAAGAATAGACTGACAAGTTTCAGAAGAAGGTTCTTTGTTTCTGGCCATTTTGAGGCTGTAATCTCGAACCCACAGTTGGAGATGATCCAGATACTCAACTAGTCTAAAGAAGGCTAGTTTTATTGCTTCTATAATCAGAACAACAGTTTTCAGCTGTGCTAACATAATTGCAAAAGGGTTTTCTAATGAACAATTCGCTTTTTAAAATGATAAACTTGGATTAGCTAACACAACGTGCCATTGGAACACAGGAGTGATGGTTGCTGATAATGGGCCTCTGTACGTCTATGTTGATATTACATTTAAAAAATCTGCCATTTCCAGCTACACTAGGCTGCCTAGTGGTTAGAGCGTTGGGCCAGTAACCGAAAGGTTGCTGGATCGAATCCCCAAGCTGACAAGGTAAAAATCTGTCGTTCTGCCCCTGAACAAGGCAGTTAACCCACTGTTCCTAGGCCGTCATTGTAAATATAGAATTTGTTCTTAACTGACATGCCTAGTTAAATAAAGTTTAAATAAATGTAAAAATTGTACAACATTAACAATGTCTACACTGTATTTCTGATCAATTTGATGTTATTTTAATGGACAAAAAATGTGCTTTTCTTTCACAAACAAGGATATTTCTAAGTGACCCCAAACTTTTGAACGGTAGTGTATAATAATGTAGGACAAAACACACATCACGACAAGAGAGACACCACAACACTACATAAAGAGAGACCTAAGACAACATCACAACATGGCAGCAACACAACAACACAACATGGTAGCAACACAACATGGCAGCAGCACAACATCGTAGCAGCACAAACATGGTATGAACACTGTTAGGCACAGACAAAAGCACATATGGCAAAAAGGTAGAGACATCTTTAATAGGATCTCTATGGGTGACACTTCCATATCTCAATAATTTGCAGCTGTTGATGCCTTTGGACATTTTTGTTCTATCAGCACAAACTAGATTGAGCAATAAAAGCCCTACTCGTTTTTGACAGTATGTATGGAGCACTATACCACGGAGGTGTTAGGAACTCTCTCAAACTTTTATTCCATAGGCTGGGATCCACACTATTCAGCTGTTGAAAGAGCACATTTTTCACTGGCTGTCTGTCCACCGGTCCCATTAACAATGATTGATGGACAACTTAGCCTACATTTCTTCAATTCAAACATTATTGGGGTAAAATATAACTATACATTTGTGAACGGCCATCCATAACAACCACAATCCGTAAGGCGCAAATAATTGAGAGAGCAGCAGTGTGATTCACATAGTCCTAATTGCTATGTTGATATCAGTAGGCGAATGGGCCTAAGTGATATCCTTATAGCCCGTAGGCTACACCACTGCTGTCGTAATACCTCCAAGCGCTTATTCAAGTTGGTCATAATATAATAATAGTACAGCAGTCGGACCATTGGAGGACATACTGTAGCTTGCACTGCATTCTACAAAAACCTATTCCTGCGATCCATCAAACGCATTTGGTGTGTCGTCATAGGCAGCACAATTTTGATAATTCTTTTCACCATTGGTCTTTTGACAAATCACATCAGATCGTTTGACATCAGATCTATTTCATAGCTGATCTGATTGGTCAAAAGACCAATTCGGGAAAGATTTATCAGAACTGTGCTGCCTGTGTAAATGCTGCCACAGTAGTCTCTGGCTTGTGGTCAGACTTGCTCAGGCAGACAGAACAAACTTAAACTTGTGCCTTTTTTCAATGCTGATTTGAATGTCATTGAGAAAATAGAAAGGTATCAAAGTATTTTTTCGCAAACATCCTTTCTGCATTTAAAAGTAACCCTAGAAGTAGCCTAATCATCTATTTTTCAAAAGTATCTGTAATCCGATTACAATATTTTTGCTGGTCATGTAACAGATTACAGTTGTTGCTTTTTTCAGTTACATGTACTACACAACCCTGGACATGTGTGTGGGTGGTATTGCTGTTCTGTGTTGTTTTCTGCACTCAATTAACCCTTCATCCACTTTGGTATCATGACTCATAATCCATAATATTACATCACCAACTAAAAGGCGGCCACTCACACGCGCACACACACACACACACACACACACACACACACACACACACACACACACACACACACACACACACACACACACACACACACACACACACACACACACACACACACACACACACACACACACACACACACACACAAGTTTAGAAACATCATTAGTGATCTTGACTGGCCAATCATAGGCGAAATATGTGACTGATTTAATTGTCTTAAACAGTTTAGCAGCCAAAACATACACAAAAACTGACCTGAGCAACAACAATTAATTGGGTATGGCACGGCATGATTCTGCTGGTAGAAGTATGCTGTCTTGGCAGAGGGAATACTCAACTACTGTCTGTGGCTCTAGGATCAAGAGCAGAACTGCAATACCATACATTTGACATCTGCAAACAGGACTGTACTTACAACATTACTGAAAGTGGTGTGCAAAGTAATCAGAAAACTAGTCAGCCCCATGTATTTCTGGTGAGTGAATTAACTCAATGTAATTCAGGGCACTGTATGCTATCTCCCTCAGAACCAATCAGAATGTAGGTTAAATGTGGGGGCCGCTCTGATAATGGCTATGAAATCAAAATGCTATTTTCAGAGGTACATTTTTTAAATAAACTGGGCTCCAGTAGACCCAGTTTGCATTGCTATATCAGCCCCCATTTCAGACTGCAATCTGGTATTCAGTACTGTCTGGCTTTAATCAAATGGCATTGGCGTCTACTGTGCCTTATTAGCTAAATAGATATACTGTAAGTAAACTGGTGCTTGACAGAGCTGTCATTTAAAAAGTTGAATAAATATCCACCAATCTGAATAAACTGCAATGTAGGAAAAAATAATCACATTCCCAGATGATCAAATAACTTCTAATGACAGAAGGCTGACATCCACAGGTATAACTACAGGTACAACAGCAGGAAGTTGATGCTCCTCAGTTGAACAGCATGCATCACTACACACTTCATATTCATAAGTAAATACTATTACAGGTGCTAACGATAGTCATAAATCCATTACTATGACAATTACACTACTAAGGTGTAGCACTAGAGTATACCGTTAACCAATCAGCATTCAGGATTACACCCACCCGTTGTATACTGTAGCACATATGACATACATTACACACTAACTACACAGCTACGGTACATATAGCTAGCTATATCATGTCTGTGATATTCATTCATATGGTTCCAGTCAGTGGGTTTAAGGCAGTCTTACCGATGCTGCTATTCTTTGCCTCTCTCCTCAGACCACACAGCATGTCTGCAGTCCTGTCAAAACATCCGATTTGAGAGGAAAGTAGCTGTTCTGTTGTAGTGGCCAGCGGACCCAGCGAGGTGCCCCTGGGAATACTGTCTGTCTGTCTGTCCTCAGAATCCCAGTCTTCTTCTCTTCATATCACTGTTCTACTTTAAGCATATCTTTATTTATTGCAAATTACATAACAAATCCTGATCCATGTTTTTGCCCATGAACTGTTTAAACTTGGTAACAAACAATTTGCTTGTTGCTGTAATAAGTAATTCCCACAGACAGACAGAAAGCAGGGACACTAAATGATCAAAGCACCAAAGGAATCATCATCTCTCCTCCTTTTCCTCCCACCATGCTGAGGTTCCTTTAGAGGTATTCCTGGTCAGTGTTCCTATTCCAGAGGAATAATCCTCCCCTCGTTCACACACTCACATACCCGCTCACACACATACAAACCGTCAGACACACTCACACAGCCTCAGTGAGTGTGTCAGAGAGGGTCTTTCTCCCTCTCTTTGCCAGAGGGGTGTGATGAAGCAGTCACACCCCCTGCACACACACTCCCTACAGTCAAGCGCACAATCAACGCCACCCCCATATCCATTGTCGCTTTGAGCCCATAAAATATCAGCCACACATTTTCCACACTAGTCAATGACCATTTTATTGTGCCACCATAGTTATCCCACCCACACACACACTGGCTAGCTAATGCCTGCGTGCTTTTTCCCTCACATGCATTCAATTCTACCTCACATGCCATAGGCTCATCACAATGATTGTTATCTGCTTATACAAGAGCATCACTACCAATAAACGTATATGCATGCTGCGACCAAGCCAAAAGAGACTGTGATTTTCTCTGAACTGCTGACCATAGAATTCTGTCCTTTTCATCAGCCATTTGGCTGCAATGGATATAAATCAAATCAACGATATGCTTTCTCTCTTTCAATCTGTGGAATCTGTGGAGTGCTGAACAACTCATGTTCCCTTCTCTGGGTGAGAGGGCTCTTTGCCCCACTGCATCTCTGCTGCCATCTGCCATCTGCCCTCCACCCAGACACATACAGAGAGGGGTTAACACGGGCGCTGACTGACTGAGAGCCACACCTGTCTCTCCATTTGTCACCCTCACGCCGTCACCCCCCCCATATGTTGCCCTGTATTAAGGTCTGACAATCCCCCCCAAAGGAACTTTTGTCATAGTCTGAGAGTAGGGAAATGGCATCAAAGACCACATAAAAGTACTAAACAAGATCTTAGAAAACAACACTGACAAAAATGTCCACAGATGTGAGAATATGCTCAAGTACAAATAAATTAGCTAGTAAATTAAGTCTTTATGTGCTGTGCAAATACATCCTTGAGCCCAATAATGCATAGATTTATAGAGTCTATGATGCATAGCCCTGACCAGAGACACATCAAACAATTACAAACAAACGCTTCCCGTGTTTCTCTTCATTGTAGCATGTCGCCTAATTAGTCGGCTCTTTCCAGTGGACACAACATTCTTTGGCGTAGATCATTTCCTCAGAGAGTTTCGTCCTTAATACCCCATTTACTCTATGGTGTTTCAGAGCGAAACTAATTTATTTATTACAGAATAAAGAGGAACAGGAGACACAGAGCTGTGAGATGGTCTGATAAAAACCCAGGGGAACACACAAGGCAACAGAATTAGGTTAAGTATGTATAGCAGTAGAAGCACACCCACTCAGTGTAATTCTGTAAAGTTGAAAGAATTCAACATATAGACCAGAGAGAGAACAAATTCAATGCCAGTAAACTGATTTAATAGTGAGTCAATATAATGTTTTTAAACATTATACTAGAAAGCAATATGCAATCGATTTTAGATTCAACACACAATTGTTTGTTTAAAAAGTGTATAAAACAGTGCTAATGCCTTGTACTTGACACTTCCATTATGATATGATGCTTATTTGGAACTAAGACAAATAAGATGTAACATTTTCACTTGACAAGTACCCGAGTGAAAGACTAACCTCTCATATAAGAATTGAAAGTACAGTAAAGATATAATATAAAATATTGCCCAACCAAGGCTAGCGCAGTACATTTTATATCATGTAGGTGATCATACTGCCATCTTATGGCTATCAGCTATAGTTGCAAATACATCTACCAACTGAACGCAATAGAGATTAAAGAGACTCGAGTCAACACACAGATCACAGGATTACTTACACCATGGGCCAGGGGCGGTGAACATGACTCAGTCATAATTCATGGAGACATGATCACATAATCACAGTACAATGTTCACCTGCAAGGTAGGCCAAACGTCAAACAAAGGTCAAATATGGCTCTATTTGAGGAAAGTCACTAAATCTCATGTTTAAAATAGGTTATCCTATTAATAGATTTTGACAAAACAGAATAAACATGAGAAGTGAAATTCTTATGCAAATCCCTTAGAAATAATCAAGTGATTCATAAGTGATCATTCTGCTATTACCCTTAACTACCGGGATCTCACCCCTATCATTTTGGAGGAACGTCAGCTCTCACACTTGGCCCACTGTCATTCAAAATGGTTAATCTCTTTCATTACAAGCAGATACTGGTATACATTAGGCGAATAGAATCCTTCGAATATATCACATGGGAGCTGACTACTGACTAATGTACAGCAGTCGGCGTGCCAGGTTGATAAATCTCCTGCACCGGTGCACCCCTCTCAGGACAGTAATACACATCCTCAGGCTGAAGCAGTACACACAATACAATAGCAGTAGATAAAAACCCAATGACCTACGGGTAGTTCGGATTTGATTCAAAAGTACGAAGAAACTATGTATGTGTTCTAATCGCATTACCTTTGGTCCTCCCTCTGATGATCCCGAGTCGACACCGTATTGAAAAGGAGAACATCCTCCTCTTTCCTCCTCCTTTCCTGATGGAATCTGTCTGAGAGAAGGCCGGGGTGAAGAGCTTTGGGTTGGCCGTGCGTCCCTTACCACATATCACTCTGCCTGCCATGTTCATTCTCTAGTCACTGGAAGGAAAAACAGAATGATCTTTCTCCTTTCTATTGCTCTCTGTTTACCTCACACTGTTTCTTCTAGCTCTGTCCTGATGTCTCCACAATCCCCACCCTAACTGGAGTAGTTCCAACATTCTCAGGTGTGTCTGAATCAGCCTAAAAATACAAGATGGAGAACAGGGGGAAAAAAAGATCCAAGGAAAGATAAAAGAATGAATTTGCATAAACCTATGCATATTTATAAATCCATCAGTGTCTGTCTCTCTCGCAACACACACACGTGACATTAAAACTACATGAAAACAAAAAACTGAAGATGCAAACCAACACTATTCATTCCAGGATTGATAACGTAAATATGTCTGTTATTTTGTGTCTGCTTTGGATCAATGTCAGTGTATTTTACATGAACAGATGGATGGCACAGCCTGCCTGCCAGAACGCAATGGAAACTTTCACCCCAGGGGGCTGGCAGTAGACGACACTGGCTATTTATTCATGCTACCCAAAACATAGCATTTCAGAATTGCAGAATCTAAACGTGATTGTCATTTTTTGTAATTCTAACAATACTGTATGCGGTTGAGGGTATGAGGCCCAAAATATAGCTGTCATACGCAGACAATACATTAAAGTCATTTCTGTGTAGAAGAACTGGTTTGGTTTAATCTAATACATTCAGCATAAAGCTTCAAAGCTGTGTTAAATCTTCCATTAATTGCAAATTATTCAAGATGAATCTTGATTGGAAAGAATCTGGTTTTGGTAGCTTCAGATGGACTTTAAACCATTGGCTAAATTGGTTTAATTCAAATCGCATTCATGATGATGAAGTAGTTTGTTTTGATTGCAGGACACGACAAATCTATTAACATGTTCTTCTTGATATTCAAAGATCCTAAAGAGGATCCAACCATCTATCGTCTGTGAGCCTCATAATAAAATCACTGTTGGTAGCATATCAGATGGAAGTTGCAATGTACATTTTTTTCAGACAAGTCTCCATTGTTTTTGTTCTAGATCCTGTTGTCAGAACCGGGATAAGGAGCAGCCTGGATCATTGCTGGGTGTTGGCAAGGATGCCAGCATGACAGGCTGAAGTACAACAAACACACTGATGCATGTGCTTGGGCCAAGTACAGCGCTATCCCATAGTTAAAGTCTAGACGCTTGTCTAAAATGCCCACTGTGTTGCTGACAGATCACAGGACTCCAGTGAGATATTGAAATATTCTACAAAACAAATGTGGTCTTACAATATATTTTTGGGTTGTATTAGAAGACTAGATTCCACTGCTTCCGAGACATTACTTTACCAGATTTACCATATTTACCAGATACAACCAGGTCTGATCTATAGGACTCTAACAGGTAGGACTTCATGCAAGATTGGGTGTGAAAAAGTGTTAGCTGAATTAAAATGTTGAGCTAACCAACAGAAGTCCTTCATAGCCCCATTCTCACAAAGGTGCACTGGAATGTTACACCTTCAAATATTTCAGAGAAATCTCAGAACCAGCTGCACCAATGCTAATTCAAATTTTACTTGTCACATACACATGGTTAACAGATGTTAATGCGAGTGTAGCTAAATACTTGTGCTTCAGCGGTTAGAGCTCTGCTACCCGACGGGCCCCAACATATTGGGTTAGGGCCTGTTTTTTTCCCATCAATAACTAGGATACGGGCAGAGCTCGGCTATCACATTTTGAAGCTGTGCCATTTGCTCATGCTCCGCTGTGAAGTACAGCGATATCTGACTAAGTTCATAACATGGTGACAGAAGTGCTTCAACCTCATCAAATATAAGACATTGTTTCACAGAAATTGATGTTCATTTAGTTGAGAGTTTAGAGTGACGAAAAGTAGCTAACAGCTCTCATGTCTCTTCATTGAGGAGCCCAAGCAGAGACGTTACTATGATTACTCAGAGCTGCCAAGAGCAGAGTGCATGCAGGGATTGAGTGACAGAGTAGCTAATGGATATACTGAAGAAGTCATTTCTGATTTGGGACAGGTCCGGGCCTCAAATTTGGCTGAAGCAACCGGGCTTTAGTAGGGTCTGAACGTCGTGGGCATGGTTAAAATGAACGCCCTTGCAGGGCGCTACCAGTGCTTCATATCTATTTTCTACCGTTGGCTCCAGTGTGAATTCTCCTCTCATGGATTTTAAAGGGAGGGACTGGTGTCATGAATCTCCCCCACCTATGCTTTCATCCATTATTTTTAAATTCTTGAGGGGGGCATAAAACACACACACTATGGGAAAAGGAATAGTAAAGAAATTGTTGAGACAAGGCCACATTTAAACATCTGTTTTATTAAGAAAATAATGGCTGGATCACTCATTCTCCTCGCTGCGGAGTCTGGCATTGGGGTTGGTGATCTTGATGGCCAGCTGGGCTGCCCTCTCCACAATCAGCTTCCTGTTCTTGGAAGACACGTTGTGGGCGATTTCAGCAGCGTGGGTCCTACGGAGGGGGAGAGGATGGTTAGAGGCAAGATAATTACCAAATACCATACACACTGGAGACTGAATGGCACAGGGAGAGAAGGAGAGGATTGTTTCAGTGAGACAACATTATGTTGCTATGAGCAGCGCAATGCAAGACTTTGCCCTCACAGTTACACTAAGGATCTGTGCATGTGTACAGGTGTGCTTCACGCTGCTTCAATGCGATAGCTACAGGACCAAAACAGCAGAGAAATTTAACCTTGTGCTTCAGCACAGTTGTTGTGAAAAGTGGCACACTGTTGCCATTTACTTTGTGCATGGCTGACTACACTCAAACATTTGTTGTTGTTGTACCAATTAGGTAACATTTTCATATGTGGGCAACGTTTGGATATTCAACCACACAAGCACTATCTTTTTGTCTTACACTTGACAAGTAAAGAGAAGAAAAAAAAGCCCACAACAACCAAACAGTGCGCTGGAGACTGAAGTAGGCTTAGGCTATATACCGCAGTGTTTCCCAACCCTCGTCCTCAAATTCCCCCAACAGTACACATTCATTGTAGCTCTGAACAAATACCTCATTCAGCTCAATGAGGGCTTGATGATTAGTTTACAAGTTGAAATCAGGTGTGCTTGTCCAGGTTTACAATAAAAATGTTTACTGTTGGGGTTACTCGAGGACCAGGGTTGGAAAACAAGTGGTATACCGTATACTTGGGTATTTGGAAATAGCTACAGAATGTTTCTTCAATACCGTAGAAACTATGAGGTTTTTCAATACATTTTAATTTGTAGCTATTTAAAGTAAATACCTGCAGTCAACTTTTGGAATGCATTAGGATATAAATCCAATCTGTTTCTTATTACACCAGTCACATTATGAAGCTTACTTAGTTCCCCAGCAGTTGAGCCAGTCACGTGTTTGTTTGTAAATAGCACAATAGGAGAAAGCAGGTGAGTCCAGCTGTGTATTGACAGGGGTTACGTTATATATGAAGTCAGTGTTTTTTGCTTCAATAGCGTTAACTATAGCTCTCTGTCACAGAAAACACACTGAAGAAAAATATAAATGAAACAAAGTGTTGGTCCCATGTTTCAGGAACTGAAATAAAAGATAGATGAAATTATCCATATGCACAAAGAGCTTATTTAGCAAAAAATGTTTGCACAAATGTGTCTACATCCCTGTTACTGAGCATTTTCTTTGCCAAGATAATCCATCCACCTGACAGGTGTGGAATATCAAGAAGCTGATTAAACAGCATGTTCATTAAACAGGTGCACCTTCTGCTACGGACAATAAAAGGCCACTAAAATGTGCAGTTGTCAACACAATTCCACAGACGTCACAAGTTGAGGGAGCCTGCATTTGACATGAGGAATGCGGAAATGTCCACCACAGCTGTTGCAAGAGAATGGAATGTTCATTTCACTACCATAAGCCACCTCCAAAATTGTTTGAGAGTTTAGCAGTACGTCCAACTGGCCTCAACCGCATGTAACCACGCCAGCCCTGGACCTCCACACCCCGCTTCTTCACCTGTGGGATTGTCTGAGACCAGCCACCCAGACTGCTGATGAAATTGTAGATTTGCACAATGGATGAATTTCTGCACAAACTGTCAGAAATCATGTCAGGGAAGCTCATCTGCATGCTCGTCATCCACACCAGGGTCTTGACTGGACTGCAAATGCCCACCTTCATTGGCCACTGGCATGCTAGAGAAGTGTGCTCTTCACAGATACCGTTATGTGATCCTGAGGTCCATTGTTGTGCCATATACCAGCCGCCATCACCTCATGTTTGAGCATAATGCACAGCCCCATGTCGCAAGGATCTGTACACAATTCCTGGAAGCTGAAAATGTCCCAGTTCGTCCATGGCCTGCATACTCACCAGACATGTCACCCATTAAGCACATTTGGGATGCCTTGGATCGACGTGTACAACAGCGTGTTCCAGTCTCGCCAATGTCCAGCAACTTCCCACAGCCATTTAAGTGGGACAACATTCCACAGGCCAGAATCAATAGCCTGATCAGCTCTATGCAAAGGAGATGTGTCGCGCTACACGAGGTAAATGGTGGTCACAGCAGATTAGGTGGTTCTCTGATCCACGGCGCCTACCTTTTTTGGGGGGAATCTGTGACCAGGCATGTGAAATCCATAGATAAGGGCCTAATGAATTTATTTAAATTGACTGATTTCCTTATGAACTGTAACTCAGTAAAATCTTTGAAATTGTTGCATGTTGCGTTTAGATTTTGGTTCAGTGTATAAATAAAAAGCATTTTAGATCGGCGTTTAAAAAAAAAAGCAGAAAGATAAGTTTCCTTTCTTTCCTGCATGAAAAATGCAGAATTATGCACTAAGATGACCCCTAGTTTAACGTGCTAAGTAAGTGGTTAACTTAAGGTGACAAGAGAATCATATTGTGTTCGCTTTCTGCCATGTTTGAGAAGGCAAAGCGGCGGCAGGTAGCCTAGTGGTTAGAGCGTTAGTAACCGAAAGGTTGCAAGATCGAATCCCCAAGCTGACAAGGTAAAAATCTGTCATTCTACCCCTGAACAAGGCAGTTAACCCACTGTTCCTAGGCAGTCATTGAAAATATGAATTTGTTCTTAACTGACTTGCCTAGTTAAATAAAGGTAAAAATAATAAATAAAATAAAAAGCCATTTGGATTCGTTATTTGTATAGCTGCCATTGCCATCTTGATTTCCTTGCATTTTTTTCTCCTCTTGTCTTCTCCGAGCAGAGCAGGCAGACCTGTTGTCCTAGCAACACTATACTCCACAGACATCCTGCTAGAGTTCAAGTACTGCATGCAGCAGAACTTTGTTCATTTGCACTATGTATTTTGTTCACATTCGCTCGCAAAAATGACATCCGGTAGCTCCTACCTATACATGTATAACTTTACGAGCTGGATTGCTCGTCTTTGCAATTGGTTTATTTTCATTTGCGCTCATTAGCATATTTAGCTAGCCGCCTCCATGGAAATTCTCTATTACTTGTGCTAATTGTGTTAGCATTCCGGCAATTTTTTTACATTTTTATTTCACCTTTATTTAACCAGGTAGGCAAGTTGAGAACAAGTTCTCATTTACAATTGCGACCTGGCCAAGATAAAGCAAAGCAGTTCGACACATACAACAACACAGAGCTACACATGGAGTAAAACAAACACAGTCAATAATACAGTAGAAAAAAAAGTCTATTCTCTATACACAATGTGAGCAAATGAGGTGAGATAAGGGAGGTAAATGCAAAAAAAGGCCATGGTGGCGAAGTAAATACAATATAGCAAGTAAAACACTGGAATGGTAGATTTGCAGTGGAAGAATGTGCAAAGTAGAAATAATGGGGTGCAAAGGAGCTAAATAAATAAATAAATACAGTAGGGGAAGAGGTAGTTATTTGGGCTAAATTATAGATGGGCTATGTACAGGTGCAGTAATCTGTGAGCTGCTCTGACAGCTGGTGCTTAAAAGCTGGTGAGGGAGATAAGTGTTTCCAGTTTCAGAGATTTTTATAGTTCCAGTCGTTGGCAGCAGAGAACTAGAAGGAGAGGCGGCCAAAGGAGGAATTGGTTTTGGGGGTGACCAGTGAGATATACCTGCTGGATCGCGTGCTGCTATGGTGACCAGTGAGCTGAGATAAGGGGGGGCTTTACTTTACCTAGCAGGGTCTTGTAGATAACCTGGAGCCAGTGGGTTTGGGGATGAGAGTGAAGCGAGGGCCAGCCAACGAGAGCGTACAGGTCGCAGTGGTGGGTAGTATATGGGGCTTTGGTAACAAAACGGATGGCACTGTGATAGACTGCATCCAATTTATTGAGTAGGGTATTGGAGGCCATTTTGTAAATGACAGGGCCAAAGTCGAAGATCGGTAGGATTGTCAGTTTTACGAGGGTATGTTTGGCAGCATGATTGAAGGATGCTTTGTTGCGAAATAGGAAGCCAATTCTAGATTTTACTTTGGATTGGAGATGTTTGACGTGAGTCTGGAAGGTAAGCTTACAGTCTAACCAGACACCTAGGTATTTGTAGTTGTCCACATATTCTAAGTCAGAACCGTCCAGAGTAGTGATGCTGGACGGGCGGGCAGGTGCAGGCAGCGATCGGTTGAAGAGCATGCATTTAGTTTTACTTGTATTTAAGAGAAGTTGGAGGCCACGGAAGGAGAGTTGTATGGCATTGAAGCTCATCTGGAGGGTTGTTAACACAGTGTCCAAAGAAGGGCCAGAAGTATACAGAATGGTGTCGTCTGCGTAGAGGTGGATCAGAGACTCACTAGCAGCAAGAGCGACATCATTGATGTATACAGAGAAGAGAGTCGTCCCAAGAATTGAACCCTGTGGCACCCCCATAGAGACTGCCAGAGGTCCGGACAACAGACCCTCCGATTTCACACACTGAACTCTATCAGAGAAGTAGTTGGTGAACCAGGCTAGGCAATCATTTGAGAAACCAAGGTTATCGAGTCTGCCAATGAGGATGTGGTGAATGACAGAGTCAAAAGCCTAATAAACAGTCAATTATCATTTTGGCTTTTTTTACGCCCCGTTGTGTACTAAACCGGTAACACCATATATCCCTTAGTGAGAGAAGGACGGTATTACGATATAAAAGTCTGAATTTCTCCCAACTCTAGAATGAAGGTCACTAAGGACATCTAGGCTCCTATACACAGTGAGGATAAAACCAGGTCAAAAACATCCTGTGGCCTGAGGGACAACGTGGCCAAAATGTTTAGACCTGACAACGAAAGGCTTCACTTAAGACAATCTTACAACGTCTGGTATTTAGTCTGGGCTATCATTAAAACTTCTTAGAGATAGGGGGCAGTATTCAGAAGTTTGGATGACTGAGGTGCCCAAAGTAAACTGCCTGTTACTCAGGCCCAGAAGCTAGGATATGCATATAATTGGTAGTAATGGATGGAAAAAACTAAAGTTTCCAAAACTGTTAAAAATAATGTCTGAGTATAACAGAACTGACATAGCAGGCAAAAATCCAAGGAGAATCCATCCAGACTTTTTTTTTTTTTGAGCTCACCACTCATTGAAATGGCTGTCTATGGGAATATCAATGGAAAACCTCGCAGATTGCAGTTCATAGGGCTTCCAGTAGATGTCAGTCTTTAGAAAGAATTTCAGGCTTGTTATTTAAAAAATTTGCTAGAATTTGTAGTTTTTCTAGGTGGCTCCCATTTTGGCTGTAGTATTGTGGCGGTAATGAACATGCTATTCTCTGTCTTAAATTGTATCGTTTATTTACATATTAGGAACGTTCTCCAACGTTGAAGATAGAAAATGCTATGAACAGAGTCGATGTGATTCCTTATTTTACATGTCAGAGGCGTGTTCGGTCTACGTAGAACATTTCGATTTGAATGTTCAAAAACATTGCGTCCTGCTGAACACACCCAAGTTAACTTTCTGAAACAGGAAGGGGCTTTATTACAGGTCTATAACTGTGGGTACCCAGGACTAGAAAATCAAAGCAATATACTTGATTTACGAGGGTTTACCCAAGGTAGGCACGGTGCATACTTGATGATCTTTTCATCATAAGGCGAGTAGAAGTGAATTATAGATAATGTCAATTCTGCTGCAACTTGCTCCTGACCCTTGTGGACAGGCATGACTTACGCAATCCTCTTTCCACTAAGACTACGCCCTCTATTCTACCCCATGTAGCTTTGCATGTAATGCCCTATGTAGTATGCTTCATGTTGTGGGTGGTATCAGTTAAATAGGAGACTTGGAAATACCCCCATGAGGAATAATATTGCCCTTTGGGTACCTTTAACTTGAAGATAAAAACTACACCAAAAACTAACCAACAAAACTTACTTGTTGCTCATCATGAGGACCTCGAGCTCCTTGATGTTGTGCACCAGGAACTTCCTGAAGCCAGAGGGCAGCATGTGCTTGGTCTTCTTGTTGCTACCATAACCAATGTTTGGCATCAGCATCTGACCCTTAAACCGCCTGCGGACCCTGTTGTCAATACCCCTGGGCTTACGCCAGCTTTTCTGGAGGCGGAAAGGCAAAGACATTACATAGAACCGCAGTTAGGATCAATGTTCCTTCTAACTACTCTGCTCGAGGGAGATTAATGTCCTTTGCCTCCCTGCAAGTGCAATGTTTGAAAAGCCTTGTTTCCGCCAAGTGCAATGTTTGAAAAGCCTTGTTTCCGCCAAGTGCAATGTTTGAAAAGCCT
This sequence comes from Salvelinus namaycush, assembly GCF_016432855.1. NCBI lineage: Eukaryota > Metazoa > Chordata > Actinopteri > Salmoniformes > Salmonidae > Salvelinus > Salvelinus namaycush. The sequence goes on along the minus strand of NC_052322.1, from coordinate 35,553,014 downwards.
TGTTTCTGCCACAAATTACATGATATGCAACCTTACAATAATAAAGGGAGAAGTGTCATCTTTGATATGCGTTTAGCAAATGTGCTTACCGTGATCTTGACATATCTGTCAGACTGATGGCGAATGAATTTCTTAACCCTCTTCTTGACAATCTTCGGTTTGGTAAGAGGTCTGAGGGCTGCCATGGTGACCTGAGAAGATAAGGTAATTTGTTAACATTAAACACACACTGGCAACAATTAACACTGGCAAAACACCAACAATTACAGCATATCAAATCACCCACAATCAGTGGCTGTGTAACGTTAGTTACCATAACATGACTAGCTAGTTCTGCCAACTCGTATTGCTAGAAACAAGGTAACTAGCTAAGTTACCAGTAGTTGGCTCTTGCAAGCCATTTAGATTTCCCCTGTATCACAATGACAAGCTACAGGTAACTAAACGGTGTAAACACATGACGCCGTAAGTGTAAAGATGATATGAATTTGTAATATGTCAATCGCATTGAAAGCAAGTGCGTTCTAAAGCAATAAACATTGTTGGAAGGCATGAGTTTGGGCTAACTAGCGCGAGTTAGTTGACTTGTGTAAGGCAATATGATAAATAGCTACGTAGCTAACTAGTTTGTCTGATATGCATTTCATTACGAGTCTAAAACCTTGGCGTTAGCTATAAAAACCATGCAAAATCAAAGCGTAATTTATATTTTATGAAACACGTGTCGGCCCCACTGTATGGACGTAGGTACTAGCAAGATAACTAGGCAGTTATGATATTGGAAACACCGGTGTGGAAAGGTAGCTAGCTAGCCACTGGGAAAGCAAGCCGTTCGAAACCATGGCATTTGAGGGATTAGAAATGTGCAATGCCTATAATGTTGCGGTAAATTGTAGAACTTGAATTCACATAAGTGATTAATGAGCTAGATATATGTTCTTACGTCTTCTAAATATGTCGATGGACATAGATTTAGATAACTCACCCGCCTGTATAATTTTAAGGAGGACACAGCAACGGCGGAAGGGAAGAAAAGGGCTTCCGGAAGGACTGCAAAGTGTTATGGGTAGTGTATTAACTGAGATAAATTAAAGTACGTAACTAGTGTAGGCACTAGGCTGAATAGCTGTTCTTATGTATGTCAAATTGAGGACATCTCCCTCAAAATTACTCATTATACGCAATTAGTCACGTATAAGGTATTGCATGTAAATTGTTTCCCATGAATGCTTTTCCTGTGTGAGGCACGCATCATCACTGTCACGGGTTGCTGGTTTCTCAAGAAGCTGATCCAAAATCCGCTTCCAGCACCCAAACAATTGTCATTATCATTGTTAGCAAGAAACCTAAACTGATCCAAGATCAATGTCCCAAATACTACGGAACTTCCTCAACACGAAACGAAACGAAGAGATAGGTCATAGCTTAGCCTAAATCGAAATTGTGTAAAGTTATTGTTAAGGGGAAATTGTGTTTTTGGTGTTTCATCAGATTTGTTAAAAAAAGAGGAAGAGTTGCGAGTCCTTGAACCACATACGAAGGGGATTTTTTGGATGTGTGTAATGATTTACGATAATCTAACATAAATCACATGCAAGGGTGGGAACCTAAAGGGAACCAACTCTCGCTTGCATTATTTCTTTGAATGTTGTGTAAGCTTAGGTGGAAATGGAGAGTACCCCGATTCTAAGGTGAGAACGTCATGTGTAAAAGTCATGTTTGTATGGAGATTGTGGTTATTTTCCATGGTATTAGGCCTAGCATATATATACTATACTTTTTCAAAACATGAGAGCCAGTACAGTCCTCTGTATTGATACAATCAAATGCACATCTTGATAGAAAGTGTAGTCTGTAGCAATTTAAATCACACATTGCTCTTCTACTTTAACTTTACCTGTTATATTTTCATAGCAGCTATGGGTCTTATGGCACCGCCAATCCTGGATATGCACCAATAGCAGAAGGAAGTCCAGGTAATTCGTGATTCCATCTCATCGTCTGTTTATGTATAATGTTGAATTATTAGCCTTTCTACTAGTTGTATTTGAACCTGATGAATAATAGCCTCTGTCGTGTGAATTCCCACATCATTGTGGGAGTTTTTGAACATTTTACAACGTTATAAAGTATTTGTTTGTAGCCTGATGCTGTAATGATTCAATTTCAAAATGCCATCTGTAGGGCTCTCTGCTGCTGTGAATGATGACGTCGTGTAATTTCAATTCAAGTAGATTTATTCGGGGGGGGGGTTACTCGTCAATTACTCTCTGTCGGAAGTTCCTAGGGTGTTATATCTAGAATCGGATGACATTAGAGTTCAAGGTACACACTTTGTTTTTACCAATAGTCGAACTCTGTCTCTTATGACCGAAAATAACTTCTGAACATCAGAATAGCGATTACTCACCATGAACTGGCAGAAGCTTTTCTTTTTTCCTTTAACGAGCCGGACGTGAAGGACATACTTATTTCCCCAAATCCCCGTCATGTGCGTGAAAAGAGAATGGCGGTCGTGCTGCCTTCTGAGAATTAGTAGGCGATCGAATAAACCCCCACTGCCTTATGTTCTACTAGCTAAAATGCAATCATTGGGAAATAAAATCAACAACCTACGAGGAAAATTAAACTACCAACGGGACATTAAAAACTAATATCTTATGCTTCAAGGAGTCATGGCTGAACGACGACTTTATCAACATACAGCTGGCTGGTTATATGCTGTATCGGCAGGATAGAACAGAGTCGTCTGGTAAGACAAGGGGTGGCGGACTATGTATATTTGTAAACAACAGCTGGTGCACAATATCTAAGGAAGCTTATCATGAGATACTCTATCCACCTTGAGAGTTTCTGTATTTTTCGTAGCTGTCTACATACCATCACAGACCAATGCTGGCTCTAAGACCGCACTCAATGAGCTGTATTCCACCATAAGCAAACAGGAAAAAGCTCATCCAGAGGCAGCGCTCCTAGTGGCCGGGGACTTTAATGCAGGGAAACTTAAATCTGTTTTACCAAATGTCTATCCGCATGTTAAATGTGCAGCCAGAGGGAAAAAACTCTAGATCACCTTTACTCCACACAGAGACGTGTACAAAGCTTTCCCTCGCCCTCCATTTGGCAAATCTGACCATAATTCTATTCTCCTGATTCCTGCTTACAAGCAAAAATGAAAGCAGGAAGCACCAGTGACTCTGTCAATAAAAAAAGTGGTCAGATGAAGCAGATGCTAAGCTACAGGACTGTTTTGCTAGCACATACTGGAATATGTTCCGGGATTCTTCCGATGAGAGGAGAGTACACCACATCAGTCATTGGCTTCATCAATAAGTGCATCGATGACGTCGTCCCCACAGTGACCGTACGTACCCCAACCAGAAGCCATTGCTTACAGGCAACATCAGCACTGAGGTAAAGGCTAGAGCTGCCACTTTCAAGGAGCGGGACTCTAACCCGGAAACTTATAAGAAATCCCACTATGCCCTCTGACGAACCATCAAACAGGCAAAGCGCCAATACAGGACTAAGATCGAATCGTACTACACCGGCTCCGACACTCGTCTTATGTTGCAGGGCTTGCAAACCTTTACAGACAACTAGGGGAAGCACAGCCGAGAGCTGCCCAATGACACGAGCCTACCAGACAAGCTAAACTACTTCTATGCTCACTTCGAGGCAAATAACATTGAAACATGCATGAGAGCACCAGCTATTCCGGACAACTGTGTGATCACGCTCTCCGCAGCTGATGTGAGTAAGACCTTTAAACAGGTCAATATTCACAAGGCTGCAGGGCCAAACGGATTACCAGGATGTGTACTGCAAACATGCACTGACCAACTGGCAAGTGTCTTCACTGACATTTTCAACATCTCCCTGTCCGAGTCTGTAATACCAACATGTTTTAAGCAGACCACCATAGGTCCCTGTGCCCAAGAACACTAAGGTAACCTGCCTAAATGACTACCGACCCGTAGCCATGAAGTGCTTTGAAAGGCTGCTCATGGCTCACATCAACACCATTATCCCAGAAACCTTAGACTCACTCCAATTTGCATACTGCCCTAACAGATCATGCAATCTCTATTGCACTCCACACTGCCCTTTCCCACCTGGACAAAAGGAACACCGATGTGAGAATGTTATTCATTGACTACAGCTCAGTGTTCAACACCATAGTGCCCTCAAAGCTCATCACTAAGCTAAGGACCCTGGGGCTAAACACCTCCCTCTGCAACTGGATCCTGGACTTCCTGACGGGCCGCCACCAGGTGGTAAGGGTAGGTATCGATACATCCGCCACGCTGATCATCAACACAGGGGCCCCTCAGGGGTGCGTACTCAGTCCCCTCCTGTACTCCCTGTTCAAACCTGACTGAACGGCCAGGCACGACTCCAACACCATCATAAACTTTGCCGATGACACAACAGTGGTAGGCCTGATCACCGACAACGACGAGACAGCCTATAGGGAGGAGGTCAGAGACCTGGCCGTGTGGTGCCAGGACAACAATCTCTCCCTCAACGTGATCAAGACAAAGGAGATGATTGTGGACTACAGGAAAAGGAGGACCGAGCATGTACCCATTCTCATTGACGGGGCTGTAGTGGAGCAGGTTGAGAGCTTCAAGTTCCCTTGTGTCCACATCACCAACAAACTATCATGGTCCAAACAAACCAAGACAGTTGTGAATGTAACTGCAACGATGAGATAGATGTTCTTCTTCTTTGTTTTTAGATCTTATTATCTAAATGCCATACTGTGTTTAATTGTGTTCGATCTTGCCTATCCATCTTGTCTCAAGTGGACCACAATGGAAAAAGTCCCAGACTTTGTGTTATCCTCGATGATTTTACAAATTTTCAAAGACTCCAGCCACGCTAGTCATAGACTGTTCTCTCTGCTACCAAACGGCAAGCGGTACCGGAGCGCCAAGTCTAGGTCCAAGAGGCTTCTAAACAGCTTCTACCCCCAAGAAATAAGACTCCTGAACATCTTATCAAATGGCTTCCCAGACTATTTGCATTGCCCACCCCCTCTTTTACGCCGCTGCTACTCTATTATCTATGCATAGTCACGTTAATAACTCTACCTACATGTACATATTACCTCGACTAACCGGTGCCCCCACACATTCACTCTGTCCCGGTACCCCCTGTATATAGTCTCGCTATTGTTATTTTACTGCTGCTCTTTAATTCCTTTTATTTCTTATTTGTATTTTTTAATCTGCATTGTTGGTTAGGGGCTTGTAAGTAAGCATTTCACTACACCTGTTGTATTCGGCGTATGTGACTAATAAGATTTGAGTTGAGTCTCTGGTCTTGGGTCGCTTGAATTCCACAGTCTGGTTCCCTTTTTTAGGACAATGTGAACACAAAGCTCCCCAGGTTAGCTTGTCATTATTCCCGCACCACACACTACACTACTGCAACACTGTTTCTCCTGCCATAACCCCTCACATTGGTGTCACAAAAGAGATAAGATGATGATGTGCAGGTTTGTGGGAGAGAAAACCGTGTGCTGTTTTTGGATATTTATTAGCGATTCTCAAGGATGCACATAAATTCCAAAATATGTGTGGAGTTTTATACTGACATGATGTTCAGATTATTTGTTCGTAATATGTTATCTATAGGCTAAGAGAGCTTCATAGCTCTTTATTCGATTGTTGGGTTTGAATAGTGTGAGAAGAAAACATTTGATGATAATCATGACACTCTTAAAGGGCAATTATTTAATACAGCATTATTTAATCTGCAGTTATTATTTAGCTATTTTTTCTGTTACCAATAATATTTATATGTTAATAGTATCTTCTGATTACAATTATTATGCCTCGTTTAAAAAAATCTAAATGCTATCTATTAGCTTAGTACGTAGGTATATCTAGCTGTCCGATAGCACATTCAGATGGAATGGCTTGTCCTGCACTTTGTAAAAACCCAGAGTGCTTTACGTGAATGTTGGAAAAAGATCTTGGTTCCTTTTTAAACACAGCAATGTGAATGCAAAGAGGACTCAGACCACAAAATGTGAAGTGAATTGGCAGAAGAATTGTCTTCATTCAAAGGCAAGGGCAGTGTCAATACAAAGATAAGTTATTTTGCAATTTCTTTACCCCAGAGTTCACTTTAAAGAGGACTGAGATCGGTTATTTTAAAGAGGACTATATGTGAAAACACCCATCTCCCAATGTGTTCTCCAATCTCATAAAACATTTTAGAAAAAGGCTCAGTGTCGTTATCATTGCAAGGGGAAAGTGCTGGAGTATTGAAAACGGGTGTTAAACAAAATCTCTTTCTCTGACCAATTGTGTTAGTATAAAATAATGTAATATCTCACTATTTGAATGATTTATTTATCTTTATCAAGGGTGCCAAATATTTTGGAGGTGACTATGTTAAATATGTATAATATTGGAAAGTATTTTCAGTGTTAGATTTCAAAACCATCTGGATATAAAGCTATAGAAAAGTAGATATGTATGTGAATTAGTAACCAAAGCAGTAACATTAAAAAAAATATTTCCAAGAGCACCAAGGGGAGGAAAAAAAATGTGTACATTTGATAAGAAAGGTCAAGGAGCTCACGACACTTGTCTGTAGATCTGTAGCTCATACGGACAAAGTGTAAAGCTATTGAAATTTAGACCTATTACAGGAAATATTTATGTAAAAAATCAGTTAAATAAAAATGTCAATTCTAATGGGTGTACTATGGACTACTATGGATAAGGGAGGTCAAAGACTAAATCTCAAGGGGTTTTAGATGTACACTGCTGGTCAAAAGTTTTAGAACACCTACTCATTAAAGGGTTTTTCTGTATTTTTACTATTTTCTAAATTGTAGAATAATAGTGAAGACATCAAAACTATGAAATAACACATGGAATCATGTAGTAACAAAAAAAAGTGATAAACAAATCAAAATATATTTTATGTTTGAGATTCTTCAAAGTAGCCACGTTTGCCTTGATGACAGCTTTGCACACGCTTGGCATTTCAATTAACAGGTGTGGGTATCCTAGTGGTTAGAGCGTTGGACTAGTAACCGAAAGGTTGCAAGTTCGAATCCCCGAGCTGACAATGTACAATCTGTCGTTCTGCCCTTGAACAGGCAGTTAACCCACTGTTCCTAGGCCGTCATTGACAATAAGAATTTGTTCTTAACTGACTTGCCTAGTTAAATAAAGGTTAAATAAATTAAACATTTGTGGAATTTCTTTCCTTCTTTATGTGTTTGAGCCAATCAGTTGTGTTGTGACAAGGTAGGGGGGTATACAGAAGATATCCCTATTTGGTAAAAGACCAAGTCCATATTATGGCTTGAACAGCTCAAATAAGCAAAGAGAAACGACAGTCATCATTACTTTAAGGCATGAAGGTCAGTCAATGCGGAAAATTAAGAATTTTGAAAGTTTCTCCAAGTGCAGTTGCAAAAACCATCAAATGATATTATGAAACTGGCTCTCATGAGGATCGCCACGGGAATGGAAGACCCAGAGTTACCTCTGCTACAGAGGATAAGTTCATTAGAGTTACAAGCCTCAGAAATTGCAGCCCAAATACATGCTTCACAGAGTTCAAGTAACAGACACATCTCAAAATCAACTTTTCAGAATAGGCTGTGTGTATCAGGCCTTCATGGTCGAATTGCTGCAAAGAAACCAAGAGCTATTTTACCAAGAAGGAGAGTGATGGAGTGCTGGATCAGATGACCTGGGAGCCACAATCCACCGACCTCAACCAAATTGAGTTGTATGGGATGAGTCGGACTGCAGAGTGAAGGAAAAGCAGCCAACGTGCTCAGCATATGTGGGAACTACTTCAAGACTGTTGGAAAAGCATTCCAGGTGAAGCTGGTTGACAGAATGCCAAGCGTGTGCAAAGCTGTCATCAAGGCAAAGGGCGGCTATTTGAATAATGTAAAATTTGATTTGTTTAACACTTTTTGTTGTTGGTTACTACATAATTCCATATGTGTTATTTCATAGTTTGGATGTCTTCACTATTATTCTACAATGTAGAAAATAGTAAAAATAAAGAATCCCTTGAATGAGTAGGTGTTATAAACTTTTGACTGGTAGTTTATATGTCATTTGAACTAAAAGCTATTGAAAAATTTGATCTGTACGAGAATTAATAACCACAGCTGTAATGGGAGAAATATTTGTAGAAAATCAAAGGGGGGGAATTTTGAAAACATTACCCATCGCACTTGAAACCCATCATACTTGTCTGTAGATCTATAGCTCATGGACAGTGAAATATTCATTTATAATCTGGGAACTTTAAAATGTGAATTCTAATCTGTGTATCATGGATTAGAGACATCAGTGACTTTGCTACAAGTGATTTTAGCTCTATTGGTCATTCAAGTAGGCTACAGTAGGTTGCATACGAGTGAGAAATAACATTTTTTATTTAACCTTTATTTAACTAGGCAAGTCAGTTAAGAACAAATTCTTATTTACAATGATGGCCTACCTCGGCCAAACCGGACGATGCTGGGCCAATTGTGCGCTGCCCTATGGGACATTGGCCTATTTGTTTTTTTTTGGCTCATATTTTTACATATAATACATAAGTAATAAACAAGATAGTATTTTCCCACAACATTTATATTAAAAAAGTTGGTTTAAAATGTAGATCATAAAAAGACAAATAAATAATCTATAAACACCATGGATCGGCTGATTGTTCTTTTAACAAGGTCTCTTAGCGTGAGTGCTTTACCCACAATTTTTATTTTACCCATTACCAGGTATAAAAGGCTCTGCATGGTCAAGCTGACATCTGAAGTGGCCATATAGCATTTACTGTGATGCAGCATCCAGACTAAAGGACTTTAATACTTCTTGCGTTTAGCGGAGCAGAGCTATTGTGAAAGAAGTTGTCAAGGAAGCAAATTTGTCTTTATACAGGACTTTCCACTCTCATCTACCATCATCCAATCACGTCAATGCAGATGTAACGGATGTGAAATGGCTAGCCAGTTAGCGGGTACGCGCTACTAGCGTTTCAATCAGTTACGTCACTTGCTCTGAAACCTAGAAGTAGTGTTGCCCCTTGCTCTGCAAGGGCCGTGGCCTTTGTGGAGCGATGGGTAACGATGCTTCGTGGGCGACCGTTGTTGATGTGTGCAGAGGGTCCCTGGTTCGCGCCCGGGTCGGGGCGAGGGGACGGTTTAAAGTTATACTGTTACACAGAGCTATGTGGAGCTCTCAAAGCCAATTTATGCTTGATCTGAAATGTGGTTGTAGGCTTCATATGGAGGGTGTGACGCAATTGCGGAGCCTCAGGAGGCATGCAGAGGTCAAGTCAAGCTCAGTAATGCATCCCCATGCACTTCTAAAAAAAAAAAATAACAACGTGGAGTGCTCCATAGCTCCGCATTGACATGATTGGTAGGTGGGGGCGGTACATCCTGTATAAACACAAACTCACTTCCGTTACAACTTCCTTCACAATAGCTCTGCTTTGCTAAGAGCAAAAAGTATGAAAGCCCTGTTGTCTGCGGATGCTGCATCCCAGTAAATGCTGTATGGCCACTTCAGTCTTCGGATTGACCATTCAGAGAATTTTAGCATTGTTACAAAATTTGGGAGGAGCTCAATTTGGCCTCAGCATGAAATTTCATCACACCCTCTATAGTCTTTACGGAGCCTCCGACCACATTTTCAGATCAAGCATAAACTGGCTTGTAAATCACATTTTGACAACCGAACAGAAGGGAGAAGAAAATAAACTGTAACTTGCTCTCGATCGCCATCTGATTCTAGATATATCATCCTAGTACCTTGACGAGCTAACTCAGAGTATCAAACCAATATACAAACTGAAAACAAATGTACTGCAGTACACTACTGAATGTGCGCTCCCGCTGCACAATTCACTTTGACAGCTAAAGCCGTAGCTCAGTCTTATAGTTTGAATAAATGTTCTCCCAGGACGAAGTAGACAATCGTTAAATGAGCTGCAAATCAATATTTTGAGTATGGACAATACTTTGGAGAGAGGCTAATCAGTCAATGTGCCTTCAAATATGTACAGTGGCAAGAAAAGGTATGTGAACCCTTTTGGAATTATCTGGATTTCTACATAAATTCGTCATAAAATTTGATCTGATCTTCATCTAAATCACAACAGACAAACACTGTCTGCTTAAACTAATAACACACAAACACACACACGTGAGTTTTTCTTGTTTATATTGAATACATAATTTTAACAGTGTAGGTTGGGGAAATGATGTGAACCCCTAGGCTAATGACTTCTCCAAAACCTAATTGGAGTCAGGAGTCAGCTAATGTGGAGTCCCATCAATGAGACGAGATTGGAGATGTTAGTTAGAGCTGCCCAGCCCTTTAAAAATTTCACAAAATGTGAGTTTGCTATTCACAAGAAGCATTGACTGATATGAACCATGCCTTGAACAAAAGAGATCTCAGAAGACCCAAGATTAAGAAATGTTGACTTGCATAAAGCTGGAAAGTGTTACAGAAGTATCTCTCAAAGCCTTGATGTTCATCAGTCCACGGTAAGACAAATTGCCAATAAAGTTCAGCACTGTTGCTACTCTCCCTAGGAGTGGCCGTCCTGCAAAGATGACTGCAAGAGCACAGCGCATAATGCTCAATGAGGTTAAGAAGAATCCTAGTGTCAGCTAAAGACTTACAGAAATCTCTGGAACATGCTAACATCTCTGTTGAAGAGTTTATGATACGTAAAACACGTAACAAGAATGGTGTTCATGGGAGGACACCACGGAAGAAGCCACTGCTGTCCAAAAAAAAACATTGCTGCACATCTGAAGTTTGTAAAATAGCATCTGGATGTTTCACAGCGCTACTGGCAAAATATTATGTGGACAGATTAAACTGAAGTTGAGTTGCTTGGAGGGAACACAACACTGTGTGGAGAAAAAAGGCACAGCACACCAACATCAAAACCTCTACCCAACTGTAAAGTATGGTGGTGGGAGCTTCATGGTTTGGGGTTGCATTGCTGCCTCAGGGCCTGGACAGCTTACAATCATCGACGGAAAAATTAATTCCCAAGTTTATCAATACATTTTGCAGGAGAATGTAAGGCTATCTGTCCGCCAATTGAAGCTCAAAAGAAGTTGGGTGATGCAACATGACAACGACCCAAAACACAGAAGTAAATGAAGAGAATGGCTTCAACAGAAGAAAATACGCCTTCTGGAGTGGCCCAGTCAGTCCTGATCTCAACCCAATTGAGATGCTGTGACATGACCTCAAGAGAGCAGTTCACACCAGACATCCCAAGAATATTGCTGAACTGAAACTGTTTTGTAAAGAGGAATGGTCCAAAATTCCTCCTGACCGTTGTGCAGGTCTGATCCGCAACTATAGAAAACGTTTGGTTGAGATTAATGCTGCCAAAGGAGGATCAATCAGTTATTAATTCCAAGGGTTCACATACTTTTTCCACCCTGCACTGTGAATGTTTACACGGTGTGCTCAATAAAGACACGAAAACATATAATTGTTTGTGTTATTAGTTTAAGCAGACTGTCTATTGTTGTGATTTAGATGAAGATCAGATCAAATTGTATGACCAATTCATGCAGAAGTACAGGTAATTCCAAAGGGTTCACATACTTTTTCTTGCCACTGTATGTAGGCTACCTTTTCAACTGTGTCTGAGTGTCACCTAGGAAACAGGTAATAATTTTGTGATGTTCTAAATGTGATTTTGTAGCAACCAATACGTTTTTATGAGGTCGACAACAACTAGGTTATTTCCCCACCTTTATGCTTTGTCAATGCGGATCAGGGGTCAATTTGATGTTTAGATCAATAGTCTGGCATGGGGCCACACCAGTAGATATTTTAAGTGAGGTTTCATTATTATTTTAAGCAGTGCTTGACTTGGGCTGGAGCTGTCTGGAACGCCATACCGGCGCTTCTAATTTTTTGAGAATTGCGTGCCAGCTCCTCTATAAAAACAATGTAGCCTATAGCTATACACACCGAGGCAAAAAAAACTTGATTAAGGCGGAATCTTCATTGAACAGAAATTGAGAGTGGGCATTCATTTCCTGATTCCGATTTGTTTATGTTTATTTGCCTTTAGTCTGTGAATATGTGAGTGACAGTAGGCTTGTCGAGATTGCGCAGATTACAAATGTGCCAGCCTGAATGGCATGGTGCGCTGTTCCAAATTGTCAAATGAGGGAGGTCATGGAAATTAGTTTAATTGTTTTTAATGTAATTCATAAAAGCACACTTCGAAATATATGATCAATCAATTATAAAACTGCATATAAGCAATTATCGGAATGGCCCTTCATTGCATGTCCGAGTGTGCTGCGTGTATGCCTTTGCCGGAGAAGAGAGCGCGACATTTCAGCAGCAGGTATAAAATAATGACAAACTAGATCGCCAATTCAAAACATAACTTGGAGCAGTTATCTCGCTAGGTAGCTATAGCTAACTAAGCATTAATTTCGTCGTTGCCTTTCCACCGGCACTGTAGAGCCTAACTAAATCTGCACCGTTGGAAAGCTGGCATTCCCCTCTATTAATTAAACAGTAGCCATGTAATTACGACAACGTAAAAATATAATTAAGAATAGCCTAATGACAAATAACTTCCTGTGCATAGATCACCCTCGAAACATTCATATTTGAGCCTTAAATGTAAACATGTCTAGTTGGATACCTTTTTTATGCCTAAATTATTAATTTTGGTCCCTGATTTATTGAATGAGGGAATACTTTTATGAAGACAAAAGTACTTGGTTGTAATGTTGAAAAAGCCATGCCTGCACACCCATGAGCTCTCCAGATGGAGGGTTGGCAACATGTGACTTACAATGCAGCATTGTGTGGGGGGCTAAGTGCCTTGATCAAGGGCACAACGGCAGGTGGTAGGTCTACATGGGATCAGACACAGCAGTTTCCCAGTGTCAATAATGCTTACTTTTTCATGTAGGCTATAATAGTAATGAAAATTTGGTTGAAAGTCATGGAAAAAGTGTATAAACCATTAACAGTGAATAATCATAATAGCATAATGTCATTTGTGAATTTCGGTGAACAAAGTCTAATCGACTGTCTTGCAAAAAGACAGCTCCTGCACTCCTTCCATCCCAGGTCAAGCACTGATTTTAAGAGATTTAAGCTGGTTCAAATGACCACAATTATATGTAAGTGTCTCTTCACCAGGGCAGTGGGACAATTCGAATTAAAGGCAGTCAATTCAGGAAGTGAACTTAAATAACAATTCAAAATTAGAAAAAACAGCATCTATTTTTCAATAACTTCTCAATAAGCTTTTCCCCCCAAAAATCTGAATTTTTTATTGAAATCACTTCCTAAATCAACTGCCTTCAATTCAAATTGACCCCAGCCCTGCTCTTCACTCCTGAATCTGAAATGGTTTGTCTGTTTTTTTCTCAGCAGTGTTTGCCCCGCCTGTGTGCGACTTCCACGGCCCTAGCGCTCCTCCTGCCAGTATGTTTGACAGCGTGCCAGGATATGAAGGGACGGTGGCCGGGAGCGGAGGTATGTGACCTGAGGACCATGGTCCTATGTTTCCTGCCAGTGATCTTTAGTTTTATTAGCAAACAAGTCACGTACCACACCAGCGCTGTTCCTTATGGTTGGAAATTCCATATAGAGTAATAACTCCCTAATAACAAACATGTTGAAAGCCCTTCTCATTATGTTTGACTGTTTACTGTAGGTGGGTACCTGCCCCCTCCTATACCATCTTACCCAGCCCCTCAGCCTCAGCCTGGTCCCGCACAATCAAACTGGAAGTAGGTGTAAAATACAATTGCCATAATTTTGTCTCGTCATACACATTTTTCTGCATAGCTGTCCTTGCAAACTACACAGGACACACACACACATGCATATTGACATACATACATACATACATACATACATACATACATACATACATACATACATACATACAGTTGAAGTCGGAGGTTTACATACACTTAGGTTGGAGTCATTAAAACTTGTTTTTCAACCACTCCACAAATTTCTTGTTAATAAACTATAGTTTTGGCAAGTCAGTTAGGACATCTACTTTGTGCATGACACAAGTAAATTTTCCAACAGTTGTTTACAGACAGATTTTTTTCACTTATCACAATGTATCACAATTCCAGTGGGTCAGAAGTTTACATACACTAAGTTGACTGTGCCTTTAAACAGCTTGGAAAATTCCAGAAAATGATGTCATGGCTTTAGAAGCTTCTGATAGGCTAATTGACATAATTTGAGTCAATTGGAGGTGTACCTGTGGATGTATTTCAAGACCTACCTTCAAACTCAGTGCCTCTTTGCTTGACATCATGGGAAAATCTAAAGAATGTCTGGTTCATCCTTGGGAGCAATTTCCAAATGCCTGAAGGTACCACGTTCATCTGTACAAACAATAGTACGCAAGTAAAAACACCATGGGACCACGCAGCCGTCATACCGGTCAGGAAATAGACACGTTCTGTCTCCTAGAGATGAACGTACTTGTGCGAAAAGTGTAAATCAATCCCAGAACAACAGCAAAGAACCTTGTGAAGATGCTGGAGGAAACGGGTACAAAAGTATTTATATCAACAGGTAAACGAGTCCTATATCGACATAACCTGAAAGGCCGCTCCGCAAGGAAGAAGAGACTGCTCCAAAACCGCCATAAAAAAGCCAGACAACGGTTTGCAACTGCACAAGGGAACAAAGATTGTACTCTTTGGAGAAATGTCCTCAGGTCTGATGAAACAAAAATAGAACTGTTGGAGGACAAAAGGGGAGGCCTGCAAGCCTAAGAACACCATCCCAACCGTGAAGCACGGGGGTGGCAGCATCATGTTGTGGGGGTGCTTTGCTGCAGGAGGGGCTGGTGCACTTCACAAAATAGATGGCATCATGAGGATGGAAAATGATGTGGATATATTGAAGCAACATCTCAAGACATCAGTCAGGAAGTTAAAGCTTGGTCACAAATGGGTCTTCCAAATGGACAATGACCCCAAGCATACTTCCAAAGTTGTGGCAAAATGGCTTAAGGACAACAAAGTCAAGGTATTGGAGTGGCCATCACAACGCCCTGACCTCAATCCTATTGAAAATCCTATTGAAAAAAAAATCAATTTTAGAATAAGGCTAACAAAATGTGAGAAAGTCAAGGTCTGAATACTTTCTGAATGCACTGTATGCTGCTGCTGCTACTCGCTGTTCATTATCTATGCATTGTCACTTTACCACTCGACTAACCCGTACTAACCTTTACCTCGACTAACCCGTACCCCTGAACATTGACTCGGTACCGGTACCCTTTGTATATAGCTTCGTAATTGTTATTTTATTGTGTTTTTATTTTTCCTTTAGTTTATTTTGCACATTTTTATTTTTTTAAAGTCTGCATTGTTGGTTAAGGGCTCGTAAGTATGCATTTCACGGTAAGGTCTACACCTGTTGTATTCGGCATGTGACAAATAAAATTTGATCTGATCAGCAATGATACTTATCTGAGTTGACCCTTGTATTTTATGTTTGCACTGTCTCTGCACACTCACAGGACCAAACACACAACATGCACACACATTTATACTGACTCTACACACATGCACACACACTAACATACAATCATAATTTACGCTGCTGATACTCTGTTTATCATATATCTTGATGCCTAGTCACCTGACCCCTATACATATCTACCTCTATGACTCCAGTATCCCTGCACATTGTAATATGGTATTGGAACTGACCCTGTTTATAGCTTATTACTTTCTTGAACTTCAAACTTGATAACAGGTTTATCTTAAGAGGTGCTGTACTTACTTAACTAGACTACCGGTGATAACAGTTGAACTGAAACTCAATGTGTACACTTTCAATTGTGTAGTTGTCTGACAAATATGTGGTTGTTTTATCCTCCACAGTATCCCATCTATCACCGAAGACACTGCCCGGGAGGCCTTTAGCCAGTATGCCTCCAGTAAGTGCTGTTACAGTTCAGCACCAGTTAAGGATGGCGTGATAACCAACATGGAGGCATACAATACATATAGGGTAAGATTAATGTTTTTACTCTGCCCTTTCTGAAAATTGAAGAGTGCTTTTGTCTTACTGTTAGGCTTTTCTGTTTTTTTTCTTCTCCTGCGCTTCAACTTCCTGTTATAATCACACTTTTTTTCAGATCTTTACAGAATTGTAATGACCTGAGTGAGGGACATATGAAAACTATTATTCTGTGAATCTTTGATCTTGAGTGTTAATGTTGAATATTGACAGCTGGTTAGTTTGGGGTTGAAACTGTCTACCTGTGGCCCTCTATAATTGCACTCCCTTTATTTTGATAAGAGTGACAGGCCCAGACCAGAGAATGTGAAAAATATACACTAGATGGCACTAAAGTTTCAAATATAATGTATGAATCACCAACAGTGAAGGAAGGAATTACTCAACTCCATTGTAATATAATATTCCTTATTTTTTTCGCATTCTCAGTATCGCCTGGAAACCTTTATTGAGTCAAGAACCACTGAATGGAGTCAGCAGCCATACAATGGTAACTAATATTGGTGATTCAAATGACCCTATTTATTTTTTGTTTTATTTAAATGTCCAGTTCCACTGTTGTATCTGCATTTATTTATATCTTATTTTTGTATTATTTTCTTTGGTTTAGGTCAGCCAGTGGATGCCTATACCCAATCACCCCCTGGGCCCTGGGATATCCCTGCCAAAGCCCCCACCTTTTTTCAGGATGACAAACAGGTCATCAAAGTTCCCAACACCTCATCTGTCAAGGTATGTATTTCTCTGTTGATTAAAGCATGACAGAAAATATACTGAAAAAACATATATACAGTACCAGTCAAAAGTTTGGACACACCTACTCATTCAAGGGTTTTTCTTTATTATTGACTATTTTCTACATTGTAGAAATAACACATATGGAATCATGTAGTAACCAATTTTTTTTTAAACAAATCAAAATGTATTTAATAGTTTAGATTCTTCAAAGTAGCCACCCTTTGCCTTGATGACACCTTTGCACAATCTTGGCATTCTCTCAACCAACTTTTCTAACAGTCTTGAAGGAGTTCCCACATATGCTAAACACTTGTTGGCTGCTTTTCCTTCAGTCTGCAGTTCAACTCATCCCAAACCATCTCAATTGGGTTGAGGTCGGGTGATTGTGGAGGCCAGATTATCTGATGCGGCACTAAATCACTTTTCTTCTTGGTCAAATAGCCCTTACACAGCCTGGAGGTGTGTTTTCCTGTTGAAAAGAAAATGACAGTCCCACGAAGCACGAACCAGATGGGATGGCGTATCGCTGCAAAATGCTGCGGTAGCCATGGTGGTTAAGTGTGCCTTGAATTCTAAATAAATCACAGTGTCACCAGCAAAGCACCACCACACCATCACATCTCCTTCTCCATGCTCCACGGTGGGAACTACACATGCGGAGATCATCTGTTCACCTACTCTGTGTCTCACAAAGACATGGCGGTTGGAACCAGAAATCTCAAATTGGGACTCATCAGACCAAAGGACAGATTTCCACCAGTCTAATGTCCATTGCTCGTGTTTCTTGGCCCAAGCAAGTCTCTTCTTATTTGTATCCTTTAGTAGTGGTTTCTTTGCAGCAATTCGACCATGAAGGCCTGATTTCACGCAGTCTCCTCTGAAAAGTTGATGTTGAGATGTGTCTGTTACTTGAACTATGTGAAACATTTATTTGGGCTGCAATCTGAGGTGCAGTTAACTCTAATGAACTTATCCTCTGCAGCAGAGGTAACTCTGGGTCTTCTTTTCCTGTGGTGTCGTCATGACAGCCAGTTTCATCATAGTGCTTGAAGGTTTTTGTGACTGGACTTGAAGAAACTTTCAACGTTCTTGAAATGTTCCGCATTGACTGACCTTCATGTCTTAAAGTAATGATAGACTGTCATTTCTTTTTGCTTATTTGAGCTGTTCTTGCCATAATATGGACTTGGTATTTTACCAAATAGGTCTATTTTCTGTATACCACCCCTACCTTGTCACAACACAACTGATTGGCTCCAATGCATTAAGAAGTGAAGAAATTCCACAAATTAACTTTTAACAAGGCACACCTGTTAATTGAAATGCATTCCAGGTGACTACCTCATGAAGCTGGTTGAGAGAATGCCACGAGTGTGCAAATCTGTCAAGGCAAAGCGTGGCTACTTTGAAGAATCTCAAATATAAAATATATTTTGATTTGTTTAGCACTTTTTGGGGGGATTACTACATGATTCCATATGTGTTATTTCATAGTTTTTGATGTCTTCACAATTATTATACATTGTAAAAAATAACGAAATACCCTTGAATGAGTAGGTGTGTCCAAACTTTTGACTGGTCCTGCATATACAGTTGAAGTAGGAAGTTTACATACACATTAGCCAAATGCATTTAAACTCAGTTTTTCACAATTCCTGACATTTAAACCTGGTAAATATTCCCTGTCTTAGGTCAGTAAGAATCACCACTTTATTTTAAGAATGTGAAATGTCAGAATAATAGTAGAGAGTGATTTTATTTCAGCTTTTTCTTCTTTCATCACATTCCCAGTGGGTCAGAAGTTTACATGCACTCAATTAGTATTTGGTAGCATTTCCTTTAAATTGTTTAACTTCGGTAAAACATTTTGAGTAGCCTTCCACAAGCTTCCCACAATAATTTGGGTGAATTTTGGCCCATTCCTCCTGACAGAGCTGGTGTAACTGAGTCAGGTTTGTAGGCCTCCTTGCTCGCACACGCTTTTTCAGTTCTGCCCACAAATTTTCTATAGGATTGAGGTCAGAGCTTTGTGATGGCCACTCCAATACCTTGACTTTGTCATTTTGCCACAACTTTGGAAGTATGCTTGGGGTCATTGTCCATTTGGAAGACCCATTTGTGACCAAGCTTTAACTTCCTGACTGATGTCTTGAGATGTTGCTTCAATATATCGACATAAATTTCCATCCTTATGAAGCCATCTATTTTGTGAAGTACACCAGTCGCTCCTGCAGCAAAACACCCCGACAACATGATGCTGCCACCCCCGTGCTTCACGGTTAGGATGGTGTTCTTTGGCTTGCAAGCCTCCCCCTTTTTCCTCCAAACATAACGATGTTCATTATGGCCAAACAGTTCTATTTTTGTTTCATCAGACCAGAGGACATTTCTCCAAAAAGTACGATCTTTGTCCCCATGTGCAGTTGCAAACCGTCGTCTGGCTTTTTTATGGCGGTTTTGGAGCAGTGGCTTCTTCCTTGCTGAGTGGCCTTTCAGGTTATGTCGATATAGAACTCATTTCACTGTGGATATAGATACTTTTGTACCTGTTTCCTCCATTATCTTCACAAGGTCCTTTGCTGTTGTTCTGGGATTGAGTTGCACATTTTGCACCGAAGTACGTTAATCTCTAGGACACAGAATGTGTCTCCTTCCTGAGCGGTATGACAGTTGCGTGGCGTTTATACTTGCGTGCTGTTGTTTGTACAGAAGAACGTGGTACCTTCAGGCATTTGGAAATTGCTCCCAAGGATGAACCAGACTTGTGGAGATCTACAATTTTTTTTCTGATGTCTTGGCTGATTTCTTTTGATTTTCCCATGATGTCAAGCAAAGAGGCACTGAGTTTGAAGGTAGGCCTTAAAATACATCCACAGGTACACCTCCAATTGACTCAAATGAGGTCAGTTAGCCTATCAGAAGCTTCTAAAGCCATGACATAATTTTCTGGAATTTTCCAAGCTGTTTAAAGGCACAGTCAACTTAATGTATGTAAACTTCTGACCCACTGGAATTGTGATAAAGTGAATTATAAGTGAAATAATCTGTCTGTAAACAATTGTTGGAAAAATTACTTGTGTCATGCACAAAGTAGATGTCCTAACCGACTTGCCAAAACTATAGTTTGTTAACAAGAAATGTGTGGAGTGGTTGAAAAACGAGTTTTAACGACTCCAACCTAAGTGTATGTAAACTTCCGACTTCAACTGTATGATGTTACCTGATGCCTGTCGTCCGCATTGGAAATACACAGTATTTTCCTAACACATCGTACCATTTTAATTTCTTTTGTATAACCTGTTCTAATTACACTGCTCAAAAAAATAAAGGGAACACTTAAACAACACAATGTAACTCCAAGTCAATCACACTTCTGTGAAATCAAACTGTCCACTTAGGAAGCAACACTGATTGACAATAAATTTCACATGCTGTTGTGCAAATGGAATAGACAAAAGGTGGAAGTATAGGCAATTAGCAAGACACCCCCAATAAAGGAGTGGTTCTGCAGGTGGTGACCACAGACCACTTCTCAGTTCCTATGCTTCCTGGCTGATGTTTTGGTCACTTTTGAATGCTGGCGGTGCTTTCACTCTAGTGGTAGCATGAGACGGAGTCTACAACCCACACAAGTGGCTCAGGTAGTGCAGCTCATCCAGGATGGCACATCAATGCGAGCTGTGGCAAGAAGGTTTGCTGTGTCTGTCAGCGTAGTGTCCAGAGCATGGAGGCGCTACCAGGAGACAGGCCAGTACATCAGGAGACGTGGAGGAGGCCGTAGGAGGGCAACAACCCAGCAGCAGGACCGCTACCTCCGCCTTTGTGCAAGGAGGAGCAGGAGGAGCACTGCCAGAGCCCTGCAAAATGACCTCCAGCAGGCCACAAATGTGCATGTGTCTGCTCAAACGGTCAGAAACAGACTCCATGAGGGTGGTATGAGGGCCCGACGTCCACAGGTGGGGGTTGTGCTTACAGCCCAACACCGTGCAGGACGTTTGGCATTTGCCAGAGAACATCAAGATTGGCAAATTCGCCACTGGCGCCCTGTGCTCTTCACAGATGAAAGCAGGTTCACACTGAGCACATGAGCACATGTGACAGACGTGACAGAGTCTAGAGACGCCGTGGAGAACGTTCTGCTGCCTGCAACATCCTCCAGCATGACCGGTTTGGCGGTGGGTCAGTCATGGTGTGGGGTGGCATTTCTTTGGGGGGCCGCACAGCCCTCCATGTGCTCGCCAGAGGTAGCCTGACTGCCATTAGGTACCGAGATGAGATCCTCAGACCCCTTGTGAGACCATATGCTGGTGCGGTTGGCCCTGGGTTCCTCCTAATGCAAGACAATGCTAGACCTCATGTGGCTGGAGTGTGTCAGCAGTTCCTGCAAGAGGAAGGCATTGATGCTATGGACTGGCCCGCCCGTTCCCCAGACCTGAATCCAATTGAGCACATCTGGGACATCATGTCTCGCTCCATCCACCAACGCCACGTTGCACCACAGACTGTCCAGGAGTTGGCGGATGCTTTAGTCCAGGTCTGGGAGGAGATCCCTCAGGAGACCATCCGCCACCTCATCAGGAGCATGCCCAGGCGTTGTAGGGAGGTCATACAGGCACGTGGAGGCCACACACACTACTGAGCCTCATTTTGACTTGTTTTAAGGACATTACATCAAAGTTGGATCAGCCTGTAGTGTGGTTTTCCACTTTAATTTTGAGTGTGACTCCAAATCCAGACCTCCATGGGTTGATAAATTTGATTTCCATTGATAGTTTTTGTGTGATTTTGTTGTCAGCACATTCAACTATGTAAAGAAAAAAGTATTTAATAAGAATATTTCATTCATTCAGATCTAGGATGTGTTATTTTAGTGTTCCCTTTATTTTTTTGAGCAGTGTACAATATGTATGTCTGAAATGATTAAATATGCCTTTTTATAAACTGTGATTTCATCAATAGAACTGTCATACCTGTTTGGGGATGGGAAGAACTCCCTGCAAAGAATGTGCCGGAGTTGGTAATGTAAGTGTCAATATTAAGTTAAATAAAAAGTATGAGCTGGCGCACACCTCACCGATAAATCTACTATAATTAAGAATTTCAATAAGCATTTTTCTACGGCTGGCCATGATTTCCACCTGGCTACCCCTACCCCGGTCAACAGCCCTGCACTCCCCACAGCAACTCGCCCAAGCCTCCCCGATTTCTCCTTCATCCAGATAGCTGATGTTCTGAAAGAGCTGCAAAATCTGGACCCCTACAAATCAGCCGGGCTAGACAATCTGGACCCACTCTTTCTAAAATTATCTGCCGAAATTGTTGCAACCCCTATCACTAGCCTGTTCAACCTCTCTTTCGTATCATCTGAGATTCCCAAAGATTGGAAAGCTGCCGCGGTCATCCCCCTCTTCAAAGGGGGAGACACTCTAGAACCAAACTGCTACAGACCTATATCTATCCTTCCCTGCTTTTCTAAGGTCAAGTTAACAAACAAATTACCGACTATTTCGAATCCCACCGTACCTTCTCCGCTATGCAATCTGGTTTCAGAGCTGGTCATGGGTGCACCTCAGCCACGCTCAAGGTCCTAAATGATATCATAACGCCATCGATAAAATACATTACTGTGCAGCCGTATTCATCGACCTGGCCAATGCTTTCGACTCTGTCAATCACCACATTCTTATTGGCAGACTCAACAGCCTTGGTTTCTTAAATGATTGCCTCGCCTGGTTTACCAACTACTTCTCTGATAGAGTTCAGTGTGTCAAATCGGAGGGCCTGTTGTCCGGACCTCTGGCAGTCTCTATGGGGGTGCCACAGGGTTCAATTCTCGGGCCCACTCTCTTCTCTGTATACATCAATGATGTCGCTCTTGCTGCTGGTGAGTCTCTGATCCACCTCTACGCAGACGACACCATTCTGTATACTTCTGGCCCTTCGTTGGACACTGTGTTGACTAACCTCCTGACGAGCTTCTATGCCATACAACTCTCCTTCCGTGGCCTCCAACTGCTCTTAAATGCAAGTAAAACTAAATGCATGCTCTTCAACCGATCACTGCCCGCACCTGCCCGCTCGTCTAGCATCACTACACTGGACGGCTCTGACTTAGAATATGTGGATAACTACAAATACCTAGGTGTCTGGTTAGACTGTAAGCTCTCCTTCCAGACTCACATCAACCATCTCCAATCCAAAATTAAATCTAGAATCGGCTTCCTATTTCGCAACAAAGCATCCTTCACTCATGCTGCCAAACATACCCTCGTAAAACTGACAATCCTACCGATCCTCGACTTTGGCGATGTAATTTACAAAATAGCCTCCAACACTCTACTCAACAAATTGGATGCAGTCTATCACAGTGCCATCCGTTTTGTCACCAAAGCCCCATATACTACCCACCACTGCGACCTGTACGCTCTCATTGGCTGGCACTCGCTTCACTCTCGTCGCCAAACCCACTGGCTCCAGGTCATCTACAAGTCTCTGCTAGGTAAAGCCCCGCCTTATCTCAGCTCACTGATCACCATAGCAGCACCCACTCGTAGCACACGCTCCAGCAGGTATATCTCACTGGTCACCCCCAAAGCCAATTCTTCATTTTGCCGCCTCTCCTTCCAGTTCTCTGCTGCCAATGACTGGAACGAACTGCAAAAATCACTGAAGCTGGAGACTCATATCTCCCTCACTAGCTTTAAGCACCAGCTGTCAGTGCAGCTCACAGATCACTGCACCTGTACATAGCCAATCTGTAAACAGCCCATCCAACTACCTCATCCCCATACTGTATTTATTTATCTTGCTCCTTTGCACCCCAGTATCTCTACTTGCACATTCATCTTCTGCACATCTACCATTCCAGTGTTTAATTGCTATATTGTAATTACTTCGCCACCATGGCCTATTTATTGCCTTAACCTTACCTCATTTGCACTCACTGTATATAGACTTTTTCTTTTCTTTTTTTCTACTGTATTATTGACTGTATGTTTCTTTATTCCATGTGTAACTCTGTGTTGTTGTATATGTCGAACTGCTATGCTTTATCTTGGCCAGGTCGCAGTTGCAAATGAGAACTTGTTCTCAACTAGCCTACCTGGTTAAATAAAGGTGAAATAAAAAATGTAATTTTAAAAAAAGTTGGTGGAGGTGCTTACTAACGGCGAGTAAACTATAGGCTATAATAAAATAAAGGGAGTCGCACACTCTATATACAATCTCCCAGTAATTTATTGGGTAAACCACCAACGATTCGGTATCTCTGTGCATTCTTCAGGATGATGTCATGAATGCTTGAACCAGGTTATGTAGACAAACATTGCAATTAGTGCAACCAATGACAATAGTGAGGGATGTCATACACTAGATGACCAAAAGTATATGGATAGTGGACACCTGATCGTCGAACATCTCATTCCAAAATCATGGGCATTAATATGGAGTTGGTCCTGCCTGTTGCTGCTCTAACATCCTCAACTCTTCTGGGAAGGCTTTCCAGTAGATGTTGGGACTTTCTTCCATTCAGCCACAAGAGCATTAGTGAAATCGGGAACTTATGTTGGGTTGATTATGCCTTGCTCGCAGTCGGCGTTCCAATTCGATGGGGTTGAGGTCAGGGCTCTGTGTAGGCCAGTCAAGTTCTACCACACCGATCTTGACAATCTATTTCTGTGTGGACTTCGCTTTGTGCACGGGGGCATTGTCATGCTGAAACCCGAAAGGGCCTTACCGAAACTGTTGCCACAAAGCCATATAGTGTAACTGTTAAAATAATAGTTCAACATATTTCGATATTGTAAATAGTATTATCATCAGCATACATTATTTTAATTTTATATACATATTTCATTGTTTTCATTTTATCTTTGTTACATGTAATCTTTTGGTTCAACTGTAATGCACAATCAGTATTATCAACAAAGGGAACATTTTGGGTTTCACTCTGATAAACTGTAGAAAGAATATGTTAATTTAGCAGAATTGTTCATTAAAAAGGGGACTTATTCATAAAAATGGGGCTGAGGTCAATGTTCAGACCACTAGGGGTCAGTGTTTTTAGAGAGGAGATCCAGTAGGCCTCACTCTGTAGTAGCAGGGTCTCAATGTTATCTCCTTTCCTTGGTAGAGTAACATGCTCAATACCTGTGTATTTGAGGGCGGAGATAGGATGGTTAGCTTCAAAAAAGTGAGCTGCTACTGGATAGTCAGTGTTCTTACACCTGATTGAGCTGTGGTGTTCAGCTATGCATTGTTTTAATTGTCTTTTAGTTTGTCTTACGTAGGCTTTCCCTCATGGACAGGTGATTACTCCCTTTGTCTTGCATGAGAACACCCCTAACAAAGATTTTTCAGCCTGTGTGGGGGTGTCTGAAAATATATATTTTTGGAGTGCTGTTGAACGGCGTATGAGCCACATTTGTAGGTCCCAAGAGTGTCTAAGTGGGCTCGGAGCAGGTCAGATCTCACTAGGCTGTCCCCAATATTGCGGCCACGCTTGTACCCGTGGGGGTTCCTTGAATAGGTGTGCAATTTTTTTGTCTGATTGCAGAATATGCCAATGCTTTTTCAGGTTTTCTTTTATCTAAACACTTGGTGATACTTAGACCAAAAGACTGTTGCGTTTGTTTTTCTTCTTTGGTTTAGTTTTTAGAAATTCCTCTCTTGGTTTTTGGGATATTGTCATCATTGCATCATCAAGAGTTTTGTCCTTGTAGCCTCTCATTTCAAATTTGTCTGTCATTTTCTTATTATTGTTGTCAAAATTTTACTGTTGAGGGGCCTCCCGAGTGGCGCAGTGGTCTATGGCACTGCATCGCAGAGCTAGCTGTGCCACTAGAGATTCTGGGTTCGAGTCCAGGCTCTGTCATAGCCAGCCGTGACTGGGAGATCCATGGGGCGGTGCACAATTGGGCCAGCACAATAAGCATTATCATTATTTTTATAGTCCTTCTATGGAAGAGATATATAGATGATATCTTTTGTGCTCTGGGAAGGATTCATTCTAAATTAATTCCAAACGCGGGTAAATGAGATCACTGAATATCTCAATTGCACCCTGCAGATTGATAAGAGAAAAATAAACTATCTGGATCATCAAAGATGATGCATTACATCATGTACGGGAGTTGCAGCGATGAGACAAGACTAACTAAAAATGAGGATACCCACAGACCGCAACACCCTGCTACGCGCAGACAGTATGCATCCCCTTCCCATGAAGAATGGTTTACCATATAGCCAGTTGTGCAGGATTAAAACACATCTTTGGCCAACAGTCAGATTTTATTTTTACATTTTTTCCTCCTATTTTGTGGTATCCTCATTTTTAGTTACAGTCTTGTCTCATCCCTGCAACTCCCGTACAATGCCCGCTTAACCCAGAAGCCAGCCGCACCAATGTGTCGGGGGAAACACTGTACACCTGGCAACTGTGTCGCATGCACTGCGCCCGGCCCGCCACAGGAGTCGCTAGTGCGCGATGGGCCAAGTACATCCCTGCCGGCCAAACCCTCCCCTAACCCGGACCACGCTGGGTCAATTGTGCGCCGCCCCATGGGTCTCCCGGTTGCAGCCGGCTGCAACAGAGCCTGGACTCGAACCAGGATCTCTAGTGGACTCTTTATTTATTTTTTATAGCCGACAATATTAAGTTACTAAAATTCATAGTTTCATTGCAGCCTTGGTAACAATGTAAAAAAAAAAAAAAAAGATAATTCAATATTTTGACTACTGAATTAACTGCACCTTCACATTAACTAAACTACTAGTTACTTTCAGTTGTTTGAATGAATGTGATTCTCTTTGTTTATTCTAACTGTCACAAACAATAGCCTAAAGAATTAATCTGTGGTGTTGTCACTTGGTGCGCTATAAAGTGTGTCAGCTGTGTTATTTCCTTGTTTTATCACCGCTTCCAGAAAATCTGCTGGGTGTGCAATGGAGCTGGTAACCGTAGTAGTGGTGATCGATGCCATCATTGCCAAGGGAGGGGAAGGGTCAAGTAAGTATGTTATGCACTCTATTTATCAGCTTTTCAACACAGGTAATTAAAAAAATATATATTTGGGGAAATACATTTCTGGAGGAAAGGAAACTCCACAGAGAATCATAATTGCTTACTTAGCAAATGTGTGTAGCGTACAGTGTTTGTATTTCAGTCATTTCCCTATGGCCTCTCAGGGACTTGGGTGGTGTGGTTGACATGTTATTTATCTCATCAGTTGCAGCCATTGTCATGGTCAAGGGTCAAGGGAGTGTGAGACCTGTAAAGGCAAACGACAGCTTTTGGTCTTCATCAACCTCAAGGTTATATGGTGAGTGAGTGCTGGTGTTAGCTCAGCATTTTTCAACTGAATAACAGTATGTGTCATACATTAGATGCACTAGATCCAGTAGATCTCTGCTTCCTTTGTATGATTAACTAGAAGATTTGTTTATTGCTTATCTTCAACTTTGACTTAATTTCCTCTATTTCTGTATCCCCATTTACTAGGACTAATAATCTTGACGACTACATTGTGGAACAGTCGAGTGGTTTGCATGTGGTCAACCTGAGCAAGGTGTCCGGGCAGGAAATGTTTAGGGACGCTCAGTACATGGTAAAAAAAAAGTCATATTTTTATGGGAATATGACATCAGTCTGCATGAAATGAAGATATTTGGTGATGTACGTGAGACAATGGGTTTTTCCTATCAGTTTTTACCCTCTGTCGTGTAGGTTTACCCAGTGATGGGGTTCCCAGACCCTAATGTGGTGCGTGCTGCAGAGCGTTTAGTGAGGGAGCACCAAGCCAGGTTCTCTCAGACCTCACGCATTCTACAACAGGTACATACATTTTTTCCCCTACCTCATGATTCAAATAACAACAACTCCTTCTTTACATGAAGTATCTTATTATGCTGGAAGATTGTTTGTGCATTTGCTTGTTCTAAGTTGAAAAGGTTTGTCATGGTATTTGGCTTATTTTAATAACAGAATCCTCTCTCACACTCTCTCTCCCTCTGCAGCGCCAGACCATTGAGTTGATTCCTATCACCAAGGTGACCTACAAATGGAAGGGAGACTCACACATTTACTTTGTCTATGGGAATGAGTTCAAAGTCAGCGCTGATAACTACCCAGCTACATGTTGCTGCACAGTAATGTAACCCAGATTTGCTTCAGAGGAAGACATTGCTTTGATTATATTGAATATGGCTCTGTGTTCTAAAGAATGTGATTATAAATGAGTTTATGGTTGGCAGACTGTCAATCAGGCAATTTGCTATATCATTAAACAAATGCATGAATATTTGTATTTTCTACTTGCAAACAAACACACTTTTTGTGAACTAGACATGGATGTAATACAATTTCCACTGGAGTCATTGGGGACCACACAGGCCCTAGGATGAACCTACTCGGCACACACACTGGTTGAATCAATGTTGTTTCCACATATTTTCAATGAAATTGAACCAACGTGGAATAAACATTGAATTGACGTCTGTGCCCAGTGGGAAAAAGTGAAGATGGAAGGCTGGCTGTAATGTATAATGTACGGAAACCTATGCATTGCGCTATGCGATAGTTCTGTCATTTGTGAACATGTCTGCTAATTTGTACTCTTTTTTATGATTGTATACAACAACTATCTGTGTGATTGATGTTCAATGGATGGCTGAATATCATTTCCATTGTATGTTATACTATTTTCTTATAGATATATCACCTTACAAAACAGAAATATGAACATTGATACAATTGAATGAAATAACCACATTTGGGGAATAACCGGACATATCTTGAGGGTGTTTTCTAATCCATTAATATTTGTTGAATAAATAAAGGATTTCATACTGTGTTTTGTGATTATCAAATCTTGGTTTATCTCGGCCCTGTTTGCGTCATAAAAAATCGACAGTCGGCGCTAAACTTTGACGTGTAAACGGTCGTCACTGGTTAGCACAGCCACAAAGGCATAAACCCCGCCTCTTTCCCCCCCCTTTTTTAAACAATTTCTCTTAAAATCTTACTTTAAACCTAACCTTAACCACACTACAAACCTTATGTATAACCCTTAAATTAAATTAAGACCAAAAAGCAACAAAAGAAAGTATGCATTTTTACTATTCATCCAATTTTGACTTTGTGGCTGTAGTAACTCGTGACAACCGTGTAGAACGTGTTCGCCATAATAAACCCCGAACAAGGCTGTGCTAAAACAAGTGATAAGGTGGCTGTGCGAAGCTGCAGTTTGTATTGTTTTTAACAATACAGGTTTAGCTAGCAAGTGTATGTCGGGATTTTAAAAAGTATTTTTTTTGTGGAAGGAATAAGGAAAGCGAGGGAAAATTGAGCATATCAAGGTACGCATTCGCATAACATGCTAATAATGTGTTCGCTAGCTAGCTAGCGTTAGTTAGCCAACAATGCTGTCTCGCACATTAATAACTGTCTACTCTGGGCGGTCTTGTAGCTAGCTCGTGTGCACAATCAATGCAAACAGCTGTTTCTGAACACTGAACTAAGTGTAACTTAGCTTCAACAGATTTTCCAACGTTGTAACTCTATATAGCGAATATCCGTAGTTAGCTATCTAGCTGGTACATTTAGCTAAACGGGGTATTTCACACCTGCAGAGTATTTCACACCTGCAGAGTTTATCTAAGAAATAAGTTAGCTATCGAGGTACCGATGACTGTGTTTTGTCATCCTGGTGTACAGTAGCTAGCTAACGTTTAGCTATATATTCCAGAGACGGTAGCAAGCTGACGTTATTAATAGGCTAACTAGTAGCTACTACACAGTAACGTTAGATAGCTAAAGCTATTGGATGGTTTCTAGCATCATGACCAAATCACCTGTTGACCGTTGGAGTCTCTAGGGACCTATGCAGCTGTCTAACTGGATCTGTTCTGAACTGAAGCCCAAAGAAAAGTCCCCTTTGAGTCACTGGTTGCAACTGGAGAGGAAGTCGTGGTTTGTGTTTGTGAGCATAGATAGATCATGCATGAAATATATTTTATTTCAGGAGCAGGCCAAATAAGTAAGCTAGTGTTAGTGACTATCACTAACCGTCAGTTGCCTGTCATTGTAAATGTTGATATGGGCTAGATTGTTTTCCTACCACTTTTCTGTCAACATTCAATGCTTCCATCTTGCTTGCACCAATCCAGTGTTTTGCACATTCTTTCATCATGTGTATTAGGCCACACCATGGCGTCGGCATCTGCCAGCGTGGATTCCAAGGCAGAGCTGACCGCTCTGCTGGAGCATTGGTTGGAGAAGTGGGAGGGGGAGCAGCAGGCTAGCACACCAGACCTGGTTAACATCCTCACCAAGTGAGTGTCTGTGTAATAGAGGAGGATAATGTTTTGTAACACCAGTGGATATTATGGGAAGTTTCAACAACAACAAAAATGCACTTACTTTATTCAGATCACATTACTTGCAGGGATGGATGGAAGTTTGTTTTAAAGTCTCTGGACATTTAGGAATATGTTGTCTATTTTGAATATATCATGGGTTTTATTTTCCTCTCAGGATCTCAGAGCTGGTGGAGAGGGAGACTGAGGAATATCACAAAGCTGATCCTGATCCTTTTGATGACAGGCACCCTGGTAAGATGTTTTATTTATGTTGTGTGTAGTCATAGCTATATAATTAACTATAGTTAGCAAAAGTGATAGTTGTTGACATTTTGTAGATTTTTAATTCTCCCCACCTTTTGCCACTTAGGGAGAGCTGATCCAGAATGCGTCTTGGGTCACCTGCTTAAGATCCTGTTCAAAGATGATGATTTCATGAATGCGGTAAGAATGGAAAACAATTATACTTACTTAGTATTATTTGTAAATTGATGATCTGGTGAGTGCATGCTATTTCAACTCCTGACTTTTTCCAGCTGGTGAATAGCTATGTGATGACCAGCAGAGAGCTCACCCTTAACACAGCAGCCTGTCGTTTGCTGCAGAACATCATGCCTGGGTTGGAGACCGCTGTGGTCTTTCAGGAGAAGGTATGCTACAACCTGCTTCTGTGGAGATGCACTTAAACATCTTTATAGATTTAGTTAGCTAGAATATGCAACTTGTTCAATAATCATGATGTTGTGTTTGTGACAGGAGGGCATAGTGGAGAGGCTGTTTAAATGGGCCCAGGAGGCTGAGCAACCCCTGATGATCTATGCTACGGGCCTGCTGGCTGGAGCCATGGAGAACCAGGACATCGCTGCCAACTACAGGGAGGAGAACTCAGTCCTGGTCAGTGCCCAAACCCTATTATGAGGTGTTTTTATTAAGCCCCTGAGAAGGTTTAACAACATGAATGTAAGATCTTGTATAAATACTGCAATGTGGGTTCAATTTAATTTTACCATGTGTTGCCACATGTGGGCGCCATGGTGTCCATCAGTATCTGTGAAGGACGCTATGCATCTCTCTCTCGCTCTCTCAGGTGCCTCTAATGCTGCAGCGGCTACGTGAGCTGCAGGCCAAGGACACTGAGAACAGGAAGGAGTTTAAACGGCCCAGTCCCAGGAAGGCCCTGGGGGAACCTCTCCTTCCTCTGGATGAGGAGACTGTCGACGGAGGTTTCGAGGACACCCCGTTCTCCTCTGGGAATAACGGCACGGAGAGGGTGGAAAAGGGACCAGAGGAGGACAGAGAGGAGAACCCCTTCCCCCCAGGGAATAACAGAACAGAGAAGGGACCAGAGGAGGACATAGATGAGAACCCCTTCCCCAGCAATGAGTCTGACAACTCTTCCCACAAGACCAGCAGCTGCACCAGCTCGTCCATCAAAGGCCAGATGAAACCCGTGTCTGCCCCGCAGTCTCTGTCCCACCGAGACTTCCTAGACAGCAGGGCGGAGGGCAGCAGTCACCTCAAGAGGAGGGCGGAGAGGGAGAATGGACGGAAGGTAAAACAGAAGCTGAACTTCTCCCTGCCGGAGCCGGAGAGGAACTTCAGCGAGCTGTCCAACAGCAGCTGGTCTGAGATGAGCCCCTGGGTGATTGGGAACAACTATCACCTTTACCCTCTGACCCCGGAGATGGAGCAGAGGCTCATCCTACAGTACCTCACCCCTCTGGGGGAGTACCAGGAGGTTAGTGTCTGCTACATAAACCTACCAGCAGATGTCAGTCTTGTCAAACTCTATTATAAGAGCTAGTACTGTACTCGTTGAAGACATTATGCCATAAATAACTGTAGACTGCTAGACAGACGAGTAGTACTCTGCATAACTGATTAATTTCTCTGTATTATTTTCTGTCTTTCAGCTGTTGGCTGTCTTCATGCAGATGGGAGCCTGTGAGCTGCTCATCCATTACATGGACCTGAAGCAGACCAACGATGTACAGCTCACCTTTGAGGCTCTCAAGGTAACCTTGCTACAACTAGGGCTGTTGCGGTGACCGTATTACCGGCGGTCACGAGTCACGAAGGCAGCCAATTTCCACGTGACCGTTTAGTCACGCTAATTAGGCTTTTCCAAGCTCAGATGCTGCTGGTCATTAGTAGCCTACCAAACGTGCTAACTGCCTGGTACTCAGCACTATATTGTCCCTCTAATCACTCTGACATTAATGCAAATGTTATTGAAAATCGAATCAAACACTTCATGAGAGCCCATGAGCTAATGTTGCACAACATTTCTATAGGCTATGCAATTGCATGAGAAAACAGAGTGATGGCCTCTTAAAAAGAGGATCACATCAGCTTTCTATAGGCTAGGCCTACTATATTTATTTCTCAACTTTCCTAATATTAAGCACATTGCTCAACCATACAACAGGAGTATAGCTTTAACTGGCTGGCATGAAAATTAATCACTGGAAAAGCATCCTCCATTCTCTATTTAAGTGCATAGATTACATGTATGTTTTCCTCTGGCCATTTTTCAAGACAGTTGCGTGATAATGGTCCATTCTAAATCAATATAAATTTCACGCATACAGTACCAGTCAAAAGTTTGGGCACACCTACTCATTCCAGGGTTTTTCTTTATCTTTACTATTTTTACATTATAGAATAATAGTGAAGACATCAAAACTATGAAATAACACCTGGAATCATGTAGTAACCAAAAGTGTTAAACAAATCAAAATATATTTGAGATTCTTCAAAGTAGCCACCCTTTGCCTTGACAGCTTTGCAGTCTCTTGGCATTCTCTCAACCAGCTTCATGATGTAGTCACCTGGAATGCATTTCAATTAACCTGTTTGGGATATGGGGCAGCATTTTCACGTTCGGATGAAAAGCGTGCCCAGAGTAAACTTCCTGCTACTCAGGCCCAGAAGCTAATATATGCATATTATTAGTAGATTTGGATAGAAAACACTCTGAAGTTTCTAAAACTGTTTGAATGATGTCTGTGAGTATAACAGAACTCATATGGCAGGTGAAAACCTGAGAAAAATCCAACCAGGAAGTGGGAAATCTGAGGTTTGTAGTTTTTCAACTCATTGCCTTTCTAATATACAGTGTAAATGGGGTCATATTGCACTTCCTAAGGATTCCACTAGATGTCAACAGTCTTTAGAACCTTGTTTGAGGCTTCTACTGTGAAGGGGGAGAGAATGAGAGCTGTTTCAACCAGGTGTCTGGCAGAATGCCATGAGCTGGTCACGCGTGTGTCCGTGAGAGCGACCTGCGTTCCGTTGCATTTCTAAAGACAAAGGAATTGTCCGGTTGCAACATTATTGAAGATTTATGTTAAAAACATCCTAAAGATTGATTCTATACATCGTTTGACATGTTTTTACGAACTGTAATATAACTTTTTGGACTTTTCGTCTGAACTTTCGCCTGGACTTGCCCGCGCCTCGTGAGTTTGGATTTGTGAACTAAACGCGCTAACAAAAATGAGGTATTTTGACAAATTATGGACTTTATCGAACAAAACAAAAATGTATTGTGGAACTGGGATTCCTGGGAGTGCATTCTGATGAAGATCAAAGGTAAGTGAATATTTATAATGCTATTTCTGATTTCTGTTGACTCCACAACATGGCGGATATCTGTATGGCTTGTTTTTGTGTCTGAGCGCCGTACTCAGATTATTGCATGGTGTGCTTTTTTCATAAAACTTTTTTGAAATCTGACACAGCGGTTGCATTAAGGAGAAGTATATCTTTAATTCTGTGCATAACACTTGTATCTTTTATCAAAGTTTATGATGAGTATTTCTGTAAATTGATGTGGCTCTCTGCAAATTCGCCGGATGTTTTCGAGGCACAACATTACTGAACATAACGTGCCAATGTAAACTGAGATTTTTGGATATAAATATGAACTTAATCGAACAAAACATACATGTATTGTATAACATGAAGTCCTATTAGTGCCATCTGATGAAGATCATCAAAGGTTAGTGATTAATTTTATCTCTTTCTGCTTTTTGTGACTACTCTCTTTGGCTGGAAAATGGCTGTATTTTTGTGACTAGGCTCTGACCTAACATAATTATATGGGTGTGCTTTCGCTGTAAAGCCTTTTTGAAATCTGACACGATGGGTAGATTAACAAGAAGTAAAGCTTTAATTTGGTGTATTGCACAAAAATATATTTTTGAATTTCACGCTCTGCCTTTTCAGCGGATGTTGTCGCCGTAAGACGTTAGCAGGTGTGCCTTGTTAATTTGTGGAATTTCAGTTGTGTTGTGACATGGTAGGGGTGGTATACAGAAGATGGCCCTATTTGGTAAAGGAACAAGTTCTTAATATGGCAAGAACTCCTCAAATAAGCGAAATGACTGTCCATCATTTCTTTAAGACATGAAGGCCAGTCAATCTGGAACATTTTGAAGAACTTTGAAAGTTTCTTCAAGTGCAGTCACAAAAACTTTCAAGCGCTATGATGAAACTGGCTTTCATGAGGACCGCCACAGGAAAGGAAGACCCAGAGTTACCTCTGCTGCAGAGGATAAGTTCATTAGAGTTAACTGCACCTCAGATTGCAGCCCAAATAAATGCTTCACAGAATTCAAGTAACAGACACATCTCAACATCAACTTTTCAGAGGAGACTGCGTGAAATCAGGCCTTCATGGTCGAATTGCTGCAAAGAAACTACTACTAATGGGCACCAATAAGAAGAGACTTGCTTAGGCCAAGAAACACGAACAATGGACTTTAGACCAGTGGAAATCTGTCCTTTGGTCTGATGAGTACAAATTTGAGATTTTTGGTTCCAACCGCCGTGCCTTTGTGGCCTCCACAATCACCTCAACCAAATTGAGATGGTTTGGGATGAGTTGGACCGCAGATTGAAGGAAAAGCAGAAAAGTGCTCAGCATATGTGGGAACTTCTTCAACACTGTTGGAAAAGCATTACAGGTGAAGCTGGTTGAGAGAATACCAAGAGTGTGCAAAGCTGTCATCAAGGCAAAGGGTGACTACTTTGAAGAATCTCAAATATATAAAACATATTTTGATTTGTTAAATCTTTTGGGGCTGCTACATGATTCCATGTTTCATAGTTTTGATGTCTTCTATTATTCTACAATGTAAAAATAAAGAAAAACCCATGAATGAATAGGTGTGTACAAACTTTTGACTGATATTGTATATTTTTTTGTAATGTAAAGACATGATGAAATCATGAATAGTCTGATGGGTTGTGAATTATATATTATCACTTGTGAATGATGCCCAGCATAAGAAACAGCCTTTTTTTGCGACTTTTTCGAATCATAGTCGCACACCTCATGTAACCTAGCCCAAAGGCCTATATGTTATAATAAGGTTTGTATCACAACTAAAGTGGCCAAATAACTTCATCTGCTTTACAAGGGGTTTAGAGCTTAACTGGCATACATAAGCAACCTGTGAGTTTCAGTAACACTGAAACATGCATGAGAGCATCAGCTGTTCCGGACGACTGTGATCATGCTCTCCGTAGCCGATGTGAGT
The DNA here is from genome assembly GCF_016432855.1 of Salvelinus namaycush. NCBI lineage: Eukaryota > Metazoa > Chordata > Actinopteri > Salmoniformes > Salmonidae > Salvelinus > Salvelinus namaycush. The sequence continues at coordinate 35,517,304 of NC_052322.1, read as the reverse complement.
AAGACGGATTACCAGGGCGTGTACTCAGAGCATGCGCTGGCCAAGTGTCTACACTGACATTTTCAACCTGTCCCTGACTGATTCTGTAATATCAACATGTTTCAAGCAGACCACCATAGTCCCTGTGCCTAAGAACACTAAGGGAACATGCCTAAATGACTACTGTCATGAAGTGCTTTGAAAGGCTGGTCATGGCTCACATCAACACCATTATCCCAGAAACCCTAGACCCACTCCTATTTGCAAACTGCCCAAACAGATCCACAGATGATGCAATCTCCTAATGCACTCAACATTGTCCTTTCCCACCTAGACAAAAGGAATGCCTATGTGAGAATGCTATTCATTGACTTACAGCTCAGTGTTCAACACCATAGTGCCCTCAAAGCTCATCACGAAGCACCTAAACACCTCCCTCTGCAATTGGATCCTGGACTTCCTGACGGGCCGCCACCAGGTGGTAAGGGTAGGTAACAACACATCCGCCACGCTGATCATCAACACAGGGGCCCCTCAGTGGTGCGTACTCAGTCCCCTCCTGTTCTCCCTGTTCACTCATTACTGCATGGCCAGGAACAACTCCAACACCATCAAGTTTGCTGACGACACAACAGTGGTAGGCCTGGTCACTGACAACGATGAGACAGCCTATAGGCGGGAGTTCAGAGACCTGGCCGTGTGGTGCCAGGACAACAATCTCTCCCTCAACGTGATCAAGACAAAGATGATTGTGGACTACAGGACAAGGAGGACCGAGCACGCCCCCATTCTCATCGACAGGGCTGTAGTGGAGCAGGTTGAGAGCTTCAAGTTCCTTGGTGTCCACATCACCAACAAACTATCATGGTCCAAACACACCAAGACAGTCATGAAGAGGGCACGACAAAACCTATTCCCCCTCAGGAGACTGAAAAGATTTGGCATGGGTTCTCAGATCCTCAAAAGGTTCTACAGCTGTACCATCTAGAGCATCTTGACTGGTTGCATGTGTTGAACACTGCCGGGTATGGCAACTGCCTGGCCTCCGACCGCAAGGCACTACAAGTTTCCTGCCATCCAGGACCTCTATACCAGGCGGTGTCAGAGGTAGGCCCTAAAAATTGTCAGAGTCCAGCCACCCTAGCCATAGACTGTTCTCTCTGCTACCGCACGGCAAGCGGTACTGGAGTGCTAAGTCAAGGTCCAAAAGGCGTCTCAACAGCTTCTACCCAGAAGGCATAAGACTCCTGGACAGCTATTCAAAGGGCTTCCCAGGCCCCTCTTTTACGCTGCTGCTACTCTGTTTATTATCTATGCTTAGTCACTTTAACTCTACCTACATGTACATATTACCTCTAACCGGTGCCGGTACCCCCTGTATATAGCCTCTGTATAGTTTTTTTTTTTTTACTGCTGCGGTTTAATTGTTACTTTTTATTTAATCTTTTTTACTTAATTTTTTTTCTTAACTCCGTTGTTGGGGCTTGTAAGCATTTCACTGTAAAGTCAACACTATTATCAACACCAATAACTGTTGTATTCGGTGCATGTGACAAATTAAAATTAGATTTTTATTTCAAGTTTTGGGAAGATAATATTCACCATAAATTCACTTCTATAATAAAGCATTACATGGATAATCGCATTTGCGGTCACTTTTGATGATGGTCTTTCCAGCTAATGGAAGATTCCAGTTTATGGCCTACTGCCATGTGCGCATTGCTGCGAAGAAATAGCCTAATAGTTTAACATTTTACGCTAAACGTTCTAATCTGTTGTCAGCCACATTGTGTAAATGTTTTTTTGATGCTAGTGGTTGTTTTAATTTGGGATCTATTGCGTCCCACAACTGTCCCAGACTATTTGGAATATTTATTTATCGCACAGAATAGAACAAGTCGACTTTTGTGCTATGTGGGATAGATTGCTTTTGCTGTTTGTTAGGCCTACTGATCTTGTTGGCTGACGAAAAGTACATGTGGACCGTAACTTTAAATCTTCAATATGCACCTCGGAATTGGAGAAGGACATTCGCAGTTGTGTTCCGGATGTGTCGGTCTTCGCTTGTAGTCTGAGAAAGACCTTGATCACGTGATAGAGTTAGGGTGAATTACAGCCAGAAAGGGAATGCCACCGTGAAATTCGAGGCATTATCAAGTTCTTGTCAAATTGTAAATGAGACTAATGAATATTGTACAGCCTGCGCAAAAAAAACAAAACAGAGCAAATGCCTTTTCAAGCAACTTTTTTCAAATCATCATGTTGCATCATGCAGCCTTAAAATCAATTAAAAATCAAAACATATAGCCCAACGTTTGTAGAACAACTAACTACATTAATAACTCTAAATTAAGCAGATAGGAGTACCTATTTCTTTGTTAACCACAGAATGTGCGCACTCCTTCAAATTGTTTGCTGAAATATTTCTGTTTTATTCAGCTTTGTTCAATTGTATTCTTTATGCTATAAAATAATGCCATGGAATTCTAAGCAAATCTTGTCTGCTAAATTAACTAGTAGCCAGATCAGGATCTAACATAAGGACAACTCAAAGTATGCTATTCTGTTCTTCTGAAATAGATTACATTTTCTTCATGTCATGCTTCTTTAGACCTGTCTAAAATAAATAATGAATTTATTTTTGAAGGTGTAGGCTGTATTACATGGATTTATTAGACTTTCTATAATGTAGCTGTGCAGTTGAAGTCGGAAGTTTACATACACTTAGGTTGGAGTCATTAAAACTCGTTTTTCAACCACTCCACAAATTTCTTGTTCATAAACTATAGTTTTGGCAAGTCGGTTAGGACATCTACTTTGTGCATGACACAAGAAATGTTGCCAACAATTTTTTGCAGAGATTATTTCACTTATAATTCACTGTATCACAATTCCAGTGGGTCAGAAGGTTTACATACACTAAGTTGACTGTGCCTTTAAAGAGCTTGGTAAATTCCAGAAAATGATGTCATGGCTTCAGAAGCTTCTGATTAGGCTAATTGACATCATTTGAGTCAATTGAAGGTGTACCTGTGGATGTATTTCAAGGCCTACCTTCAAACTCAGTGCCTCTTTGCTTGACATCATGGGATAATCAAAAGAAATCAGCCAAGACCTCAGAAGAAAAATGGTAGACCTCCACAAGTCTGGTTCATCCTTGGGAGCAATTTCCATATGCCTGAAGGTACCACGTTCATCTGTACAAACATAGTACGCAAGTATAAACACCATGGGACCACGCAGCCGTCATACCGCTCAGAAAGGAGACGCGTTCTGTCTCCTAGAGATGAACGTACTTTGGTGCAAAAAGTGCAAATCAATCCCAGAACAACAGCAAAGGACCTTGTGAAGATGCTGGAGGAAGCAGGTACAAAAGTATCTATATCCACAGTAAAACGAGTCCTATATCAACATAACCTGAAAGGCTGCTCAGCAAGGAAGAACTGCTCCAAAACCGCCATAAAGCCAGACAACGGTTTGCAACTGCACATGGGGACAAAGATTGTACTTTTGAGAGATATGTCCTCTGGTCTGATGAAACATCGTAATGCTTGGAGGAAAAAGGGGGAGGCTTGCAAGCCGAAGAACACCATTCCAACCGTGAAGCACGGGGTGGCGGCATCATGTTGTGGGGGTGCTTTGCTGCAGGAGGGTTGGGGCACTTCACAAAATAGATGGCATCATGAGGTAGGGCAATTATGTGGATATATTGAAGCAACATCTCAAGACATCAGTCAGGAAGTGAAAGCTTGGTCACAAATGTGTCTTCCAAATGGACAATGACCCCAAGCATACTTCCCAAATTGTGGCAAAATGGCTTAAGGACAGCAAAGTCAATGTATTGGAGTGGTCATCACAAAGCCCTGACCTCAATCGTATAGACAATTTGTGGGCAGAACTGAAAAAGCGTGTGCGAGCAAGGAGGCCTACAAACCTGACTGTTACACCAGCTCTGTCAGGAGGAATGGGCCAAAATTCACCCAACTTATTGTGGGAAGCTTGTGGAAGGCTACCCAAAATGTTTGACCCAAGTTAAACAATTTAAAGACAATGCCAAATACTAATTGAGTGTATGTAAACCTCTGACCCACTGGGAATGTGATGAAAGAAATAAAAGCTGAAATAAATCCTTCTCTCTACTACTCTGACATTTCACATTCTTACAATAAAGTGGTGATCCTAACTGACCTAAGACAGGGAATTTTTACTAGGATTTAATGTCAGGAATTGTGAAACTGAGTTTTTAAATGTATTTGGCTAAGGTGTATGTAAACTTCCGACTTCAACTGTAGATGTGTGAAAGCCAGGAGATGCTGAATGTTTGTTAATTAACGGTCAATCCCTGTGAGACCCAACAGTTATTTGCTTGATAGTCACTGGCTGATGAAAGTTCGTGACTGCCACAGCCCTAGCTGTAACTGACTTAGAATGCGTCTCAATTGTTTAAAGAAGAGCATCCCAGCTTTATCCTAGGATTCCCGTTCTCTACCTGTAGTACCTGGCCTCCCTGCTCCTGCATAAGAAGTTTGCAGCCCAGTTTGTGGCCCATGGAGGAGTTCAGAAGCTTCTGGAGATCCCCAAGCCTTCCATGGCTGCCACAGGGGTGTCTCTGTGCCTCTATTACCTGGCCTACAACCAGGATGCCATGGAGAGGGTAGGGGACACAAACACACACCATAAAGATGAACTGTTCCTGTGGTCTGTGGGTGTAACACAGATTTACATTGAAGTAAATTAAGTCAATACAAATTGTGTGTTCACTTCATGTGTTTCTGTTCCCCTTAGGTGTGTATGCTGCCTCACTCCATCCTGTCTGACGTGGTGAGCTACACTCTGTGGCTGTTGGAGTGTTCCCACGCCTCGGGTTGCTGCCACGCCACCATGTTCTTCTCCATCTCCTTCTCCTACCGAGCCGTGCTGGAGCTCTTCGACAGGCAGGACGGCCTCCGACGCCTTGTCAACCTGGTAGGAGGGCCTGTCTGGTTTATTCTTGCTTCTGTTTCCTCTAGCTGTCACTAGGACAGGGTTTTCTAATATTTGTAAAAAATACTGTTTTGGTATTTCTGTCTCTAGATCAGTTCTCTGAACATGCTCACTGTTGCAGTGTGTATTACACTGCTGCTTATTGTGTATAATTCTACTGTCTCCAGATAAGTACGTTGGAGATCTTAAACCCTGAAGACCAGGCGGCCCTGCTGAGTGATGATCAGATCTTCTCCAGCAGACAGACAGCCAAGCACACCTGCATGGCCCTGCGCAGGTTCTTCGAGGCCCATCTGGCCATCAAGGTGGAGCAGGTCAAGCAGTCCCTGCAGCGGACTGAGGGGGGCGCTCCCATTCACCCTCAGCCCTACTACAAGGTAGGCGGAACAGGCCGTCCCATCTGAGTTGGGAGATTGAAGTGATTGTGTTCGCTCCAAATTGCCAATTTCTTTCTATAGGGATTTCTAAAGTTCCCTTTCTGAATTGGAATGGAATTGACCCCAACCCCCTGGAACCATCATCACAGATGAACCGTGGTGATGTTTTTCCTTCAGAGGTGCCTCATTGTCTTTCTGTTCCCCAGGCGTGCAGCTACACCCATGAGCAGGTGGTGGAGATGATGGAGTTCCTGATCGAGTACGGACCAGTCAGATTGTACTGGGAGCCAGCTGAGGTCTTCCACAAGCTGTCCTGTGTTCAGCTGCTACTACAGCTCATCTCCATTGCTTGTGACTGGAGGACCTACTATGGCAGGTAAGGACAGATAAGAAATGCAACCTTCCTTATCTATTGCAAGTACAGTTGAGGGAGAGTCCTTGTGGGAAGTTGGCAGATCGGCTGTACCGACTTCAGACGACTGCCAAGACGCTTGTTGGGGTTTGTAGAGCAAAACGGAGAACACCATTGTGTTCGTGAGAGTCTCATCTTTCCATGAACATAATAGTTTTGTAGGCCAAACTGTTCGGATGCTACAAATGTTTTAGTGAGAATATAATTTGCTATTATTGTATTTAATTTGCCTTAAAGTGGCAATATGTAACTTTTTGGGCGACCTGACCGAATGTCTAGATCTCATTCTACTTGAAAGCAAGTCTTAAGAAGCGGTAGATCTGTTCATGTGCTCTATTTCCATGCTTCCCATTTTTGCGTGTTTTTTTACTTTCGTTTTTTATACCAGTTTCAAACAGCTGAAACAATATTTATGGTTATGGAAAATGTATTTCACAGTGGTTTAGATGGTACAATGATTCTCTACACTATACTAGCTTATTTTGTCACATAAACTGAAATTAGGCGAACTGTTATAGTTTTAGCAACCAGGAAATGCCAGAGTGATTTCTGGATAGTGCAACTTCAATTTAGCTGGACCCCAGGAAGAGTAGCTGCTGCAAAACTAACCAGTGCCTTATGGTTATCCATAATTAAAATACTCTGCTTTATATTAAAATACATCTCTATTCATTAAGGAGAACATTTGTTTATATCTTTTCACAATTTAAGTGAATACCTGAGTAATACGGTGTGACTAATTCCCTCCGTTTCCCTCCGTGTTGTCCCCTAGGAGTGACACAGTGCGTTATGCCCTGGACATACTGAGCATCCTGACGGTGATCCCTAAGACCCAGCTGCTGATGGCTGAGTCTGTGGCTGTGCCAGATGGGGAGGGGGGTAACGCAGTCTCCACCGTGGGTACGTTACCTGTCCTGCCATGGCGTTCTATTGACACCTCCTTATCTATCCAGCAGACCAGGACTGTTTGCTTTGGGGTTTAATCTTAATGTTCAGTTGTTCCTCAGGTATGAGTGTAGTCCTGTTGGTGGCGGAGGGAGAGGTGTTTGTGAACGACGCCGAGATCCAGAAGTCTGCTCTGCAGGTGGTCATCAACTGTGTGTGCGCTCCGGACAAACGCATGTCCAGCATCGGCAAGTTCATCTCGGGCACTCCTCGTAGACGCCTGCCCCAGACCACCAAGAGCAGTGAGAGCGTGCTCAGCAAGATGTGGAACGTGGTGCAGTCCAACAACGGCATCAAGGTGAGAGAAGATTAACTTCAGAACTGTCTATTGATAGATATTACGCTGGTATGTTGTTGGGCGCTACTGGTCTCTGATTTCTCTCTATTTATTAATGGTTTGGGTTACATTTATGATTTCTCAATACTGGTATTATGCACTCGTAACCATAGCTAGTTCTTCTGCCATCTCCCTGTAGGTGCTCCTGTCCCTGCTGACGGTGAAGATGCCCATCACAGATGCAGATCAAATCCGGGCCCTGGCCTGTAAGGCTCTGGTGGGTCTGTCCCGCTCCAGCTCAGTCAGACAGATTATCAGCAAGCTGCCTCTCTTCAGCAGCGGACACATCCAGCAGCTCATGAAGGAGCCTGTGCTCCAAGACAAACGCAGCGAACACGTCAAGTTCTGTAAGTTTGCGGCAGAGCTCATCAAGCGAGTGTCTGGTAAACCCCTCATGATAGGGACGGATGTCTCCCTGGCCTGGCTGCAGAGGGCTAATGTGGTGGCCCAGTCCAGGATCTCCTTCCCTGAGAAGGAGCTACTGCTGTTGATCCGGAACCACCTGGTGGCCAAAGGCCTGCATGACACGGCCACCACACTCACCAAGGAGGCCGACCTCCCCATGGCCATCCTCCCCCACCCATCTTCCTCAGCTTTACTTCCTGTCGTTGTTCCCCCTCCTCCTGCCTCTCCTGCCCCTGCCCTCCCCAGGACCCCTCGGCTGGCCAATGGGGTTGCAGCGCGGTTGGCGAGCCACGGCTCTCATCCGTCCATGCCGTTGTCAGTTCAGCCCCGTCCCTCGACATCGCAACTCCTCGCACTCCCTCCGGCCGCCCCTCCCCTGTTGACCCCTCACCAAAGCAACGGCTCTCCCCTAATTGGTCGGATCGTGTTCACGCGAGAGCGCCCATCGCCGTGCCCCGTGCCTGCCAGTTGTAAGAAGCCGCGGGTGCTGAGGCAGAAGTCAGATTACGGTGCCTTCAGCCAGAGTCCAGCCATGAAGAAACAGCTGGACAGACACCTGCCCTCTCCCCCTGCCCTGGACAGCATCATCACAGAGTACCTGAGGGAGCAGCACGCGCGCTGCAAGAACCCTGTCACCACCTGCCCCCCTTTCTCCCTCTTCACCCCCCACCAGTGCCCAGAACCCAAGCAGAGGCGCCAGGCCCCAACCAACTTCACCTCCCGAAACACACGCAGGGTCGTCTACCCCAAGTATGGAGGGGTGGACGGGGGCTGCTTCGACAGACACCTCATCTTTAGCAGGTATGGTTGTTTCCTAATACACTGGGGACTCAAAGTGCTCGTCATTGTCTTTTAAATGGGTTTTTAGATTGACTTCTCTGGGTAACATGTTCCCCTTTCCCCCCAAGTTTCTCTGGGTAACATGTTCCCCTTTCCCCCAAGTTTCTCTGGGTAACATGTTCCCCTTTCCCCCAGGTTTCTCTGGGTAACATGTTCCCCTTTCCCCCAGGTTTCTCTGGGTAACATGTTCCCCTTTCCCCCAGGTTTCTCTGGATAACATGTTCCCCTTTCCCCCAGGTTTCGTCCCATGTCTGTGTTCAGGGAGGCAGATGAGGATGAGAGTGGGTTCATGTGTTGTGCCTTCTCTGCCCGTGAGCGGTTCCTGATGCTGGGGACGTGTACGGGCCAGCTCAAACTCTACAATGTGTTCACAGGCCAGGAGGAGGCGAGCTACAGCTGCCACAGCTCTGCCATCACACACCTAGAGCCATCACGGGTTAGTGGGGACATTTACAAATCTACATGTCTTGTGGATATCTAAAACATGAGTTTTTTTGTGAAACTTTTATTGTCTTTTTTTGTCATCAGGATGGCTCTCTGTTGTTGACGTCGGCATCATGGAGTTATCCTCTGTCTGCACTGTGGGGCATGAAGTCGGTGTTCATCATGAAGTAAGTGTGACACAGGAGACTGACCTTGTCAGATCAATACAGTTGGTTATTTCTTCAAATGGGGATGACTGCTTTACCCATTCCATTTCTATGGTTAATTCTACTGGTTTTGTGTCTATGGTGCTCCCTGCCCAATGGTCCAGCTGCTCAGTGCCAGCAGAGCATGGAACTGCTGAAAGAGGCTGACACATTCGTTAATTATACACACTAACTGAACTGCCTTAGTAGGGCTGGGAATTGCCAGGGACCTCGCAATACAATACTCTCACGATACTTAGGTGCTTATACGATATGAATTGCGACTCTCACCATTCAATACTGTAATATTTATTGCGATTTGATGTTCCGAACACTGCTCACTATATGTCTGCTGCAGAGAGACGAGAGAACATGAGGAAATTAGTTTTGATCAATCATGGAAATAAAATAACTGAAAACATGTCTCACTATTTAAGAAGATGGCCAACAAGCTATAGGATGAAAAATACTGGAGGGTTAGCGCAGGTACAGCCCTCTAGCGCTAGCTAACAAGTTACAAATAAAAAAATAATACTTTGAGTCAAAGTATCAATATAATATCGTCCAAAATAGTATTGCAATATGTTACTTTCTATTTTTTATCACTATGTCTTAGGGCTGGAATGTTCACTTCATACAATACACAGTGTAGTGGGGCTTCCTTCTGCCCTCAGTTTAACCAAAGCAACATTGGTGCATCATTACTTAACCTAAATGGCTTATTCTGTATGAGCTGAAGTCAGAGGTTGTAAGGAATATTTTCTATTTATCTATTTATTCTTCTTTCCAGGCATTCCTTCTTAGATGATCATTATGTGGAGTTCAGCAAACTCTCACAAGACCGAGTTATTGGCACAAAGGAACACATAGCTCACGTAAGTCTTCTTCACAAACATCTAAAGGTTCAACTGAACGACCAGGTACACAAGCTTTGTTTTTTTTGTTGTCCTGATGACCTGATCTTTGGGTCTCCAGATCTATGACATCCAGACAGGGCAGAAGACCCTGACCCTCAACTACCCGGACCTGGCCAATAACTACAAGAGGAACTGTGCGACCTTTAACCCCACTGATGACCTGGTGCTGAACGACGGCGTACTGTGGGACGTGCGCTCGGCTCGTGCCATCCACAAGTTTGACAAGTTCAACATGAACATCAGTGGAGTGTTCCACCCCAATGGCCTGGAGGTCATCGTCAACACTGAAATTGTATCCGACTCACAGACTGTACAATAGTTATAGTCATATTTGTAGAGTTAATTGGCGGTACTGAGCCTGCATCAGTTTGTCTGATAAGTGGCCTAATGTCAAGATGAGACTGTCCCATGCCATCTGTTGAGTACATCCCAACCCCAGAGGAATTAGGTAGAGTAGTCAATATGCTATATTGATAATGTGACCGTGTGATTCCTTAATGGTTGTGTCAGTGGGACCTGCGGACTTTTCACCTCCTCCACACAGTGCCAGCTCTGGACCAGTGTAGGATCGTCTTCAACAACAACGGCACGGTCATCTACGGAGGTAAGGACTATAGGAAATTAAGTAGTGTACTGTGGTAGGCTGGTCAAATTTCACTTTGTGGTGAAGAGCTAAGACTTTTAGATGTGTGTAGAAAGGTGAATGCTTGTGGGGTTGTGTTTTCACGACGTGTGAAAGGTGCATGTAGATGTGTGTGTTTGATGCCACACGGCCCTGTTGAACCATATGGCCAGGAGGCTGTGCCCTGAGCTAGCAGAGGAGTCTAACCAGCTGGTTCACAGCTACAGCCACTGGGAGGCCATGATGGATCCACCCACATCCACACCATTGTAACAGCTCAGTAGACAGAGACACTGTGAGGCCATGATAGATTCACCCACAGCAGTGGCACTCTAGCAGCAGTACCACTCTTATCATGAAATTTTTCAGGGCCATGTCTTTCAAAGATAATTCGAAAAATCCAAATAACTTCAAAGATCTTCATTGTAAAGGGTTTAAACACCGTTTCCCATGCTTTTTCAACTAAACATAAACAATTAATGAACATGCACTAACAGCTTACAGATGGTATGCAATTAAGGTCACAATTACGAAAACTTAGGGCACTAAAGAAGACTTTCTATTGACTCTGGAAAAACACCAAAAGAAAGATGCCCAGGGTCCCTGCTCATCTGCGTGAACATGCCTTAGGCATGCTGCAAGGAGGCATGAGGACTGCAGATGTGACCAGGGCAATAAATTGCAATGTCCGTACTGAGAGACACTTAAGACAGCGCTACAGGGAGACAGGACGGACAGCTGATCGTCCTCGCAGTGGCAGACCACGTGTAACAACACCTGCACAGGATCGGTACATCCGAACATCACACCTGCGGGACAGGTACAGGATGGCAACAACAACTGTCCGAGTTACATCAGGAATGCAAAAGGCTGAGAGAGGCTGGACTGAGGGCTTGTAGGCCTGTTGTAAGGCAGGTCCTCACCAGACATCACCAGACAACAACGTCGCCTATGGGCACAAACCCACCGTCGCTAGACCAAATAGGACTGGCAAAAGTGCTCTTCACTGACGAGTCGCGGTTTTGTCTCACCAGGGGTGATGGTCGGATTCGCGTTTATCGTCGAAGGAATGAGCGTTACACCGAAGCCTGTACTCTGGAGCGGGATCGATGTGGAGGGTCTGTCATGGTCTGGGGCGGTATGTCACAGCATCATTGGACTGAGCTTGTTGTCATTGCAGGCAATCTCAATGCTGTGTGTTACAGGGAAGACATCCTCCTCCCTCATGTGGTACCCTTCTTGCAGGCTCATCCTGACATGAACCTCCAGCATGACAATGCCACCAGCCATACTGCTCTTTCTGTGCGTGATTTCCTACAAGACAGGAATGTCAGTGTTCTGCCATGGCCAGCGAAGAGCCCGGATCTCAATCCCATTGAGCACGTCTGAGACCTGTTGGATCGGCGGGTGAGAGCTAGGGCCATTTCCCCCCCAGAAATGTCCGGGAACTTGCATGTGCCTTGGTGGAAGAGTGGTGTAACATCTCACAGCAAGAACTGGCAAATCTGGTGCAGTCCATGAGGGGATACACTGCAGTACTTAATGCAGCTGGTGGCCACACCAGATACTGACTGTTACACATGATTCCATTTCTGTTAGTCACATGTCTGTGGAACTTGTTCAGTTTATGTCTGTTGTTGAATCTTGTTATGTTCATACAAATATTTACACGTTAAGTTTGCTGAAAAGAAACGCAGTTGACAGTGAGAGGACGTTTCTTTTTTTGCTGAGTTCACTATCGATCTATTCATCCATCCACACCTCTGTTCAGCCAGTATGTGTGCAACTAGCTGTTATTTTGCCATGATGAATCCTCACATTACAGGTACCTGAATTTAACCTTGCCATCCATTTTCAAGGAGGATTTTTATTTTCTTTCATTGGAATTCCAGTTCACTTGACTCAATAGAAATGGAATTGACCCCAATCCTGTTATCCAAAGCCTTGTGGATACCATGAAGGCTCTGCACATCCACACCACACTGATTTAGTAGCCAGAATAATGGGTCAATGTCTATCAATCTGGCCACCCATTTTCCCTTCTAAATAAAAAATCTAATTTAACTTTATTTGTCACATGCACCGAATACAAGTGTAGACCTTACCGTGATATGCTTACTTACAAGCCCTTAAACAACAGTGTAGTTCAAGAAGTGTTACAAAAATATTTACCAAATAAACTAAAGTAAAAAAAATAAAAATAAATAAAATAAAATAGATAATCAAAGTTGCACAATAACATAAGAATAACAAGGCTATATACAGGGGTTACCGAGTCAGTGTTAGGGGTTACAGGTTAGTTGAGGTAATTTGTACATGGAGGTAGGGGTGATGCGACTATACATAATAGCAGCGAGCAGCCGCAGTGTACAAGCAAATGGGGGGGGTTAATGTAATGGTCTGGTGGCCATTTGATTAATTGTTCAGCAGTCTTATGGCTTGTGGGTAGAAGCTGTTAAGGAGCCTTTTGGTCCTAGACTTGGCGTTCCGGTACCGCTTGCCGTGCGGTAGCAGAGAAAACACTCTGACTTGGGTGACTGGAGTCGCTGACAATTTTATGAGCTTTCCTCTGACACCGCCTGTTATATAGGTCCTGGGTGGCAGAAAGCTTGGCCCCAGTGATGTACTGGGTCGTACGCACTACCCTCTGTAGCGCCTTACGGTCAGATGCCGAGCAGTTGCCATACCAGAGGGTGATGCAACCGGTCAGGATGCTCTCTGGTACAGCTGTAGAACTTTTTGTGGATCTGGGGACCCATGTCAAATCTTTTCAGTCTCCTGAGGGGGAAAAGGTTTTGTCGTGCCCTCTTCACGACTGTCTTTGTGTGTTTGGACCATGATAGTTGGTTGTTGATGTGGATACCAAGGAACTTAACTCGCGACCCACTCCACTACAGCCCCGTTGATGTTAAAGGGGGCCTGTTTGGCCCGCCTTTTCCTGTAGTCTACGATCAGCTCCTTTGTACTGATGCAACTGTTACCCTTTGCCTGTAAAAATAATTGTATCCATCCATACACCTCTATTGCTTTTTCTCTGTTTATGAAGCACAACAGTGTATGTGTTCCAGTTGTGGCATGTAGAGAACCTAACCCTGCTGGGTTGTTTTTGCAGCGATGCTCCAGGCAGATGATGATGATGACATAATGGAGATGCAGACGAAGACTCCCTTTGGCTCCTCCTTCAGGACGTTCAACGCCACCGACTACAAACCCATTGGTGAGATAGCTCTAAGACCCACACCATCACCAGAGTTTCAAGCCGTTGCATTTATCAGGAATTGACTATCCAGTTTTATACTGCACGACCCTAAACAACCCAGCCATGAGTCACTAGCAACAATTCCTGACCCACCAACTGGGAAGCAATAGTCTTGGACGTATTTGGTGTCTGTAGCATCTTGCTGTGGAAGTGAATATAATTCATTTTGTTCCGTAAGCGAATAGACTCCATCCAAACAACTTCTTTTTCTATTAACATCTTTAGCTATGGTCAAGTTTGAACTATTGTGACAGGTTTATGTATTACATGACATCAGTGAAACATACCCCCTGTCTTTTCCCTCCCAGCCACCATTGACGTGAAGAGGAATATCTTTGACCTCTGCACGGACACCAAGGACTGCTACCTGGCTGTGATTGAGGTAGGTCTTTTGTCATCTGTAATATAACACAATAAATCTGAACGGGCTTGAATCAAATGTTACACACTGGTAGAATAGTATTGGGAGACCGCCTCTGATACAACAGTTGTATGTTTCTGACTGCTGCGGTTTCCCATCCAGAACCAGGACTCAGTCAACACAGACACGGTGTGCAGACTGTACGAGGTGGGACGCCAGAGACTGGCTGAAGAGGAGGAGGATGAAGACGATCAGGTAAAGAGACACAACAAACCCGCTTCCTTCAAAAAGCACCGCTCTATTATGTTGGTAGATAATTAATCAAATCACCAATCACTAACATTAGAAGATTGGTTGGTTGTGTCAGTCTTTTTTGTTGCAAGGAATACAACCTAAATATAGAAATGTAAGATCTGCGAAGCATGTTACTTACACGGCTGTTCTGGAACACTTGTCCCTATCAGGAGGATGACGATCAAGATGATGACGATGATGATGATGATGATGACTCTGATGATGACATGGACACGGACCCTCTGATCGCTGAGCTGGATAACGATAACGGGGAGGATGAGGAAGACGAAGACGGGAACAATGAATTATCTCTCTCCGACGATGAGGTGTCTCGCCTGCTGGAGGGGGATGGAGAGGAGGAGGAGGAGGAGGATGATGATGACTCGGATGACGATGAGGAAGATGGGGACCTTGCCCTGGATAACAGTGAGTAACAGTTGTCAGTTTGTCCTTCAGACATTCACTGATAGGTACAGCATGGGATGCAGGACAGGCAAGGTTGAAGTTGTTGGAAACAGTAAACTAAAACCTGTTGTCATAAGGGCTAGGCTACTTAACACTTTTTAGTAATGACGTAGCCATTTATGTTATTATTCTTGAAAAGCTGTTACTCTACTGCTGTGTGAGGACACTTCCGCTTGAGAGGGATTGACTGAATGAAAGGAAAAGGGAAAAAGATGGACCCTCACACTGTCTGGGGCTATGTTGCGGAAGGCATGTCGTTTCTGTATTCTGTCATTTTTCTACCACCACAGCAGTGACCTGTACAGTATTCTGTCCCATTTATCCCCCAGATCTCTAAATGTATCTTTGCTGTCTTTTGTGTCAACCCAGCAGACAGCTCTGACAACTCTGACCTTGAGGATGACATCATCCTGTCCCTGAATGAGTGAGGAGCCGTCAGTGTCTGGGACAGAGAAACTAGGACGACGCGTCCAGACTCCTGGAGAGAGCGCTCCATGTGGGTGAACCGTCATAAACAACTGAGACAAGACTATAAGGTACAGTTAGATAAGAGAGAGTTGGGGAGAGAGAAGGGTGTGATTTGGGAAGTGAACTGAGAGCGCCAACAGAGCATTGCCAGTTTGGAATTCTGTCCAAGGCCCCCCACCGCCCAGGAGCAAGTCGTCCTGGGAGAAGCTGATTGAAGGAGTCAGTGAAGAGCCAGAAGAGAGATCCACCTTTCAAAACATTTCTACAGAAATTGAATTCATGAAAAAATAGAAGATTTGTATATGATATAGTTTTATATTACACTGTGGGCTTGATGAGTGGAAAACAATGTTTGTACAGACACAACAACAACTGAGGTTATAATTTTTTCATTTTGATTTCATTAAAGCTCTTTCAAAAGTTTACCCTTTGATATGGACTATCCTTTATTTTTTAGAATGCTGAATGGCCACCGCTATTTGTATAATTTTTTTTAGATTGGGAAACTGAAGGGCTGTTTTTAGATGGGGAAACTGAATGAAGCTACTTCTGACACTGTGGATTGGTAAGGCAGTGTTGGCTGACTCAAACATCCTGTTCTATACTGCATCAATTCCCATGTGGCCTGCTGAAGACTAAGGTGCTGCATGAGGCTTCCACTAACACACAGTCTGTGGAGCTAAAGCAGCCATATCCTCAGGTTCATCTCCACTGCACCACCTTCTACTATACAAACGTGACCAACGACCAAGACGCCACACACAATAGTGCTATCAATGACCAACACCACTGGATTTCACTGTCGTCATAGCAACAGATCAAACATGGTGCTCTTGAAAAATGCTGAATACTGGTATTTTGTTTAGAAACTTCACACATTAGTGAGTGTAAAATGTGGACTACAAATATTGTCAGCACACGATTGATGTAGTTGTATGTCTACATAATGAGGCCTTCAAGGATGTCTGTCTTTTTCCAAGTATGAATTTGGCTTTGGTTGACATTTTGAATGGTGCTTGATCTTAACCTTGGGTTTTTGCTGCCCACACACAGGTTAGTCTAAGGGAATACATACTTTACATTTGGATTGCATGCAAACATGTTAGGATTAGTTTTGCGTTCATTAGTAGACATTGCTTGTTCAGTTTTTAGTTAGCTACAACCTGTTTACCTTTCATTTTACTCTTTTGGATTTGATTGGTCCTCTCATGGAACAACACCAACAGAACTTGACCTGGATTGGAGAATGTTTGCCTACTGTCAATTATGCAGACAGTGTATTTTGACTGAAGTGGGCTTGTTTGGATCATCTTTCTGAACTTTTGATGTTGGGTGGATTTAGAAGCTATTCCTGATAAGTATTTAATTGTGGATAGCTCTATTATTCAGTTGCATCTTCTTTATTAAGACACTCGATTCAAATGTAGGCGTCGTCTTGCCTATTGCCAATACATCATGCTTTCTTTACCTAGTTTGATTACATTCTTTACCTTCTGCCTCTTCTCATTTCTTCAAGGAGGCACTCTTGTAAAGATCCATACATACTGTACAGAACATGTTTTTATCTAAAAGTATTTTTACTATAAATAAAATGAAAGGTTGAGCTCTGTTGTCTTTAAGCCTATTCATTGTTGGAAAACCCTGAACCATTGACATTAAGAGACTAACTCCCTGGCCTGAACATTGAATATGACATATGCATCATACACCCAACAGCTATTATTCAGTCGCTGTGATGGAGAGTTTGCTCACATTTCTGCCTACATAGAGCCAGGGGTTATCGGTCAGAACATAAAACGAAGAGAATATGGGAATCGCATGTGGAGGAAATGTAGTCATTAGTTGTACCCCAATATTAGGGTTGGTCCACCAAGTGATGTTTGAGAAATCTGACTTGGTCCCTCCCCCCAAAAAATTAAGTTTATATAAATTTCACGTTTATATTAATTAAAAATATACATTTTCCCATCTCAAAGAGATTAAATTTAAAAAAAGACTAAGTGCCAAATAAAGTAACAGGGTTGACCGTAACGGGGTTTACGATTTAATCTTAAATCAGCCATGAATCCCCTTGTGATGGGGAATGGAAGCTTGTTGTGTGCAGCAAGGAATGGCCATTGAATCCAAGCTTCACAATAACAAAAAAAAAGCTAAACCATTTCTAGCCTGTCTATCTATGGGTAACAGTATTGACGTGTTATGCTTGACCAACTTCGTTTTCCACCACAAAACACCAGTAAATTGCCAAAAAGAGTAGAACCAGCTTACCTGCTTTTACACTGATATAACTATTCCGATGTTCAATGTTTCTTTTGAAAATTAATCGTTCAGTTCACGTAACAGAGTTGACCTTAAAATGAAGGACAGTTGTAAATGAATCACTAATCACATTACATAAATTGACTGTCAAAGCAACAAAATAACTAGGGCTTTACATTAATGGTCAAACGTTTAAATTAAGTAGGTTGAAATCTTCCAAGAAGTGACACAGGGTTGACAGAGGGAAATGTCAAAATGCAGTATTTTGGCACTTTAGCAATCCTTTATTCATATATATATATATATATATATATATGTTTTTTAAAATCAGATTTATTGACTTTTCCATGTGGTATATATTAAAGGGCACTACATTTAGCAGGTATTTAACATGCAATATTGGTGCACAATTTCTACATAACTAGCAAAGGGATGCAAAAGGCACTCTTCGTGGAATGACCCAATCGTAGTGAAATAACCCAGTTCAACACACACACGCAGCTACTTCAGTTACATATTTTTGTCGGCCACATGCTGTATCTACATACTGTATAAGGGCTATTAGCTACTTACAGTTGAAGTTGGAAGTTACATACACTTAGGTTGGAGTCATTAAAAATCATTTTTCAACCAATCCACACATTTCTTGTTAAACTATAGTTTTGGCAAGTCAGTTAGGACATCTACTTTGCATGACACAAGTACTTTTTCCAACAATTGTTTAAAGACAGATTAATTCACTTATAATTCACTGCATCACAATTCCAGTAGGTCAGAAGTTTACATACACTAAGTTGACTGTGCCTTTAAACAGCTTGGAATATTCCAGAGAATGATGTCATGGCGTTAGAAGCTTCTGATAGGCTAATTGACATCATTTGAGTCAATTGGAGGTGTACCTGTGGATGTATTTCAAGGCCTACCTTCAAACTCAGTGCCTCTTTGCTTGACATCATGGGAAAATCTAAAGAAATCAGCCAAAACCTCAGAAAGAAATTGTAGACCACAAGTCTGGTTCATTCTTGGGAGCAATTTCCAAACGCCTGAAGGTACCATGTTCCTCTGTACAAACAATAGTACGCAAGTATAAACACCATGGGACCACGCAGCCATCATACCGCTCAGGAAGGAGATGCGTTCTGTCTCCTAGAGATGAACGTTCTTTGGTGCGAAAAGTGCAAATCAATCCCAGAACAACAGCAAACGACCTTGTGAAGATGCTGGAGGAAACAGGTACAAAAGTATCTATATCCACAGTAAAACGAGTCCTATATCGACATAACCTGAAAGGCCGCTCAGCAAGGAAGAAGCCATTGCTCCAAAACCGCCATAAAAAAGCCAGACTACGGTTTGCAACTTGTGGTGGCATATTTCTGCATTACCAAATGAGGAGAGTTACAAACTTCACACACCAGTCAGAGTTATACTTAAACTACATCTTTAATAATAAGAGATTTGCAATAGCCTTTTTTTTTACTTTCAATGATGCGCTATCTCTAATGAATCATTGAAAAAGTACCAACAGAAAAGTACACAGATCTTTTATAGCCAAGATACACCCCTCTCAACCTACATGTCGAACCACAGATCTTAGGAACAGTTCACAAAGGTTAAGATTTGTATGAAAGATATCTATAAAACAAAGCAGACAGTTACTGCTGTGTCAGCAGTTTTCATTGTAAAGACCAGTGTCTGGCCCTCTTACTCCAAAAGGGAACCGTCTCTCCCTGGTACGGCATAGAACAGAACCATTAGCTCATGTTCTCTGGAATGCTCTTTAGGTTTTATCACCCAAAGACATCGTAAATCTCCTCTGTCAGTGCTATCTCATAGAGGCCCATCCTCAGTGGAACACACACACACAATAGTTAACAGAATACTCTATTCTGTCGAATAAAACAACCATTATAATGTAATACAAGCATTATAACATAATCTTGCAATTTTCCACGACAAACTGCACATGGGGACAAAGATTGTACTATGAAATATGTATGATATTGATGGTATGATGAAACAAAAATAAAAAAAATTGGCCATAATGACCATCATTATGCTTGGAGGAAAAAGGGGGAGGCTTACAAGCCGAAGAATACCATCCCAACCGTGACGCACGGGGGTGGCAGCATCATGTTGTGGGGGTGCTTTGCTGCAGGAGGGACTGGTGCCCTTCACAAAATAGATGGAATCATGAGGTAGGAAAATAATGTGGATATCTTGAAGCTACATCTCAAATCAAATTTATTGATAGCCCTTCTTACATCAGCTGATATCTCTAAGTGCTGTACAGAAACCCAGCCTAAAACCCCAAACAGCAAGCAATGCAGGTGTAGAAGCACGGTGGCTAGGAAAAACTCCCTAGAAAGGCCAAAACCTAGAAAGAAACCTAGAGAGGAACCAGGCTATGAGGGGTGGCCAGTCCTCTTCTGGCTGTGCCGGGTAGAGATTATAACAGAACAAGGCCAAGATGTTCAAATGTTCATAAATGACCAGCATGGTCAAATAATAATAATCACAGTAGTTGTCGAGGGTGCAGCAAGTCAGCACCTCAGGAGTAAATGTCAGTTGGCTTTTCATAGCCGATCATTAAGAGTATCTCTACCGCTCCTGCTGTCTCTAGAGAGTTGAAAACAGCAGGTCTGGGACAGGTAGCACAACATCAGTCAAGACATCAGTCAGGAAGTTAAAGCTTGGTTGCAAATGGGTCTTCCAAATGGACAATGACCCCAAGCATACTTCCAAAGTTGTGGCAAAATGGCTTAAGGACAACCAAGTCAAGGTATTGGAGTGGCCATCACTAATCTGTGTGCAGAACTGAAAAAACGTGTGCGAGCAAGGAGGCCTACAAACCTGACTCAGTTACACCAGCTCTGTTAGGAGGAATGGGCCAAAATTCACCCAATTTATTGTGGGAAGCTTGTGGAAGGCTACCCAAAACGTTTGACCCAAGTTAAACAATTTAAAGGCAATGCTACCAAATACTAATTGAGTGTATGTAAACTTCTGACCCACTGGGAATGTGATGAAAGAAAAAAAAGCTGAAATAAATCATTCTCTCTACTATTATTCTGACATTTCACATTCTTAAAATAAAGTGGTGATCCTAACTGACCTAAGACATTGAATTTTTACTAGGATTAAATGTCAGGAATTGTGAAAAACTGAGTTTAAATGTATTTGGCTAAGGTGTAAGTGAACTTCCGATTTTCCAAAATGTTTAAAGGCACCGTCAACCGTCCAGTAGACCTTCTGACCCACTGGAATTGTGATAAGTGAAATAATCTGTCTGTAAACAATTGTTGGAAAAATTACTTGTGTCATGCACAAAGTAGATGTCCTAACCGGCTTGCCAAAACTATAGTTTGTTAACAAAAAATTTGTGGAGTAGTTGAAAAACGATTTTTAATGACTCCAACCTCCAACCTAAACTTCCGACTTCAACTGTAAGTATTCAAACCCTTTGCTATGAGACTCAAAATTGAGCTCAGATGCATCCTGTTTCCATTGATCATCCTTGAGATGTTTCTACAACTTGAATGGAGTACACCTTTGGTAAATTAAATTGATTGGACATGATTTGGAAAGGCACACACCTGTCTATATAAGGGCCAACAGTTGACCGTGCATGTCAGAGCAAAAACCAAGCCATGAGGTCGAAGGAATTGTCCGTAGAGCTCCAAGACAGGGTTGTGTCAAGGCACCGATCTGGGGAAGGTACCAAAACATTTCTGCAGCACTGAAGGTCCCCAAGAACACAGTGGCCTTCATCATTCCTAATTGGAAGAAGTTTGGAACCACCAAGACTCCCTAGAGCTGGCCGCCCAACTGAGCAATCGAGGGAAGAAGGGCCGTGGTCAGGGAGGTGACCAAGAATCCGATGATCACCCTTACAGAGCTGCAGAGTTCCTCTGTGGAGATGGGAGAACCTTCCAGAAGGTCAACCATCTCTGCAGCACTCGACCAATCAGGCATTTATAGTAAAGTGGCCAGACGGAAGCCACTCCTAATTAAAAGGCACATGACAGCCCGCTTGGAGTTTGCCAAAAGGCACCTAAATGACTCTCAGACCATGAGAAACAAGATTCTCTGGTCTGATGAAACCCAGATTGAACACTTTGGCCTGAATGCCAAATGTCACCTCTGGAGGAAACCTGGTACCATCCCTACGGTGAAGCATGGTGGTGGCAGCATCATGCTGTGGGGATGTTTTTCAGCGGAGTACAGCGAGCTCCTTGATGAAAACCTGCTCCAGAGCGCTCAGGATCTCAGACTGGGGCAAATATTCACATTCCAACAGGACAGCCACCCTAAGCACACAGCGAAGACAACACAGGAGTTGCTTCAGGACATGTCTCTGAATGTCCTTGAGTTTCCAAGCCAGAGCCAGGACTTGAACCCGATCGAACATCTCTGGAGAGACCTGAAAATAGCTTTGCAGCGATTCTCCTCATCCAACCTGACAGAGCTTGAGAGGATATGCAGAGAAGAATTGGAGAAACTCCCCAAATATAGGTAATCGCTGAAAAGGGTTCTTCAACAAAGTACTGAGTAAAGAGTCTGAATACTTATGTAAATGTTATCTCTTTGATGTGAAAATATTTATAAATGAGCAAAAATGTCTATGGGGTATTGTGTGTACTGTGTAATCCTGACAGGTGTGGCATATCAAGAAGCTGATTAAACAGCATGTTTATTACATAGGTGTACCTTGTGCTGGGGGACAAAAGGCCACTCTAAAATTTGCATTTTTGTCACAACACAATGCCACAAATGTCTCAAGTTTTGAGGGAGTGTGCAGTTGGCATGCTGACTGCAGGAATGTCCACCAGAGCTGTTGCCAGAGAATGGAATGTTAATTTCTCTACATAAGCCACCTCCAATGTTGTTTTAGATGATTTGGCAATATGTCCAACTGGCCTCACAACCGCTGACCACATGTAACCATGCCAGCAGAGGGCCTTCATAAGTGCTTCCTCACCTGCTGGATCGTCTGAGACCAGCCACCCAAAGAGCTGATGAAACTGTGGGTTTGCACAAGGAAAGAATTTCTGCACAAACTGTCAGAAACGTCTCAGGGAAGCTCATCTGCGTGCTCGTCGTCCTCACAAGGGCCTTGACCTGACTGCAGTTTGGCGTCATAACCGACTTTATTGGACAAATGCTCACCTTTGATGGCCACTGGCACGCTGGAGAAGTGTGATCTTCACGGATGAATCCCAGTCTCAACTGTACCGGGCAGATGGCAGACAGCGTGTATGGCATCGTGTGGGCAAGTGGTTCGCTGATATCAACATTGTGAACAGAGTGCCCCATGGTGGGGTTATGGTATGGGCAGGCAGGCAGAAGCTACACACAACGAACACAATTGCATTTTATCGATTCCAATTTGAATGCACAGAGATACTGTGACAAGATCCTGAAGCACATTGTCGTGCCATTCATCCGCCACCATCACCTCATGTTTCAGCATGATAATGCACAGCCCCATGTCGCATAGGATCTGTACACAATTGCTGGAAGCTGAAAATGACACAGTTCTTCCATGGCCGGCATACCCTCCAGACATGTCACCCATTGAGCACGTTTGTGATGCTCTGGATCGACATATACGACAGCGTGTTACAGTTCCCGCCAATATCCAGCAACTTTGAACAGCTATTGAAGAGGAGTGGGACAACATTCCACAAACCACAATCAACAGCCTGGACAACTCTATGCGAAGGAGATGTGTTGCGCTGCATGAGGTAAATGGTGTTCACACTAGATACTGACTGGTTTTCTGATCCACACCCCTACTTTTTTGTTGTTGTTGGTATTTATGACCAACAGATGCATATCTGTATTCTCAGTCATGTGAAATCCAGGGCCTTAATGAATATATTTCACTTGACTGATTTCCTTATATGAACTGTAACTCAGTAAAATCTTTGAAATTGTTGCATGTTGCATTTTATATTATTATTCAGTATAGTTTCCTGGACAGAATTCAACATGTGTGTGTATGTATTTTGGTCTGTATGAGAGTGTGTGATTGGGAGAGCTAGGGTATGTGTGTGAGTCTGTGTTATGCTGAAAACAGGCGGGATAGTGTCTGCCTAAGTGTAGGAGAGGGAGCAGAAATAAATGCATTTTTCTGTCTGTGTGGGTGTTGTTGCAAGCAGAGGCTATTTTGTCTGAATGAATTTACTTACTGTATGAGAGGAAGAGATGGAGGACCGATGTATGCATTAGTCTGTGTGTCCATAAGAGAGTAGCATATAGTGTCTGTGCTGCAGGGGCGCAACTTTGGTTTTAGAAGTGGGGGGGTATTATATATATATTTTTATGCAGTCGGATAAACATTCCAAACAGCCTACCCAACCACTCGGAGGCATCCGCATGGTCCTAAAGCACCCCGTTGCCCCGTTTTTTCATCACATTCCAATTATAAAACTGGGGGGGACAAAAATGCCATTTCGGAATGCCATTCCGTCCCCAGTGAAAGTTGCACCCCTGCTGTGCTGTGTTTGATCAGAGGTGTGTGTGTGTGAGAGATTTTAAACTGGAGGGCAAAGCATGACTTGAAGAGGTGTGTGTTGCATGTGTATGAAAGAGAGATGGAGAGCGAGAGCTGAACTGTGTATTTGTGTGAGAGAGAGAGCTGCTGTTTGTGTGTGTGTGTGTGTGTGTGTGTGTGTGTGTGTGTGTGTGTGTGTGTGTGTGTGTGTGTGTGTGTGTGTGTGTGTGTGTGTGTGTGTGTGTGTGTGTGTGTG
Organism: Salvelinus namaycush; assembly: GCF_016432855.1. Classification (NCBI taxonomy): domain Eukaryota; kingdom Metazoa; phylum Chordata; class Actinopteri; order Salmoniformes; family Salmonidae; genus Salvelinus; species Salvelinus namaycush. Next base: position 35,493,000 of record NC_052322.1, on the reverse strand, counting down.
AGATGGAGAGTTGGAGTGGCTGTAGGTAAATGATTGATGAGGAAGCACTGCGTGGTTCTTACTACCTCCCCCTCTGGCTTCCGTGGTATGATGGAATGGAGGGTGTTGAAACTGATATCACCTCTTGCTGTGGTAGGCATTCCCAGTGCCCATGGACCAGTGATCCACACAACCCTCTGGTATACAGAGTGATAAACATTCCCTCAGCCAAACGTATCAGGGGAAACAGTATTAAACTATACAATAACATCTGTAAAACATCTTTCAAGCAAGACGTTCATCAGATGTAGAGCCAGAATATCACATTTCTGAGTTTGGTAATTACCTTGTAAATACTTTTACATTGATTGAAGTTCATTTTAATTGAGTTTATTCCCTTGCACCTGTAACTAAAATACCAGGTTTGCTGTTCCCAGATGGTGCAGTATACCACTCTCTACCATACCATCTTCTCAATGACTGTCACTAACCAACCAATGTTCAACAGAATATTATACAGTGGGGCAAAAAAGTATTTAGTCAGCCACCAATTGTGCAAGTTCTCCCACTTAAAAAGATGAGAGAGGCCTGTAATTTTCATCATAGGTACACTTCAACTATGACAGACAAAATGAGAAAAAAAATCCAGAAAATCACATTGTAGGATTTTTAATGAATTTATTTGCAAATTATGGTGGAAAATAAGTATTTGGTCAATAACAAAAGTTTATGTCAATACTTTGTTATATACCCTTTGTTGGCAATGACAGAGGTGAAACGTTTTCTGTAAGTCTTCACAAGGTTCACACACACTGTTGCTGTTATTTTGGCCCATTCCTCCATGCAGATCTCCTCTAGAGCAGTGATGTTTTGGGGCTGTTGCTGGGCAATACAGATTTTCAACTCCCTCCAAAGATTTTCTATGGGGTTGAGATCTGGAGACTGGCTAGGCCACTCCAGGACCTTGAAATGCTTCTTACGAAGCCACTCCTTCATTGCCCGGGCGGTGTGTTTGGGATCATTGTCATGCTGAAAGACCCAGCCACGTTTCATCTTCAATGCCCTTGCTGATGGAAGGAGGTTTTCACTCAAAATCTCACGATACATGGCCCCATTCATTCTTTCCTTTACACGGATCAGTCGTCCTGGTCCCTTTGCAGAAAAACAGCCCCAAAGCATGATGTTTCCACCCCCATGCTTCACAGTAGGTATGGTGTTCTTTGGATGCAACTCAGCATTCTTTGTCCTCCAAACACGACGAGTTGAGTTTTTACCAAAAAGTTATATTTTGGTTTCATCTGACCATATGACATTCTCCCAATCTTCTTCTGGATCATCAAAAAAACAAAAGAATAACAATAAAAACTGAATGACTAAAAAGCTACCTAAGGAAAAACAAAGCTAAAAATATGTTTTAAGATCTCTTTTAAATATGTCCACAGTTTCGGCCCCCCTCGGGTTCTCTGGCAGAGGCTGGGGGCATAAGAACTGAAGGCTGCCTCTCCATGCCTATTGGTTATAGGCTTTGGGATAGTTAAAAGGCCAGTGCCAGAGGACCTGAGGGAACTACTGGGTACATAAGTTAAAAGCATGCCTGACATGTATTGTAGTGAAGAATCGTGGATTGATTTAAAAACCAATAGAAGAATCTTAAAATTAATTCTAAAACTCACAGGTAGCCAGTGTAATGTGTGCCCTCCATCTGTTCTTGGTCAGTACCCATGTGGCAGCATTGTGTATGTTTTGGAGTTGACCAATGGCTTTCTTGGGTAGAACAGACAGGACAGTATCCATAAAAGCATGGATGAGTCTCTCTGTACATGGATGAGTCTCTCTGTATCAGCCTTAGAGGGAAACGGCCACACCGTGGCAATGTTCCTCAGGTGGTAAAAAGGTATTTTGGTCACATTACTAATGTGTGATTCAATATTGAGTTCAGAATCTAAAAAAACACCTAGGTTTTTTACCTGGTGTTTTATCTTTATTGTCCGTGATTTAGCTGGAGGAAGTGTTGAGCCATCCAAGTATTTGAATCACCAATACAGTTTAATAATTTATCTGTGGAGCTAAAATCCTCTGGTGACATGGAAATGCAAAGTTGTGTATCGTCTGTGTAGCAGTGAAAATCAATGCTGTGCTTTCTGATAACGCTGCATATTTAAACGGAACAGTACTGGACCCAAAATTTAACCTTGTGGAATACCACATGTATTTTCTCTGTTATGTTCACCAAGGGTGACAAAAAACTCCCAACCGGTTAAATAGGTCCTAAACCAATTTAGAACGAGACCGGAGAGGCCAAACCACCTCTCCAGTCTGTCCAGAAGGACATCATGGTCAGCATGGTCGAATGCAGCACTTGAATCCAAGCGCACAAGGACAGAGAGCTGTTTGGTGTTGGCTCTAAGATCATTTGCCAATTTATCTAAGGCTGTCTCTGTGCTGTGGTGGGCACGAAAACCAGATTGGATTTTTTTTTTAAAATACAGTTGGCACTTAAAAAGGCATTTAGTTGTTTGAAAACCAATTTCTCCAGAATGTTGCTTACGAATGTATGTTTGGAGATTGGTCGAAAATTGCTAAAAACTGAAGAATCTAGATGACTTTTCTTCAGAAGGGGTTTCACCATAGCAGTTTTTAGTACAGTGGGGAAAGTGCCTGTGAACAGGGAGTGATTAACAATAGCTTGCACTTCTTTAGATATGCAATTAAAAACTGTTTTGAAGAAGGTGGTGGGGTGGGGATAGGATTGAGAAGGCAGGCAGAAAGCTTAAGTTGTGATATCACTTTCCTGAGAATGTCTGTATCAACCAGGGAAAATAAATCCGTAGTGACTTTGCATAGTAGGCTAGGGCACATATCAAACTTCTCATCAGGTCTTGTTTGTCTGATACCCAGACTAATGTTTAATCTTTGAAATATGCTGTAAACTCATCACATTTACATGTGGAGGAAACACGTTTGCAGTGTTGACATTTTCACATGTTTGTCTATAAGAGTAGGAATCATATGTCAAGCTAGATGTTTACATTTCATTTCTACACATTTGTATCAGCTAAGACCCATGCTGTAGTGCTAAACCTGCACACACACTCATCCAGTTTTATGTATGTGATTAAAACACCGCCCACAGTGTTCCACTTGAGATGAATGACGGATGGGAGTCAGTATGGAGTCTCTGTGATGAGGACATAGCACTGCACAACACTGCCCTTCCTCCTACTCAGCATCCAACACACTAGTTACTCTATGGAACTGAACATCAGAGATAGATTCATTTGTAATTACAAGACACATTCTGAGACGGTCAATCATCAGATAATAACGTTCTATAAATCTGTTTATTTACACAGGAAACAGCTTTATCTACAGTAAAACAAACGAATCAGGAACATATTTTTTTCTCAATATACAGCACTACATTCTGCTGATCATACCATGCTCTGACCCATCACCCAGGACAACGGGGTGATGATGTAATACTCCAGGTAGCTGTGTTGGTTTTCAAGGCAGAAATATTAGATTGTTTTCCCTAGAAATATAATTTCATGAGGATTAGTCTGAGTTGATTTTTAATAGGTTTCAATACTGGCAAGCAGGCAGCATTCTTTAAACCCTTTGCCTTTCTGAATCCACTAAGCGATGCAGTAAGAGCAAGCACTGGAGAGAGGGGCAGACTAGATTCAAGAACCCACTGAGATGTTGGAGGCTATTGAGGGCAACAAGGATCACATTGTACAGCAATGCAGAAGAAGGAACTAGTCTTTAGATTCTGAGAAAAACACAGGCAGATGAATAGACTAAACCGCAGGTGTCATCCTGGGGAGAGGGTCCATTTGGGTATAGGCCTGCATACAGCACAGTAGCATTTTCAACACCCACCTGCAACAGCCCACACTAAGTGCACAATGGTGTATGGCGTTTATCTGTGAGAACGTTACATGCAGGTTACTATCACACTATATCCTCTGACAAGGGGTTGTTTCTGAATACAACCTAGGCTACCAGTTGATCATAACTTAGGCCTATGCCCTCCAAACCAGAAGACATTGCCAATGTGATGGGAGGAATAGCCTAGTTTTTTTTTTAGGTTTTATTGAGTAGGCTATGCACTGTAATTAAGAGCCAGTTCACATTTTTGTATTAATTCATGTGAATTAAACATAGGCCAAAATCCAAAATGTATATCCCAAGGAGTATGTTCAGTGTTTATTGGACCAATAGAGGTTCTGCAACCATTTTCTGATGGTGGTTGGCCTATTCTTCTGTAATTATCGGCTAGAGAAGCCTTACCACACCTGTCTTGGTTCCAGTAACTGATGTAGTCTAATAGCATATGCAGCTTGGTTCAGCAGATTCAATTTTAAGCGCAGTGAAATCAGATGCTGCCGAGGTAGCCCATGACCGTGAAAGCGCAGTTAGTGATAGATGCAATTGCCATCGAGTTACTCTCCGACAGTCCAATCTACATTTGCAAATGCTTGACACATCGGTATTGACTAAACGAGTCGTGATGACCATGAAGATGGCGCATTTTACGGTATATCGCAGTTTCTGAATTGTTCTTGCACCCCAAGACCAGTTTGGACCGGCGGACAATATCACGACTGCTAATTATCATCTAACGACTCAACTCTACCGCCGGGAGTGGGACCCGATATCTGATTTGGTAGCTGAGCCATAGGCTAATGACTAACTGGGAAATAAATAAATAAACATTTAAAAAAACTATTCCCGTTCCTATCGAGATGCTGCTGCAATAATAGCGTTCAGAGATTAGATTACCGTGTGTGTTGGGTAGGTGGACACAGAGACTGCATCAGTGTGTGACTAGGAGACGGCGAGCAGAGCAGACCCGGGAGATAAAGAAATCGCGGGTTAAGACAATTGTGGTCCTTTTTATGTTATAGATTTCTATGGAGATTATCCCGTTCGTATCGAAGGAGTCGGGGATATTCTTATAGCTTTCATTTAGCTACATTCTCCCACGATATCGACAGAATGAGGCTTGGTCTCCTGGTGGGAAAATAACAAAAAAATAAAAAATGTGGATACCAACAGAAGATGAAAAAATCGGAGTTGGTGAGTCCATTCTGTATTTATATAGACATTTGTCATTTTTGATTGCTTGTTTTCAATTTCATTGACTTTTCTCATTCAAAGCTGCTTATTTTCTAATGAAGAAGCGTTGTGATGATATCATGTTTGGTCATACAGGTTATTATAGGCTAGGCTACTGTAGGATATTCTCAGCTAACGATCACAATGTCTTTCAATTAATGTTTCATATATCTTTAAATCATGTGAGCCTAATTATAGTTTACAAACCATATAGTTTATCAGCTGTGCTTAATGGCTGAAGATAACCGGTCAAAAATAAGATAATGCAAAGCCTAGGTTATTGCGTGGGATGATAGCCTATACCCTCTTATGGGCTAGATGGGCTACCTCTATTAGACTGTATCACCAGTGTCTATACCCATATAACCTATAAGGCTACAGTATCCTTATCATTCATTCATATACTACATTTAATTTTTAGAGTTCTGTAAATGCGTCAATCATAGTGTTCTATCCATGTGTTGAAGAGCGGCAGAGCCTATATCGCTGAAAAGGCTATTCGACTGGAAACCACGAGGGGGCAATGAGATAGCGTTCTGCCAACAGGTGTAGCTTACGTTTTAGAGTCTGACTATGCGTAGGCCATATACTTGTCGGCATTTATAACATAGCACCACGACTACCTCGCTACTACAATAGTTGCTACTTAGCATACTACAACCAACGCTACCCCATCCCTCGTCTTCATGCTCGGTCCATGTAGGCCGAATTATTTGGAAAGTGCTAGTAGTGGTGTAAAGTACTTAAGTAAAAATACTTGAAAGTACTACTTAAGTATTTTTTGGGGGGGTAACTGCACTTTACTATTTATATTTTGGACAACTTTTACTTCACTACATTCCTAAATAAAATAATGTCGTTTTTACTCCATACATTTTCCCTGACTCCCAAAAGTACTCGCTACATTTTAAATGCTTAGCAGGACAGGAAAATGGTCCAATTCACACATTTATCAGAGGAACAACCCTGGTCATCCCTACTGTCTCTGATCTGGCGGACTCACTGAACACATGCTGCGTTTGTTAATTATGTCTGAGTGTTGGAGTGTACCCCTGGCTATCTGTAAATAAAAAGAAAAAAAAGAAAATGGTGCCGTCTGGTTTGCTTAATATAAGCAATTTAAAATTATTTTTACTTTTACTGATACTTAGGTATATTTTAGCAATTACATTTACTTTTGATACTTAAGTATGTTTAAAACCAAATACTTTTAGACTTTTACTCAAGTAGTATTTTAATGGGTGACTTTTACTTTTACTTGATGAATTTTCTATCAAGGTATCTGTACTTTTACTCAAGTATGATAATTGTGTACTTTTTCCACCACTGATAACCCTAGAGGTAGTGGACAATCGTATCAGTAGTATTGGAGAAGTCTGTTCCTGGCAATTTGAATGAGTCATGTTGAATCAGTTCGCTCAAAATGCACGCACGGACGCGCGTGCGCGCGCGCACACACACACACACACACACACACACACACACACACACACACACACACACACACACACACACACACGGCTTTGCATGTTTGTATTACACTGTAGATTCGAAAAATACCCAGACTCCAGAACTATTGATTGGTGTTCAACAAAGAGGAAACAAAGGCTGAAAACTATTGATTTGACATTGGAGGAGGAGAGAAGCAACAGTTTGATGAGAGCACGCAGCGTACTGTAGCCTACCCTTGATGCTTCAAGTTCAACCAGATGCTTTTTTTTGTCGATGTTCACGGAGCTGAAAATGACACTTAAACCAACTTCTGGCCGAGCCGCGTTTAGCGTATCGCTGTCCGTGGTGCTGAAAGTGCTGAAATGTGGAAGGCAGAGCATTTAAACCAGAGCCCGTTTCACAAAAGCATTTTAAGGCTAAATTGGTTAGGATCCTATGGTTCTAACGAAGCTTTTGGGAAGCCGCGTCCAGGTCATTTCCATATAAAATGACCCATGATCACCAACATGTGAAGTTCATAGGAGAATTTCAAATTGGGTGTCAAATGAAAACAAGGAGTCTATATTTTTGGGAAATGAAGGCATTGATATATTTTTCAACCATTTTCCATCTTAAAAAAGTAGGCATATGTAATGGCTTTGATTCCTGGTCAAACAGATGGAAAAGGGATCTACCAGAACATTAAAAAAAAGTTATTACAAACACAATAATGTTGAAGTAAAATACCCCTACCAACTAATATCAACACTTCTAATTCATTTTGGATAAATTATTTGCCTTCTGTAAGTTAAAGAAACATTGCCTTGTGCCTTGTTATTCCGTTACCAAAAACCCACATATCTTTAAAATATTTTCAGATTTCTCTCCCTCATAAGGAGGATAATGAACGTTCACAGAAGTAAGTCGAAGTAAAGGGAGACTTACCATTTATTTAAAGTGTTACTGATATCAATTTTGTTTATGAATTATTAAGTGATTCAAATGTGTAATGCTGTTACCAAATCGGTAACGGAATTACTGCAATTGAATTGAATACAATGGGAAATCATAGTAGTCACAAACCACAGTTGGGTCACCTGCTACTGCCCTTTTTTCAAAGTCAAAGTGTCATGTCATAGCGGACACCCCATTCTTTCTGCAGAAATATTTTCATCTTAATTCGGAACAGATATTTAACAGAGTTTTTGGAAAACGTGGTCGCATAAACGGAGGGAAATTTTACCGTAATTCTGTTAACAAACTTTGCATCTGCATAGTTCTTTTAATAAATGTGTTTTGTGAAATGTTCTGTGTAAATTGTTAAAAGCATTCCTTGTGCATAGACTTGTATGTTCTGTTAAACTTTTAAATCATTGTTTGTTGTTTGTCATATATTTTAGAGTGAAATATCTGAGTTTGAGTGTAATTCTGTTACCGAGGAATTGCCCAGCAGCGTTTTTCAATTCCGGTTGCACAATTTTGCTATCACAACATGGCAGTGCACAGACCTGATTCAGCTAATCAACTGATAGTCACGTGTTAATGGTGTGGTGGGTTAGAACAAAATGTGCAACCCTGTAGGTAGGCCCACTTGACTTGAGGGCCTACCTACAGTGTTAGGTAGGCCCTCAAGTCAAGTAGGCCCCTTTCATCTTCTGTTGGAGGCATACACACTGTTAAAAGACCTGTCCATTTTGTTTTACTGCTCTGAATTTTGCCAGAGTAATCAAAAGGCACATCATATTCTTCAGATTGGTGGGCTGATGCTGAGGGTTGATGTTTGAAGCTGTTAAAACAATGTCCCATGTTGAAAGCTACAAACTGAAATTGAGATATCAGATTTGATTGGAAGCATCTCTAAAGAATCTACGGGCTATTTAACAAACCTAATGCAATGGTAAATATTTACGCTGGCAGTAGGCTGTAGGTCTGGGGGTGTGCCAGAAATATTTTTGCTATTTACACTGCAGGAATTATGAGTGCAAGAGGTGGCAGTGGCGCGAAAGGGCTGGGTTTTGATGAATAAATTAGTTGTAGGTGTGTCGAGGCATGACTCCTCACTGGCCAATCAGAACATGCTCCATGGCTAAATATGTGGTTGCTTCAAGTTGTTTATTTCCATTTTGTTATGTATTGCATTGACAACAACTCCAATTCGAATGTTATTCCTTATAGGTTAGTTTTTTAAAAAGCCTACAGAAAGAACATTTCAAAATGTAAGCCTATCCCATCTTTGCTAAATATGTTTAACATGTTAGCAGTTCACATTGTTCTAAGTAATTGCATGGCTTCAATATGGAATTAGAGTTGAAGTCGGAAGTTTACATACACTTAGGTTGGAGTCATTAAAACTCGTTTTTCAACCACTCCACACATTTCTTGTTAACAAACTATAGTTTTGACAAGTCGGTTAGGACATCTACTTTGTGCATGACACAAGCAATTTTTCCAACAATTGTTTACAGACAGATTATTTCACTTATAATTCACTGTATCACAATTCCAGTGGGTCAGAAGGTTTACATACACTAAGTTGATGGTGCCTTTCAACAGCTTAGAAAATTCCAGAAAATGATATCATGGCTTTAGATGCTTCTGATTAGGCTAATTGACATCATTTGAGTCAATTGGACTTGTACCTGTGGATGTATTTCAAGGCCTACCTTCAAACTCAGTGCCTCTTTGCTTGACATCATGGGAAAATCAAAAGAAATCAGCCAAGACCTCAGAAAAAAAAATGTAAACCTCCACAAGTCTGGTTCATCCTTGTGAGCAATTTCCAAACGCCTGAAGGTACCACGTTCCTCTGTACAAACAATAGTACGCAAGTATAAATACCATGGGACCACGCAGCTGTCATACCCCTCAGGAAGGAGACGCGTTCTGTCTCCTAGCGTTCTTTGGTGCGAAAAGTGCAAATCAATCCCAGAACAACAGCAAAGGACATTGTGAAGATGCTGGAGGAAACAGGTACAAAAGTATCTATATCCACAGTAAAACGAGTCCTAAATTGACATAACCTGAAAGACCGCTCAGCAAGGAAGAAGAGACTGCTCCAAAACCGCCATAAAAAAAGCCAGACTACGGTTTGGGGACAAAGATCATACTTTTTGGAGAAATGCCCTCTGGTCTGATGAAACAAAAATAGAACTTGTTTGGCCATAATGCCCATCGTTATGTTTGGAGGAAAAAGGGGGAGGCTTGCAAGCCGAAGAACACCATCCCAACCGTGACGCACGGGGGTGGTAGCATCATGTTGTGGGGGTGCTTTGCTGCAGGAGGGACTGGTGCACTTCACAAAATAGATGGCATCATGAGGATGGAAAATGATGTGGATATATTGAAGCAACATCTCAAGACATCAGTCAGGAAGTTAAAGCTTGGTCACAAATGGGTCTTCCAAATGGACAATGACCCCAAGCATACTTCCAAAGTTGTGGCAAAATGGCTTAAGGACAACAATGTCAAGGTATTGGAGTGGCCATCACAAAGCCCTGACCTCAATCCCATAAAATATTTGTGTGCAGAACTGAAAAAGCATGTGCGAGCAAGGAGGCCTACAAACCTGACTCAGATACAGCAGCTCTGTCAGGAGGAATGGGCCAAAATTCACCCAATTTATTGTGGGAAGCTTGTGGAAGGCTACCCAAAACGTTTGACGCAAGTTAAACAATTTAAAGGCAATGCTACCAATTGAGTGTATGTAAACTTCTGAGCCACTGGGAATGTGATGAAAGAAATAAAAGCTTAAATAAATAATTCACTCTACTATTATTCTGACATTTCACATTTTTAAAATAAAGTGGTGATCCTAACTGACCTAAGACAGGGAATTCTTACTTGGATTAAATGTCAGGAATTGTTAAAAACTTTAAAGTTTAAATGTATTTGGCTAAGGTGTATGTAAACTTCTGACTTCAACTGTATATACATAACATTTACACTGATGTAGGCAAAATACTTTTTATCAAGTTCTAATAAAAACGAAACCACAACTTGTTTTAAGTAGACTATGTCTCAGTTAGGCCTACAGGCATCATAATTGCTGCCCATGGGCATATAATATTAAGGCAACTTAGACGGGAGGGTTTTACACACATCCAAAGCTTTGACAGAAGCTGAACAAAAATCTAGGAGATGTAAAAAAATAAATAAAAAAAAACAACATTTTTACACATACGTATTTACCCCTAACCCCTTTTTTTGGGTAGGCACAAAACTATCTTCATACTTTCATTCGTTTTTTTAAAGCCAGTACTGGTTACCTTCAGAGGAGTCCTATGACAATTGTGTGGGTCATAAAGCAAAAAGGAGAACACCATTGTGTTCAGGAGAATCTACCCTTTCCACCGTGGTGTCCCATTAGTAGCCCAAATGGTTCAGATGGTACAAAACAGAAGTTGGCACATCGACGAGTCTCCTGACAATTGTAGGGGTCATAGAAACAGAGAACACCATTTCCATAGAGTAGTCATAATAGTTTCTAGGTCAAACTGTTCGGACGCTACAGACGTTTAGTGAGAAGACAGATTTTTGGGATGTCTCATGGTCTGACAAACACCTCTCTAGCTCTGTCACCTTTCACCGCAGATGCGGAAGTACGACACTGGCCGGCGGCAGTGGTGATTTTAGCATGTAAATCTTGGTGGTGCAAACTCCCCAAACATTTTTTTTAGATGCATGCCAGCAAAGCCACTACACAACAATAAACAATACATTAATTGCACTATAACGGCAACAAGCGATGCGCACAAACGTTTAGGGCTCACATAAAGCTGTCCCAACAGCAGAGCTTTCTTTTCAGCACCATGGAGTGAATCCTTACCACTGCTACACCTGGCTATCAGCGGAGCCTTGTCTGGCAGCTAAACAGTTCATTCAGCCTCATATACTGACTTTTTTTAAAACATAGCTGATATGACTGACCATATCTCCCCGTCATATTACATAATTTCTGAAGCTGCATATAAGACATTTTTGGACTCACCTTGTTGTGCGCGACGGTCCTTCTATGGCAAATTTTGTCATCAAAGAAAACGATTTACAATTCCGAGTTGAATGATTGTTCAAAATGTATTTTCCCAGTCTGACTTCCCAGTTGCAATGCTTGCACTTAGCCACTGTCACCGATTCCTTCCAAAGAACTCATTGTTGAATTTGCGATTTCCAACTTGTTGTGTAATGTTTATGTCTGCCACCGTCTCTTATGACCGAAAAGAGCTTCTGGATATCAGAACAGCGATTACTCACCTCGAACTGGACAAATATTTTTTCTTTAACAAGTCGGACGCAAAGGATTTACTCCAGATACCCAACCAGGCCCAAATTCCCATCATTCGCATGAAGAGAAGACACCGATACAAGGGACGCAGGTCGGGGTACATCCTGAGAAATAGTCAGCGAGATGAAATGAATATCCTATGTTTCACTGAGTCGTGGCTGAATGATGACATGGATAATATACAGTTGGCTGTCTTTTCCGTTGATCGGCAAGACAGAACAGCTGCCTCCAGTAAGACAAGGGTTGGCAGTCCATCTCTATTTGTCAATAACAGCTGGTGCGCGAAATCAAATATTAAGGAAGTCTCAAGGTTTTGCTCACCTGAGGTAGAGTATCTCATGATAAGCTGTGGACCACACAATTTACCAAGAGAGTTTACATCTATATTTTTCGTAGCTGTCTAATTACCACCGCAAACCGATGCTGGCACTAAGACCACACTCAGCAAGCTGTATAAAGCCATACGCAAACAAGAAAATACTCATCCAGAGGCGGTGCTCCTAGTGGCAAAACTAAAGCAGGAAGTACTAGTGACTCGCTCAATACGGAAGTGGTCAGAGGATGCAGTTGCTAAGCTACAGGACTGTTTTGCTAGCACAGACTGGAATATGTTCCGGGTCTCATATGATATCATTGGAGTATACCACATCAGTCACCGGCTTCATCAATAAGTGCATCGATGACATTGTCCCCACAGTGACTGTACGTACATACCCCAATCAGAAGCCATGGATTACAGGCAACATCTGCACGGAGCTAAAGGGGAGAGCTGCCTCTTTCAAGGAAATCCCGCTATGCCCTCAGACTAACCATCAAACAGGCAAAGCGTAAATACAGGACTAAGATTGAATCCTACTACACCGGCTCTGACACTTGTCAGGGGTGGCAGGGCTTGCAAACTATTACGGACTACAAAGGAAAGCCCAGCCACGAACTGCCCAGTGACACAAGCCTACCAGATGAGCTAAATTACTTATATGCGCACTTCGAGGCAAGCAACACTGAAGCATGCATGAGAGCACCAGCTGTTCTGGACGACTCTGTGATCACGCTCGCCATGGCGGGTCAACATTCACAAGGCCACAGGGCCAAACGGATTACCAGGACGTGTACTCAGAGCATACGCTGACCAACTGGCAAGTGTCTTCACTGACATTTTCAACCTGTCCCTGGCCGAGTCTGTAATACTTACATGTTTCAAGCAGACCACCATAGTCCCTGTGCCCAAGAACACCAAGGGAACCTGCCTAAATGACTACCGACCTGTAGCACTCACGTCAGTGGCCATGAAGTGCTTTGAAAGGCTGGTCATGGCTCACATCAACACCATCGTCACAGCAACCCTAGACCCACTACAATTTGCATACTGCCCCAGCAGATCCACAGATGATGGAATCTCTATTGCACTCAACACTGCCCTTTCCCACCTGGACAAAAGGAACACCTACATGAGAATGCTATTCATTGACTACAGCTCAGCATTCAACACCATGGTGCCCTCAAAGCTCATCACTAAGCTAAGGACCCTGGGACTAAACACTTTGTCTGCAACTGGATTCTGGACTTCCTGACGGGCGGCCCCCAGGTGGTAAGGGTAGGCAACAACACATCTGCCACGCTGATCCTCAACATGTGGGCCCCCCAGGGGTGCGTGCTTAGTCCCCTCCTGTACACCCTGTTCACCCATGACTGCGTGGCCAAGCACGACTCCAACACCATCATTAAGTTTGTTGACGACACAACAGTGGTAGGCCTGATCACCAACAACGATGAGACAGCCTGTAGGGAGGAGGTCAGAGACCTGGAAGTGTAGTGCTAGGACAACAACCTCTCCCTCAATGTGATCAAGACAAAGGAGATTATCATGGACTATAGGAAAAGGAGGACCGATCACGCCCCCATTCTCATCGATGGGGCTATAGTAGAGCAGGTTGAGAGCTTCAAGTTCCTTGGTGTACATATCACCAACAAACTATCATGGTCTAAAAACACCAAAACAGTCGTGAAGAGGGCACGACAACGTCTATTCCCCCTGAGGAGACTGAAAAGATTTGGCATGGGTCCTCAGATCCTCAAAAGTTCTACAGCTGTACCATCAAGAGCATCCTGACTGGTCTTATCACAGCCTGGTATGGCAACTGCTTGGCCTCCGACCGCAAGGCGCAACAAAGGGTAGTGCGTACGGCCCAGTACATCACTGGAGCCAAGATTCCTGCCACCCAGGACCTTTATACCTATCAGGAATCAAGGTAAGACCCAGATGCAGACACGTCGAATTGACAATGGTTTAATATTCCAACAGGGGCAAGCAGCAGACAGGTCAATGCAGGCAGGGGTTAGTGAACCAGAGGTGGGGCAACGGTACCGGACGGCAGGCAGGCTCAGTGTCAGGATAGGCAGAGGTCAACAATCCAGAGGTGGGGCAAAGGTGCAGGCAGGCTCAGGGTCAGGAACAGGCAATGTGATCAGGCAGGCGGGCTCAAAGTCAGGACAGGCAAGGGTCAAAACCAGGAGGGTGAGAAAAAGAGAGACTGGGAAAAGCAGGAGCTGATAACAAAAACGCTGATTGACTTGAACAAACAAGACAAACAGGCAACAGACAGACAGAGAACACATAAATACACAGGGGATAATGGGGAAGATGGGCGACACCTGGAGAGGGGTGAAGACAATGACAATGACAGGTCGAAACAGGTCAGGGTGTGACAGTACCCCCCCCTCTAGGGTCGCCACCTGGGGTCCCACCTGGGCGCATACCTGGTTGACCGGGGTGTCGGTGTTGAAAATCCGCGATGAGGCTTGGGTCCAGCATCTCCCTGGCGGGGACCCAGCACCTCTCCTCCGGGCCATAACCCTCCCAGTCAACCAGGTACTAGAACCCCCTGCCCCGAGGTCGAACCTTCAGGAGACGCCTCACCGTATAAGCCGGTTGGCCATTGATGAGATGGGGGAGACGGGTGGGCCATAGTCATAAGTCTGCTGAACAGTTAATCAAATGGCTACCGGACTATTTGCATTGACCCCCCCTTTTTTTCACGCTCCTTCTACTCACTGTTCATTATCTAATATCTATGCATAGTCACTTTAACCCTACCATGTACATATTAACTCAATTACCTCGTCTAACCTGTACCCCCGCACATTGACTTGGTATCGGTACTCCCTGTATATAGCCTCGTTATAGTTATTTTATTGTTGCTATTTTATTTTTTACTTTAGTTTATTTAGTAAATATTTTTCTTAACTCTTATTTTTCTTAAAACTGCATTGTTGGTAAGGTCATTTCACGGTAAGGTCTACACCTGTTGTATTCTACGCATGTGACAAATATAATTTGATTTGATATGGTAGGGGTAGAGATAGCTGTTGATATGGTAGGGGTACAGATAGCTGTTGATATGGTAGGGGTAAAGATAGCTGTTGATATGGTAGGGGTAAAGATAGCTGTTGATATGGTAGGGGTACAGATAGCTGTTGATGTGTTAGGAGTAAAGATAGCTGTTGATATGTTAGGAGTAAAGATAGCTGTTGATATGTTAGGGGTAAAGATAGCTGTTGATATGTTAGGGGTAAGATAGCTGTTGATATGGTAGGGGTAAAGATAGCTGTTGATATGGTAGGGGTAAAGATAGCTGTTGATATGTTAGGGGTAAAGAAAGCTGTTGATATGGTAGGGGTAAATAAAGCTGTTGATATGTTAGGGGTAAAGAAAGCTGTTGATATGGTAAGGGTAAATATAGCTGTTCATATGGTAGGGGTAAAGGTAGCTGTTGATATGGTAGGAGTAAATAAATGTGTTGATATGTTAGGGGTAAAGATAGCTGTTGATATGTTAGCGGTAAAGAGAGCTGAAGATATGGTAGGGGTAAAGATAGCTGTTCATATGGTAGGGGTAAAGATAGCTGTTGATATGGTAGGGGTAAATAAAGCTGTTGATATGTTAGGGGTAAAGATAGCTGTTGATATGGTAGGGGTAAAGATAGCTGTTCATATGGTAGGGGTAAAGGTAGCTGTTGATATGGTAGGGGATAAGATAGCTGTTGATATGGTAGGGGTAAAGATAGCTGTTCATATGGTAGGGGTAAAGATAGCTGTTGATATGGTAGGGGTAAAGATAGCTGTTGATATGGTAGGGGTAAAGATAGCTGTTGATATGGTAGGGGATAGGATAGCTGTTTATATGGTAGGGGTAAAGATAGCTGTTGATATGGTAGGGGTAAAGATAGCTGTTGATATGGTAGGGGATAAGATAGCTGTTTATATGGTAGGGGTAAAGATAGCTGTTGATATGGTAGGGGTAAAGATAGCTGTTGATATGGTAGGGGTAAAGATAGCTGTTGATATGGTAGGGGTAAAGATAGCTGTTGATATGGTAGGGGTAAAGAAAGCTGTTCATATGGTAGGGGTAAAGAAAGCTGTTTATATGGTAGGGGTAAAGAAAGCTGTTTATATGGTAGGGGTAAAGAAAGCTGTTTATATGGTAGGGGTAAAGATAGCTGTTTATATGGTAGGGGTAAAGAAAGCTGTTTATATGGTAGGGGTAAAGAAAGCTGTTTATATGGTTGGGATAAAGAAAGCTGTTTATATGGTAGGGGTAAAGATAGTTGTTCATATGGTAGGGGTAAAGATAGCTGTTGATATGGTAGGGGTAAAGAAAGCTGCTTATATGGTAGGGGTAAAGATAGCTGTTTATATGGTAGGGGTAAAGAAAGCTGTTTATATGGTAGGGGTAAAGATAGCTGTTGATATGGTAGGGGTAAAGAAAGCTGTTTATATGGTAGGGGTAAAGATAGCTGTTTATATGGTAGGGGTAAAGATAGCTGTTGATATGGTAGGGGTAAAGCTAGCTGTTGATATGGTAGGGGTAAAGATAGCTGTTGATATGGTAGGGGTAAAGAAAGCTGTTCATATGGTAGGGGTAAAGAAAGCTGTTTATATGGTAGGGGTAAAGAAAGCTGTTTATATGGTAGGGGTAAAGAAAGCTGTTTATATGGTAGGGGTAAAGATAGCTGTTTATATGGTAGGGATAAAGAAAGCTGTTTATATGGTAGGGGTAAAGAAAGCTGTTTATATGGTTGGGATAAAGAAAGCTGTTTATATGGTAGGGGTAAAGATAGCTGTTTATATGGTAGGGGTAAAGAAAGCTGTTTATATGGTAGGGGTAAAGATAGCTGTTGATATGGTAGGGGTAAAGAAAGCTGTTTATATGGTAGGGGTAAAGAAAGCTGTTTATATGGTAGGGGTAAAGATAGCTGTACACATACTGTACTGTATGACTGCCACTTCTCACTCTGCCTCAGAAACATCTGCCCCTCGTGGCTCTGACATTGGCCTGCCCTTGCACCTCCACATGTAATGGCTCAAGTGCAACACAATACAGCAATAAACTTGAAAGTCATGGAAATTTGGAGCAATGCCATCTTGGACAATGATGTGGATGGACAGCCATAAGCAAGTACATAATGCAGGACATACAGCTACTGTTCCATTGTGAGGGGGATTACAGAGATTAGAGTACCCTAAGCACCATTTTTTCATGGTTTTAACCCCCTGAGGACACAACCATTGATGCTCTCCACCGCTGCAGGTTGGCCGAGCAGCCTTGTGGTCATCTAAAAAGTAATGAAAGGTAATGAGGTCATCATCAAGTAGTCATGTGACCTCCACTGCAGATGGGTGCCATGCTCACTCAGATAGCTGTGGCTGCTGTTCTGGAATCAGATCTGACAGAAGCGCTAGGGCACTCCTGTGGCACAAGGTTAGCTTAGCAGAACCTGCGAACAGCGATACAATGTGTGTCTGAGTGAGTGAGCGTTCATTCAGGTCATGCTGAACAACATGACTCATTGGCGACCAAACAGAAAAGGCCCATTTGTAATTTTTAACTGAGCCATGTGGATCTGGGAAAGGGTTTCTCAAACTAGGAAAGAAGTAGAACTGGAAATTACCAGTATGTGATACAAGGAGCTGATATGATATGTATTGCAATTCTCACGATTCTATATTGCGATTTTATATTGCTCACTATATGTCTTCTGCAGAGAGACGAGAGAGCATGAGAAAACAAGTTTTGATCAGTCAGGGAAATAGAAGTGCTGAAAACATGTTGGCTCACTATTTAAAAAGAAGATGGTGAACAAGCTATAGAATGAAAAATACCAGAGTTTTGGCGCAGGTACAGCTGAAAAACTCTAGCTAAGGTTACCTACAGTAGCAAACATTTTAAAATAAAATTTAAAAAAATCTGTATATATACACTATAAATACAAAAGTATGTGGACATCCCTTCAAATTAGTGGATTCGGCTATTTCAGCCACACCCGTTGCTGACAGGTGTATAAAATCGAGCTAACAGCCATGCAATCTCCATAGACAAACAATGGCAGAAGAATGGCCTTACTGAAGAGTTCAGTGACTTTGGCACCATCATAGGATGCCACCTTTCCAACAAGTCAGTTTGTCAAATTTCTGCCTTGCAAGAGCTGTCCCGGTCTGTCCTCGGTTGCAACACTCACTACCGAGTTCCAAGCATGCCTCTGGAAGCAAAGCATCATCAGCACAAGAACTGTTCGTTGGTAGCTTCATGAAATGGGTCTCCATGGCTAAATAGCTGCATACAAGCCTAAGATTACCATGCGTAATGTCAAGCGTCGGCTGGAGTGGTGTAAAGCTCGTCGCCATTGGACTCTGGAGCAGTGGAAACACATTCTCTGGAGTGATGAATCACCCTTCGCCATGACTGGTACTGTGTGTATGTATATATATATATACACACAGTACCAATATATACATACACACAGTACCAGTCTCAACCAGCTTCATGAGGTCCCTACCTTGTCACCTGGAATGCATTTCAATTAATAGGTGTGCCTTATCAAAAGTTAATTTGTGGAATTTCTGTCCTTAATGCATTTCAGACAATCAGTTGTGTTGTGACAAGGTAGGGATGGTACACAGAAGATAGCCTTGTTTGGTAAAAGACCAACTTCATATTATGGCAAGAACAGCTCAAATAAGCAAAGAGAAACGACAGTCCATCATGACTTTAAGACATGAAGGTCAGTCAATCCGGAAAATGTCAAGAACTTTTAACGTTTCTTCAAGTGCAGTCACAAAAACCATTAAGTGCTATGATGTTACTGGCTCTCATGACAACCACCATAGGAAAGGAAGGCCCAGAGTTACCTTTGCTGCAGAGGATAAGTTCATTCGAGTTACCAGCCTCAGAAATTGCAGCCCAAATAAATGCTTCACAGAGTTCAAGTAGCAGACACAGCTCAACATCAACTGTTCAGAGGAAACCACTACTAAAGGACACCAATAATAAGAAGAGACTTGCTTGGGCCAAGAAACACGTGCAATGGACATTAGACCGGTGGAAATCTGTCCTTTGGTCTGATGAGTCCAAATTTGAGATATCTTGTTCCAACCGCCATGTCTTTGTGAGACGCAGAGTAGGTGAACGGATGATCTCCGCATGTGTGGTTCATGGAGGAGGAGGAGCATGGAGGAGGAGGAGGTGTGATGGGGTGCTTTGCTGGTGACACTGTCAGTGATTTATTTCGAATTAAAGGCACACTTAACCAGCATGGCTATCACAGCATTCTGCATCGATACGCCATCACATCTGGTTTGCACTTAGTGGGACTATCATTTGTTTTTCAACATGACAATGACCCAAAACACACCTCCAGGCTGTGTAAGGGCTATTTGACCAGCAAGGAGAGTGATGGAGTGCTGCATCAGATGACCTGGCCTCCACAATCACCTGACCTCAAACCAATTGGGATGGTTTGGAATGAGTTGGACCGCAGAGTGAAGGAAAAGCAGGCAACAAGTGCTCATCATATGTGGGAACTCATTCAAGACTGTTGGAAAAGCATTCCAGGTGAAGCTGGTTGAGAGAATGCCAAGAGTGTGCAAAGCTGTCATCAAGGCAAAGGGTGGCTACTTTGAAGAATCTAAAATATGTTTTGATTTGTTTCACACTTTTATGCATACTACATGATTCCATGTGTTATTTCGTAGTGTTGATGTCTTCACTATTATTCTACAATGTAGAAAATAGTAAACATAAAGAAAAACCCTTGAATGAGTAGGTGTACAAACTTTTGACTGGTACTCTATATACTGTATATAAACAAAGCAAAAAAAGAAACGTCCTCACACTGTCAACTGTGTTTATTTTCTGCAAACTTAACATGTGTAAATATTTGTATGAACAAAACAAGATTCAACAACTGAGACATAAACTGAACAAGTTCCACAGACATGTGACTAACATAAATTGAATAATGGTCCCCGAACAAAATCAAAAGTAACTGTCAGTATCTGGTGTGGCCACCAGCTGCATTAATTACTGCAGTGTATCTCCTTCTCATGGACTGCACCAGATTTGCCAGTTCTTGCTGTGAGATGTTACCCCACTCTTCCACCAAGGCACCTGCAAGTTCCCGGAGATTTCTCGGGGGACAACAAGCTCAGTCCGATGATGCTGTGTCACACCGCCCCAAACCATGACAGACCCTCCACCTCCAAATTGATCCCGCTCCAGAGTACAGGCCTCGGTGTAACGCTCATTCCTTCGACGATAAACGCGAATCCGACCATCACCCCTGGTGAGACAAAACCGCGACTCGTCAGTGAAGAGCACTTTTTGCCAGTCCTGTTTGATCCAGCGATGGTGGGTTTTTGCACATAGGCGACGTTGTTGCCGGTGATGTCTGGTGAGGACCTGCCTTACAACTGGCCTACAAGCCCCCAGTCCAGCCTCTCTCAGCCTATTGCAGACAGTCTGAGCACTGATGGAGGGATTGTGCGTTCCTGGTGTAACTCGGGCAGTTGTTGTTGCCATCCTGTACCTGTCCCACAGGTGTGATGTTCGGATGTACCAATCCTGTGCAGGTGTTGTTACACGTGGTCTGCCACTGCAAGGACGATCATCTGTCCGTTCTGTCTCCCTGTAGCGCTGTCTTAGGCGTCTCACAGTATTGTAATCTGTAATGTAATATGATTACTTTCCTGTTAAGAGGCATTAGAAGACATAAAGGATCCATCAAATGCATTCGGTGTGTCATCATAGTGGTCACTGACTTGTGGTCAGACTCGCTCAGGTGGAAAAAACTTTAACTTGCATCTATTTTCAATGCTGAATTAAACGTCATTGAGAAAACATCCTTTCTGAATTTAAAAGTAATCCTCTAGTTTTACATAAGTATCTGTAATCTTATTACAATATTTTTGCTGGAAACGTAACTGATTACAGTTTGTTTTTTTGTATTCAGATTACTCCCCAACCCTGTCTGTTAGTATACTCCCTTGTCTACATTCATCATGGTACCATAACGCCCCCTTAGAAACAATGTCCACCCTCACTGTACTGTCCTTACGCTGACCTTTCCAATATAATTACTATGTAAATACATTGCTTTAGCCTCTGATTTAGCGTCAATTCATATTGTACTGTTGTTATGCTGTCCCTGTCAATATAATTACTATGTAAATATTGCTTTAGCTTAAATTCATATGAGGTACGCCCAGCAGTTCTAAAATAGAGGGTTGTAATTTACTCTTGCTGGTGGGGTTTGATGCTTGCTGCCCTTTACACTGCAGAGTGTGTCAGGTCTACAGGGCATATACAGTACAGTCTTGTACAGTCTCTCTCTCAGCTGCATGTTCTCCTGACCTGGTGTGCTAAATTATTCCATAATCAACACAGAATAAACATTTAACAGAGAAAACAGTAATCTAACTCCTGCATTTTCAATAAAGCTGTCTTTACAATGAGTGATGTCTGTCTGTGGTGAAAGAATAGATCATTCTTGGAAGACTGTGACTTCTGTCTGGAGTTCATTATCTATCTAATCACCAGAGAGACTACTTTGATTTTCATTTTGATTTATCATTTTGTATTTCACATTTTTTCCACGTTGTGGCATTTTGATGACCACAAAAATTGTTGGATAATAATGATGATTTTGTGCGCTGTGCATATTTAAGTGAAGCTATTTGCATGGTTGATTGAGCCTGGGGACTAAGAGAGTGACACACACCGTAAAGGCCTAGATTCACTGGGTTGAAGAGATAGAGTCAACTGTACAAATGGCTTTGTAGATAGTCACTGTGATAGAAAAGTGAACAGTTCATGCACTGTTTTAAAAAAGAAGGATCACCTCAAACTGAGCTTCTTTTTTTTCTCGTTCACTTTACAAACCTAACAAAGGATGACAGATAGGAGTCTGTAACATCACACCATGAGCTAACTCATTTACAAAGCATCACTGATGTAACCTTGATCTCTGTCTTCCGTGTAACCATGTCTCTCTCTCTGTGTTTGTGTGTGTTTGTGTGCATGCCCGAGTGTGTGTGTGTGTGTGTGTGCGTGCGTGCGTGCGTGCGTGCGTGCGTGTGTGTGTGTGTGTGTGTGTGCGCGCCCCTGTTTTTGTGTGTGTGGCTTATTCCGTGTCTGTTTTCACACAACAGGGAGCACAAAACTGCAGCATCTGCCATCATCGTACATTGTCATGTGGGCCCCACTGAAATTTTACCCTTAAAAAATAGCTTCAGCTGAATCTCTGCAAAAATAAGCGGTACTGAATTCCAAAGTTGAGGAATTAGGAGCAACTCCCAAACAGAGTTATGCCATATTCAGACTTAATAGCTATCGTAAAGAGGCTCATGAACTAACACCGGTTGTGGCAAATCATCAACACTGGCACTTCATGCAACCTAATACTCCATAACTTGTTCATCAATATAAATGTTTAGGCTATAAGAAGCCCATTTAGATATCATTGTCTCACTTTATTACTACTTTTAGTATAAGACTAACATTTCCTTTATTGTTTGTGTTTTTGTATGAGCAAGCACGGCCATTACTGTTCTGTTTGTCCTTCTTTTACTCACTCCACTTGATGATTATCATTGTGGAAATGCCTTGTAGGGCTGCACAATTAATCACATTTGAATCTAAATTAAAATATTATGATGTGCAATATCCACATCGTTTCACTTTTTTTTATGCCATGAATGTAACATTCAAATGAAATAAGGGTCCCCTGGGAAACTGACCAACACTTTGGATCCTAAACTGTCACAACAACCTCTACTATACCTGTCTTTTTCATTAGTTGTCATGCCAAACGACACCAACCATAGAAATAAAATGAGTACTCCGATTCTATGATTCCCACAGTGTTTTGATCTAAATCGCAAGTACAATCGCAATAACAATATTTGGTAAAAAAAAAAAAAAAAAGATTATTTGCCCATATCGTGCAGCCCTAATGCCTTGCTTTCGACAAGAATAACTAATCACACACCATAGTGTATCTTATTCACACCATCAACATTTTCAGTAAGCATCTGAACTCTGGCTGAACTCAACTGTTTGAGTAATTGTGACACTGCACACTGAGTGAAGTAACTGTACTGTTGGGGTGTTGACGGCCGGGAACTTTGCTTCCACAGACCATGTGATCCATTAAGGTTATGGCCTCTGATCAAAGACAGTGTGTGTTACTAGTAAAGCAGCTTGAGGCAATTATTACAGTACATCATCATATATAGTAGGCCTGTAATAGAAAAGTGAAGTGAGTTCAATACTTTTAAACAATGCAGATTTGTTCGTTTGCTTGTTTTTGGGTCTGTGTCTCAAATGACACTCAATTCCCTATATAGTGAAATACGTTTGAGGCATAATATGGGGAATAGTGGTGAAATTGGAGATTTGCTTTGGAGATAACTTCGCTCCAGATTTCAGCGAGTGAATCAGAGTGAGAGAGTAGTGTCAACATGGTCTGTGAAATAAAACCACACTCTACATTGAAACAGTACCATCTTGTTCTGACATGGGTGTCTCTGTTGAGGTTCTCATAATGGTTCCACTGTAATTTAGCCATTTAAATGAAGTAGAGGATGTTAATAGAAGAGGACTTGTAAGTAGAGAATGTTTATCCCTGTATGGTAATAGCCTGAAGCAGAGTTTAAAAAAAGGTGACGAGCCCTCTTCAAGTCTCTTTCTCTCTTGTCACTTTTAGATGGTTAATGTTCAGATTCTCTCTCTCTCACTCCCTTTCTCCATCTCTGTCTCCATCTGATCTATGCCCTGTACTCATGATTGCATCACATCTATATTCCTGCCATTTTAAAATGCCCAGATCCCTGCAGCAGTTATACGTTGAAGAAACCCCTACAGTTTTGTATGTGATCTGTTGCCATAACTACCGTAGCAGAGGAACTAAGCACTCATTTCCCATAAACAGAACAGGCGCCCTGGCCCCTCCCCCCCCCCCCCCCCCCCCTCTCCCATTGGGTCCCCTGACTGGGTCATTAGCATAATGACTCACACAGAACTCTCCCCCAAGGGCCACCATTTGTGGGTTTTGGAATCATCAATGGAGCCCTGTCATCGTCAAACATGTTTGTCTTATACTGAGGCTTTGTAGACATTACAGCTATGTTCTGCTGTTAAGTTACTCTGCTACTCGACTGACATACCATTTAGACATATTAAGAGGTAGTACACTATACTGCCCTATCAAGCAAAAGAGTAGTAACTGCTCAGAGTGAAACTGAATAAAACAATTTTGTCCAGACAAATTAACTGTAAGCTGATCAGAGATGTGGTTGTCTTACTATGAGTTATTTTTTTATTTATATTGACCGTGACCTTTGACCCTAGACGGCAGTTACTGCCTTCTTGCTTGGTACACCCACTGTATACGTTTCCATGAGGATTTTTTAAAACAAACTTGTGTTCATATATTTATATGTGACTGTCAGTGTCATAGTTTGATACTTGTATCAGCAAAGAACAGTAAATAATACCAAGGTAAACCGTAGACACTGCAGCACAGAGCTCAGTGAAACCAAGGTTTTCCTTGTGTAACGAGTGCGCTGGGAGTCGGGAAGCAAGTTCAGGGAGTGAATAATTTAATAAATGAACGAAACATAATACAAAACAAGAAACACAAACGATGCACAGACAAGAAACAGAAATAATGATGACTGGGTAAGAAACCAAAGAGAGTGACATAGGGCAGGTAATCAAGGAGGTGATGGAGTCCAGGTGAATGTCATTATGCGCAGATGCGCGTAACGCTGGTGACAGGTGTGCGCCATAATGAGCAGCCTGGTGACCTAGACGCCGGAGGGAGCACACGTGACAGTACCCCCTCCCCGACGAGCGTCTCCGGCCGCAGGACGCCGACCAAGATGACCATCCCGGGGATCAGGAGCGGACCAGTCACCTCTGCTATGGCGCGGGAGCATGGCAACCTAGAGCGCCGGAGAGAGCATACGTGACAGTACCCCCTCCCCAACGCGCGGCTCCAGCCACAGGATGCCGACCAAGATGACCATCCCGGGGATCAGGAGCGGAGCGGTCACCTCTGCTAAGGCGCGGGAACCTGTCGATCCAGCTGAGGCACGGGAGCATGGCGACCTAGAGCGCCGAGAGAGTATAAGTGACAGTACCCCCTCCTCGGCGCGGCTGGCCCCAGCCGCAGGACGCCAACCACAGGGTCAATCCCGGGGATCAGGAACGGACCAGACGCCTCCGCTGAGGTGCAGAAACCTGATGAACCGGCTGAGGCATGAGAGCCTATCGAGCCCGCTGAGGTATGGAAACACGTCAAGCCAGCTGAGGCAGGGGAACCCGTCAAACCTACCAATGCATGGGAATCCAACAAACCGGCTGAGGCCTTCCAGGTAGCTCCGGTTCTGACACCTGGACCCGACAGCACCGCCAAAACAAAAACACTCCCTGATGCTTCCCTTTGGTGAGGCGTCATTCTGTAACGATGTGTGCTGAGAGTCGGGAAGCAAGTTCAGGGAGTGAGTGTTTTAATAAATGATTGAAACATAATTCAAAACAAGAAACACGAACAACACACAGACAGGAAAATGAAACAGAAACAATGACGCCTGGGGAAGGAACATAAGGGAGTGACATACAGTTGAAGTCGGAAGTTTACATACACCTTAGCCAAATACATTTAAACTCAGTTTTTAACAATTCCTGACATTTAATCCTAGTAAAAATCCCCTGTCTTAGGTCAATTAGGATCACCACTTTATTTTAAGAATGTGAAATGTCAGAATAGTAGAGAGAATGATTTATTTCAGCTTTTATTTCTTTCATCACATTCTCAGTGGGTCAGAAGTTTACATACACTCAATTAGTATTTGGTAGCATTGCCTTTAAATTGTTTAACTTGGGTCAAACGTTTTGGGTAGCCTTCCACAAGCTTCCAACAATAAGTTGGGTGAATTTTGGCCCATTCCCCCTGACAGAGCTGGTGTAACTGAGTCAGGTTTGTAGGCCTCCTTGCTCACATACGCTTTTTCAGTTCTGCCCACACATTTTCTATAGGATTGAGGTCAGGGCTTTGTGATGGCCACTCCAATACCTTGACTTGGTTGTCCTTACGCTATTTTGCCACAACTTTGGAAGTATGCTTGGCGTCATTGTCCATTTATAAAACCCATTTGCGAACTAGCTTTAACTTCCTGACTGATGTCTTGAGATGTTGCTTCAATATATCCACATCATTTTCCTACCTCATGATGCCATTTTGTGAAGTGCACCAGTCCCTCCTGCAGCAAAGCACCCCCACAACATGATGCGGCCACCCCCGTGCTTCACGGTTGGGATGGTGTTCTTCGGCTTGCAAGCCTCCCCCTTTTTCCTCCAAACATAACAATGGTCATTATGGCCAAACAGTTATATTTTTGTTTCATCAGACCAGAGGACATTTCTCCAAAAAGTACGATCTTTGCCCCCATGTGCAGTTGCAAACCGTAGTCTGGCTTTTTTATGACGGTTTTGGAGCAGTGGCTTTTTCCTTGCTGAGCGGCCTTTCAGGTTATGTCGATATAGGACTCGCTTTACTGTGGATATAGATACTTTTGTACCTGTTTCCTCTAGCATCTTCACAAGGTCCTTTGCTGTTGTTCTGTGATTGATTTGCACTTTTTGCAGCAAAGTACATTCATCTCTAGGAGACAGAACGCGTCACCTTCCCGAGTGGTATGACGGCTGCGGGGTCCTATGGTGTTTATACGTACGTACTATTGTTTGTACAGAAGAACGTGGTACCTTCAGGCGTTTGGAAATTGCTCCCAAGGATGAACCAGACTTGTGGAGGTCTACCATTTTTCTTCTGTGGTCTTGGCTGATTTCTTTTGATTTTCCCATGATGTCAAGCAAAGAGGAACTGAGTTTGAAGGTAGGCCTTGAAATAGATCCACAGGTACACCTCCAATTGACTCAAATGATGTCAATTAGCCTATCAGAAGCTTCTAAAGCCATGACATAATTTTCTGGAATTTTCCAAGCTCTTTAAAGGCACAGTCAACTTAGTGTATGTAAACTTCTGACCCACTGGAATTGTGATACATTGAATTATAAGTGAAATAATCTGTCTGTAAACAATTGTTGGAAAAATTACTTGTGTCATGCACAAAGTAGATGTCCTAACCGACTTGCCAAAACTATAGTTTGTTAACAAAAAATTAGTGGAGTGGTTGAAAAACGAGTTTTAATGACTCCATCTTAAGTGTATGTAAACTTCTGACTTCAACTGTATATAGGGCAGGTAGTCAAGGAGGTGATTGAGTCCAGGTGAGTGTCATAATGTGCTGATGCGCATAACGATGGTGACAGGTGTGCCCATAACGAGCAGCTTGGTGACCCAGAGGCCGGAGAGGGAGCATATGTGACACCTTGTTTTCACTGTAACTTTTTGCAGTTACTGCAAACATGAACCCCCATTTTCTCCATAACACAACACAATGGAGGCAGAATATTTGTCCACATGAGAAAGCATGTATTTAATGTATAAATTTTTTAAATATTCAGCGAGCAGTACTCTGTATAATTTAAAGGGCATTGGTTGAATTTATGCTGCTGCAAGAACACATTGTAGGCACACAGTTCAATTCAGCATGGAAGATTTATGCAAATAAAAATATATGATGGAGGAGCTTTTACCCCTACTACTTAGCAGCAGAATGTGTGCTTTGTGTGTGGGGTCTATATTTGGAGACAGTGTAATTAACTTAACATTGCATTAAAATCAGGACTGTTTAATAATGAATTGCCTATTAAAATGCCTACACTCTTAAGGGAGGGGAGTCTGTTTACAGTTGGGTGAGCTGTGTTGTTTAGATGTTTGCACAAAACAGCTTATTAAAAAAGCTGTTATCACCGCTCAGCAACAAACCAAAACACATGACATTGATGGGGAGGGATGCACCTTGTGGAAAGTAACATAAGGACAAAGCCAAGGACAGGGTACTGTTTCTCATCCTCAGGCTGGGTACCTGTCTACCTGATGTTTACCTGATGTTTACGGGAAAGGGATATAGGGATGAACAGAGCTTTGTGTAATTTGAGCTTTGAGAAATCTCTTTTCACTGAAAAATAAACAATTGATCACAAAAAAAACAATGTCACAACTTTACCTTGACAACATGTTGGCTACAGCAGAAACGGAGATGACTTCATGAATGTAACATTGTTGACCCTTTACTTTCTCCTCTCAGTGATCTGCAACTTCCGGAGCTCAGTATGTCAGGCCCTGGTTCTGGAGATAGGAGAGACTGTGCAGATCCTGGAGAAGACTGAAGGTAAGAGCTGCTGAGTAACCCTTTATAGAGAATACTAGTGAGTAACATTGTAAAGTTTAACCACTTTACCTTAATCTAAAAACAGCACTTCAAGTTCAAAGTGTGTGTATGTGTATTAAGGGTAATAGTCAAAGTCCTTGTTCAGCTGGTTGATATGCATCTTTAATCTGTCTTTAGGCTGGTACAGAGGGTTTTCCACCAAGAAGCCTTCCATCAAGGTAAACATATCAATCAATCAATCAATCATATTCTCTTCATTTTGCAGAGGGGTCCTTTTAGACCAGGCAGCTATCAGACATCGTTTGTTTGAAGCTATTTATTTACAGCAACGTGCTTCCTAATGAAAACCTCCATACCAGCACAACAAGCTAAGAAAAGTAAGCATGTTTGGGTGCAGCAATTAGTATGTGTTGTTAGGTGCAATCAAGGATATTTTGTCTCTCTTTCCTCTATGCAGCAAAGAATACAATACACATTTAGATTTCTGGAGGCGTTGTATTGGACGAGTAGTGGTTAACGTACAATAAGAGTTACACAATTTATTTTCTCAGTTCACCACCTTACAGAGCCACCCACATATACTATTAATTTACTACAGAGCAAGGGCTCGATTTTTGTCTGGTGTTAGACGGTGCCAGTGTCAAATGCAGGTTAGTTTGAAATTTTGTCATGTAAAAACTGGCGCACGGACATTTTCCAGCCCTAACGCCAGGTTCGGCAATTTACCTGTCTTACAGTATATCAGTTCCTGAAAAACGGATATACTGTTCCTATATAGTGTATCCTTAAAAACATGATCAAAAGTGCTAATGTCAGGCAGCGCTGATGTGGATATTTAAGACCAACCAAAAGCTGGTTTTAGCGGTAACGCAGTTGGTTATGGCATGAATTTGGACAGCGGAAACACAGCCTATCCAACCGTGACGCACACTGCCCATGTGCGAGTAGTGCTTTTGGTGCCTGTATACTTCTTACTTAGAAACCCAATTCGTTTGATTTGATTAAAAAGCAAGCATAGCCTCCTCTTCTCAATGAAGGCTTTTTTTGTCTGCCCAATCCAATCGCGAAGTAGTCAAGACTGTCGATAAAGGAAGGGGTTGGCTCCTGAGACAGCTTGGAAATACATCTTAATCCCCAAAGCTTTATTAAAATATCAAATTTGAGAGGTGTAAAACAGTGAGCTGACATTCCCTTTTTATCTATGTATTGTAGGCAGGCCAACATTATTTTTGCCATGCAGGTCCCGTTTTGGACGTGCGTAAAACCCGCTCCATGATGTAGGCTACGTGTCTATGCCCATCATGAAACAAAAGATGAGAACCTCGGTGAATACCGGTGACCCTCAGTATTTAGAAGTTATCTGTAACCTGTCAAAATAGCTTGTTTTCTGTTTCATATGTTCAAAACCCAAGCCCTCCCTTAGACCTACTTTAACAAAGGCTGGTTCATCAGCAACGCGTGTCTTTTAGATCCTGGCGATTCTATGATATCATGAGATTTTACATACATTTCTTCTTGTTGTTGTCAATAAAAAACACAGCTTGTTTTTTGTTTAATTTTATTACAACCAAACTTATTAGAATGATTCACCTTCCTGATTTTATGGTGACAATGTCCGTGGCGCGCTTGCAATGCAACTCTTGGAGATGTGTGAATGCGATCTGATGTGTAAAATGGTTCCGATTATGTTCAGAAAACAGGCCTATTTGTGAGCAGTATAACGGGGAGTGGACGGGTATAACGGGGATTGGATCTTTGTCCAGCTACTGTGAAACGTTTGGATGTGTGTAAAACCCTCCATAGTCTGCGTTGTTTTAATGTTATATGCCCAAGGGGAGAAATTATGGTGCCTGTGAGTGAGACATAGCCTATTTAAAACAAGTTGTTTTGTTTAGAATTTTATTCGAATTATTCATTCTTTTTAGGCCTCATCAATAATTCATGTAATTTTGCTTATTGACAATGTTTGGCTGGTCCATGCTCAGCAATAATGCAATTTACAATAGGTCTAGGTGCCTCGTAAGGATCCGGAGAAGGCGAGTGGGAAAGCTGCCGTTACCGTCAATATCACTCGGCAACGTACAATCATTGGACAATAAATTAGACGAGGTACGATCACGAATATCCTACCAACAGGACATCAAAAACTGTAACATCTTATGTTTCACGGAATCGTGGCTGAATGATTACATGAATATTAAGCGAGCAGGATATATGCTGCACCGGCTAGATAGATCAGCACACAGACCGTGCATATTTGTAAACAACAGCTGGTGCACGGAATCTGAGGAAGTCTCTAGATTTTGCTCTCCTGAAGTAGAGTATCTTATGTTATGATAAACTGTAGACCACACTATTTGCCAAGAGAGATTTCATCTATACTTTTTGTGGCTGTTTACTTATCACCACAGACAGACGCTGGCACTAAGACCGCACTCAGTCAGCTGTATGAGGAAATAAGCAAACAGGAAACTGCTCACCCAGAGGCGGTGCTCCTAGTGGCCGGGGACTGTAATGCAGGGAAACTAAAATCAGTTTGACCTATTTTCTATCAACATGTTAAATGCACAAGCAGAGGGAAAACAATTCTAGATCACCTGTGCTCCACACACAGAGATGTGTGCAAAGCTCTCCCCTGCCCTCCATTTGGTAAATCTGACCACAATTCTCTACTACTGATTCCTGCTTACAAGCTAAAATTAAGGCAGGAAGCACTAATGACTCAGTCTATAAAAAAGTGGTCAGATGAAGCAGATGCTAAACTACAGGACTGTTTTGCTATCACAGACTGGAACATGTTCCGGGATTCTTCCGATTGCATTGAGGAGGACACCACATCACTCACTGGCTTTATCAATAAGTGCATCGAGGACGTCGTCCCCACAGTGACTGTACGTACATACCCCAAACAGAAGCCATGAATTACAGGCAACATTCGCACTGAGCTAAAGGGTAGAGCTGTAGCTTTCAAGGAGCGGGACTCTAACCCGGCAGCATAAGAAATCCTGCTATGCCCTCAGACGAACCATCAAACAGGCAAAGCGCCAATACAGGGCTAAGATTGAATCGTACTACACCGGCTCCGACGCTCGTCTTATGAGGCAGGGCTTGCAAACTATTACAGACTACAAAGGGAAGCACAGCCACGAGCTGCCCACTGACACGAGCCTACCAGAAGAGCTAAATCACTTCTATTCTCACTTCGAGGCAAGCAACACTGAGGCATGCATGAGAGCATCAGCTGTTTCGGATGACTGTGTGATCACGCTCTCTGTAGCCGACGTGAGTAAGACCTTTTAAACAGGTCAACATTCACAAGGCCGTGGGGCCAGACAGAATACCAGGACGTGTGCTCCGGGCATGTGCTGACCAACTGGCAGGTGTCTTCACTGACACTTTCAACATGTCCCTGATTGAGACTGTAATATCAACATGTTTCAAGCAGACCACCATAGTCCCTGTGCCCAAGAACACTAAGACAACCTGCCTAAATGACTACAGACCTGTCGCACTTACGTCCGTAGCCATGAAGTGCTTTGAAAGGCGCTGGTAATGGCTCACATCAACACCATTATCCAAGAAACCCTAGACCCGCTCCAATTTGCATACCACCCAAACAGATCCACAGTTGATGCAATCTCTATTGCACTCCACACTGCCCTTTCCCACCTGGACAAAAGGAACACCTACGTGAGAATGCTATTCATTGACTACAGCTCAGCGTTCAACACCATAGTACCCTCAAAGCTCATCACTAAGCTAAGGATCCTGGGACTAAACACCTCCCTCTGCAACTGGATCCTGGACTTCCTGACGGGCCAACCCCAGGTGGTGAGGGTAGGTAGCAACACATCTGCCACACTGATCCGAAACACGGGGGGTCCCTCGGGGTGCATGCTCAGTCCCCTCCTGTACTCCCTGTTCACCCATGACTGCGTGGCCAGGTACAACTCCAACACCATCATTAAGTTTGCAGACGACACAACAGTGGTAGGCCTGATCACCGACAACAACGAGACAGCCATAGGGAGAAGGTCAGAGACCTGGCCGGGTGGTGCCAGAATAACAACCTATCCCTCAACGTAACCAAATCTAAGGAGATGATTGTGGACAACAGGAAAAGGAGCATCGAGCACGCCCCCATTCTCATTGACGGAGCTGTAGTGGAGCAGGTTGAGAGCCTCAAGTTCTTTGGTGTCCACATCACCAACAACCTAGAATGGTCCAAACACACCAAGACAGTCATAAAGAGGGCATGACAAAGCATATTCCCCCTCAGGAAACTAAAAAGATTTGGCATGGATCCTCAGATCCACAAAGGATTCTACATCTGCAACATCGAGAGCATCCTGACTGGTTGCATCACTGCCTGGTACGGCAACTGCTCGGCCTCCGACCACAAGGCACTACAGAGGCTAGTGCGTTCGGCCCAGTACATCACTGGGGCTAAGCTGCCTGCCATCCAGGACCTCTACACCAGGCGGTGTCAGAGGAAGGCCCTAAAAATTGTCAAAGACCCCACCCACCCCAGTCATGGACTGTTCTCTCTACTACCGCATGGCAAGTGGTACCGGAGCGCCAAGTCTAGGACCAAAAGGCTTCTCAACAGATTTTACCCCCAAGCCATAAGACTCCTGAACAGGTAATCAAATGGCTACCCGGACAATTTGCATTGACCCCCCCCCCCCCCCAACCCCTCTTTACACCGCTGCTACTCTGTTTACCATTTATGCATAGTCACTTTAACTATACATTCATGTACATACTACCTCAATTAGCCCGACTAACCGGTGGCCCCGCACATTGGCTACTCGGACTATCTGCATTGTGTCCCACCACCCGACAACCCCTCTTTTACGCTACTGCTACTCTCTGTTTTGTAACGGCAGCCTTCCTCCTCTTCGTCTGAAGAGGAGGTGTAGCAGGGATCGGACCAAGACGCAGCGTAGTTCGTGCTCAACATGTTTAATGACAGACGATAAACGTGAACACTATACAAATACAAAAATAACAAACGTGGCAAAACGAAACAGTCCTATCTGGTGCAGAGAAACACAAAGACAGGAAACCATCACCCACAAATCCCAACACAAAACAGGCTACCTTAATATGGTTCCCAATCAGAGACAATGACAAACACCTTCCTCTGATTGAGAACCACATCAGGCCAATTGACAATCCCCACATAGAAACACAAAACATAGAATGCCCACCCAGCTCACGTCCTGACCAACACTAAAACAAGGAAAACACACAAGAACTATGGTCAGAACGTGACATGTTTACCATATATGCATAGTCACTTTAACCATACCTACATGTACAGTTGAAGTCAGAAGTTTGCATACACCTTAGCCAAATACATTTTAAAATCAGTTTTCACAATTCCTGACATTTAATCCTAGTAAAAATTCCCTGTCTTAGGTCAGTTAGGATCACCACTTTATTTTAAGAATGTAAAATGTCAGAATAATAGTAGAGAGAATGATTTATTTCAGCTTTTATTTGTTTCATCACATTCCCAGTGGGTCAGAAGTTTACATACACTCAATTAGTATTTGGTAGCATTGCCTTTAAATTGTTTAACTTGGGTCAAATGTTTTGGGTAGCCTCTCACAAGCTTCCCACAATAAGTTGGGTGAATTTTGGCCCATTCCTCCTGACAGAGCTGGTGTAACTGAGTCAGGTTTGTAGGCCTCCTTGCTCGCACAAGCTTTTTCAGTTCTGCCCACAAATTGTCTATAGGATTGAGGTCAGGTGTAACGATCGTCTTCGGGAGAAAGAGAGGAGGACCAAAGGGCAGCGTGGCAAGTGTTCATGGTGATGTTTTTAATTAAACTCAGAACACTAAACAAAACAATAAACGATGTGAACAAACGAAACAGTACCGTGTGGCGACAAACACTGACACGGAAGATAAACACCCACAAACCAAAAGACAAAACAGGCTACCTAAATATGGTTCCCAATCAGGGACAACGATTGACAGCTGCCTCTGATTGAGAACCATATCAGGCCAAACACAGAAATACAACACAGAAACAAAACATAGATTACCCACCCAACTCACGCCCTGACCACACTAAAACAAAGTAAATACAAAAGAACTATGGTCAGAACGTGACATCAGGGCTTTGTGATGGCCACTCCAATACCTTGACTTTGTTGTCCTTAAGCTATTTTGCCACAACTTTGGAAGTATGCTTGGGGTCATTGTCCATTTGGAAGACCCATTTGCGACCAAGCTTTAACTTCCTGACTGATGTCTTGAGATGTTGCTTCAATATATCCACATAATTTTCCTACCTCATGATGCCATCTATTTTGTGAAGTGCACCAGTCCCTCCTGCAGCAAAGCACCCCCACAACATGATGCTGCCATCCCTGTGCTTCATGGTTGGGATGGTGTTCTTCGGCTTGCAAGCCTCCCCTTTTTCCTTCAAACATAACGATGGTCATTATGGCCAAACAGTTCTATTTTTGTTTCATCAGACCAGAGGACATTTCTCCAAAAAGTATGATCTTTGCCCCCATGTGCAGTTCCAAACCGTAGTCTGGCTTTTATATGGCGGTTTTGGAGCAGTGCCTTCTTCCTTGCTGAGCAGCCTTTCAGGTTATGTCGATATAGGACTCGTTTTACTGTGGATATAGATACTTTTGTACCTGTTTCCCCTAGCATCTTCACAAGGTCCTTTGCTGTTGTTCTGGGATTGATTTGCACTTTTCGCAAGAAAGTACGTTAATCTCGAGGAGACAGAACGTATTTCCTTCCTGAGCGGTATGACGGCTGCGTGATCCCATGGTGTTTATATTTGCGTACTATTGTTTGTACACATGAACGTGGTACCTTCAGGTGTTTGGAAATTGCTACCAAGGAAGTACCAGACCCTTTTTTTTCTGATGTCTTGGCTGATTTCTTTTGATTTTCCCATGATGTCAAGCAAAGAGGAACTGAGTTTGAAGGTAGGCCTTGAAATACATCCACAGGTACACCTTCAATTGACTCAAATGATGTCAATTAGCCTAATCAGAAGCTTCTGAAGCCATGACATAATTTTCCAAGCTGTTTAAAGGCACAGTCAACTTAGTGTATGTACATTTCTGACCCACTGGAATTGTGATACAGTGAAATAATCTGTCTGTAAACAATTGTTGGATAAATTACTTGTGTCATGCACAATGTAAATGTCCTAACCGACTTGCCAAAACTATAGTCTGTTAGCAAGAAATTTGTGGAGTGGTTGAAAAACAAGTTTTAATGACTCCAACTCCAAAGTGTATGTAAACTTCCGACTTCAACTGTACATACTACCTCAATCAGCCCGACTAACCGGTGCCGGTAAATAGCCTCGCTACTGTTATAGCCTCGCTACTATATATAGCCTCGCTTCTGTTATTATTCACTGTCTTTTTACTGTTGTTTTTTATTTCTTTAGTTATCTATTGTTCACCAAATACCTATTTTTTACTTAAAATTGTACTGTTGGTTAGGGCTTGTAAGTAAGCATTTCACTGTAAGGTGCATGTGACAAATTAACTTTGATTTGATTTAGCCCCTGTATCAGTGTGAATGCCATGTGATTCCTTAGAACAAATGGGTTCAAGTTAACATATTTAGCAAAGATAGGTCTACATTTTGTTATTTTCGTTTCTGTAAGCCATTTAAGAAACTATAAACTAACATCTGAAATGGAGTTAATTCCAAGGCAATACATTAAAAAGTACCATAAAATACACAACTTGAAGCAACCACATATTTCGCCATGGAGGACGTTCAGATTGGCCAGCGAGGAGCCAAGCCTCGACACACCCACAACCCAGCCCTTTTGCGTCAACGCCATCAAGTGCGCGGGTAATTGTGATAGTGAAAATAGCAAAACTATTTCTGACACACCCCGCTACCGCCTGCACTTAGATTTACCATTGCATTAGGTTTTGTTAAAATACAGCCACACGTGTTTTACCGCTCATACAAAGAGGCCTATATTGTGGCATCAAGTGTACTTTTCACCATTCATCTCTCTTCCAATGAGATGAGTATAGGGTTGTTAAATTCCTGGAATTTAAATTTCCTGGTTTTCCCCGAAATCCCAGTTGGATGGTTCCCTGAATCGGGATGGAATATGCATGAAATCCGGAGTCCTCTAACCAAGATTTCTGGAAAACCAGGGAATTTATTGAAAATTCCAAGAATTTTGCCACCCTACATGAGTGTAAGAGGAGAGTATGTTGGAGCATCTAAGATAAAAGCCTGCAGCAGTTTGTGTTTAGCTGGGAGATGAGTTAGAGGGGAGGAGGATGTGGTCTGAACCAGCAAGTATCTCCTGCCATCCCATCCAGAGAGCCTGCTCAGCTGTTGTTCTGACATGCAGCTCCATGTAAATTGGCACACTTCTCCTCCAGATTGAGCTCGATTAACACAAGGCCTAGATAGGTACAGTAAAAAGAAAATACCCTTACAGCTGCTAAAATGATCCTATATTTTAATAGCAATGTTTTGATTACTAAGTGTCTCTTTGTCAGGCTGACCACATTACTTTCGAAATCAAAGAGCATTCAAACATTGTGCAGGTATTCATCTTATTTTTTCTATGGTATCATTACATTTTACATTAACATTTTAGTCATTTAGCACAGTAGTTCCCAACCGGGGGTACAAGGACCCCTGGGTGTACTTCGCCTATCCACAGGAGGTACAGTACTTAAGAAGACTCTTGAGACCATAGACCTACTGGTAAAATGCACAGGAGGGGGTACTTCAGGAGTACGCCAGTCAGAGCAAAATTCAGTTTGTGCTACAGTAACCAAAAAATGCTGGAATCCACTGATTTAGTAGACACTCTCATCCAGA
Source organism: Salvelinus namaycush (assembly GCF_016432855.1). Lineage (NCBI taxonomy): Eukaryota > Metazoa > Chordata > Actinopteri > Salmoniformes > Salmonidae > Salvelinus > Salvelinus namaycush. The sequence continues at coordinate 35,455,705 of NC_052322.1, read as the reverse complement.
ATGACTTACTGTTAGTGCATTCATCTTAAGATAGCTAGGTGAGACAACCACATATCACAGTTGTAGTAATACATATCACAGTTGTAGTAATACATGCAAAAAAACATGTACTAAATCAGCAAAGTCAGTGCTAGTAGGAAAAGTCAAGTGCAAGTTTATTTGTTATTTTTTGGGGGTAGGGATAAGACTGAGATTTCTTATTTAAGATACTCGTTGAAGAGGTAGGGTTTCAGACATTTTCAGAAGATGGGTAGGGACTTTGTTCCCCTAGCATCAGGGGGAAGCTGTTTCCACCAATGGGGTGCCAGGACAGAGAAGAGCTTTGACTGGGCTGAGTGGGAGCTGACCTATGGTTGGGGTGGGACAGCCAAGAGACCAAAGGTGGTACTATACCTGCCTGCAGCTGTGGAAGTTTATTGGATGTGTGTACCTTGCGTACACTATGTTTGAACTAAATATGTACAGTACCTCCAAGCAATGCACCACCTTGGTTGCTGCCAATGATCAATATTCTGCACTGCAGTAAATTATTATTAAATATTACTGACACATCCTCTTCCGATCCAATCGATTGTTTAGTAAACCATGTCTATTACCGTACCCCTTCCTCCGGCTTCATATTCCAACTCAAAATGTCTGACATCTGATACCAGTCACTCAGTCAGTATCTTAATAAGCTGGGAAACCAGTGATGCCTTAGCCTGGCCCCGGTCCCCGATCTGTATGTGGTTTACTCGTCTACAATGTCATGACAGTGCTGGACAGAGGGATAAAGCACTAACCTACAGATCTGGGACCAGGCTACAGATACCTCTTTTGTCTCATCATTCTTTGAAACTGACCTGAAGTCAAAGGTCAGTAAGATTTAGAGTTATGTCAGATAACATACTGTTCCAGAAAGACACACAAAAACTTCTCACAATCCTGGCAGATCTCTCAAGGTCTTATGTGATGCTAATGCCCGTCCTGCTTTCACTACTTTCATGAGCTATTTACAGTTCCCCACCAACATGCCTCCATTTTGTTATGTACTCTTCCTCCCACGCTCCCTCGCTCATACTCTCCCTGAGCTGCCACAATCAGCTGTGCTCACTGTGGCCAATTTATCACATCTGTCAGATTATAGCAAAAAGAGGAACTGCACGGGGGGCAGTTTGCACTGTTCTGTCGTCCCCAGCTCAGCTACAATTGGGCTGGCACTTCTGCATATGCAGCTTGTGTGTGTGTCTGGGTTTGTGTGTGTGCATGCGTGCTAGTGTATGTGTGTATGTCAGAGAGAGTTAGAGCAGTATTAAAATAGCCACAATCTAAGAGTAGCTTGTTGCTACAGTAGTCTGTCTCTGTCAACACAGCTCTATTCCTCTAACAACTGCTCCACATTACAGTTGACCAAAGCATAACAAGTACAACATAGGACACACATGCAACATGTGGGACATACTGTTTACATGCATGTAGACCACAGGACTATGGTCTTCAGTTGCAGGACCTTGCTACTCTCTTTTTAACACTTCTGCCCTATCCATCCAGCAGGGTATATTCCCAGCCAGTTATGTCCACCTGAAGAAATCCACAGTCAGCAACAGAGGGTGAGTCTCTTCCTGTTAAGTCATAAGACCACTGTGATAGATGAGATAAGTGGAACAGGAGCATTGGTTCATGGAAGTCAAAGGAAGCGTTGTCTTTCCCACAACATACTGTCGTGCTGCCATTGGGTCAGATTCAATGATGGGTGGTGTGTGCATGTCTTGCCCATTTCTGTTGCCTAATTTCCCTCATCACTGATCTGTGAGGATCTATACTTAAACAGCATTAGTTCTGCTTTGCCAGCGAAGCATGCCAGCACACACACACACACACACACACACACACACACACACACACACACACACACACACACACACACACACACACACACACACACACACACACACACACACCCTCCAATGGACACACAAGACAGTAGTGGTCATCAGAGCTGTTCAAGGCACAAAAGCTGTTCATGGCAGTGGAAGCAGAGAGCAGGCAGAGCAAAGACAGGCAGGCAGGCAGCTATTTATCAGCTAGTGTTGATGGAGATTAGGATAGGATCAGTGACTTTACAGTGTGGACTGGGAGGATATTTCACAGTGTGGACAGGGAGGATACTTCACAGTGTGGAATGGGAGGATACTTCACAGTGTGGAATGGGAGGATACTTCACAGTGTGGAATGGGAGGATACTTCACAGTGTGGAATGGGAGGATACTTCACAGTGTGGAATGGGAGGATACTTCACAGTGTGGAATGGGAGGATACTTCACAGTGTGGAATGGGAGGATACTTCACAGTGTGGACTGGGAGGATACTTTACAGTCTGGAATGGGAGGATACTTCACAGTGTTACACCAACGCCCTCCAGTGCCGCTATAGCACATAGGACCTAGTCAGAGAGCTCTCGTTTGCTTTTAAAACAATTACATTTTAACATTTAAATTCACATTTCTGTCATTTAGCAGACACTCTTATCCAGAGCAATTAGGGTTTAGTACCTTGCTCAAGGGAACATCGACAGATTTTTCATCTAGTTGACTAGGGGATTCGAACTAGCGACCTTTCAGTTACTTGCCTAACGCTCTTAACCGCTAGGCTACCTGACGCCCAATCATCAATTAACGGTGCAGAAGTTGGTATTGTGACACTTCCCCGCTCAGAGTTGCACTTGAGATATGTGCATTGCTGTTCAGTGTGGTTAATGATATGAAACACCTACAGATGTAGGAACTTAATTTGATCACTCTTTTGTTGCTGAGAACTTTCCTACACAGCATGAAATTGGAACTTGTAGTGTATTCAAGGTTTAAGAAGGCTTCTAAAGTTTGTAATTTCCACTTTAAAATGTCAGACTTGATTTGCCCTAAAGAACAATTTATCAACCCCTACAAATAATGTCCATGAATTAGAAACCACATAATAATTCACATTTCATGTTGCTGCAAGATTATTTTCCTACTGTGGAAAACTGGCTCAAATTAACATCATACATCTGTACGGTTTCTCCTCAGTTCTCCCAAAGCATCACATCTATGCTGGAGATATAGAGTATCATTCTAACTTGTTATGTAATGGATGGACTGTCTTATGATTTTAACTAGACCCATTTTATAAAGAACAAAATGTAAAAGGTAGGCCATGCATAGTTGTACATTATGGAATACAAAACCACAGTGCAGAGAACCACATCTCACAACAACCTGGTGTCTTCTCTCTTTGTCTTGCTGAAGGTCTTTCTCTTGTCTTACATGTAGTCTCATGGTTGGCACTCTGAACAATAAATGTCTATTGTGTTTTTGCTCTAATGATCCATTGTAATCCTCATTTCACAAAGTGAAAAGCTCATTACTGTGTAATGTTTTATTATTTTGAATCATGAGTTATGTCATTACAGTGTCAGCTCAGGGCAGTGATCTAAATGTCTGTGTATGTGTGAGTGAGTGTGTGCATACATGCTTGAATGTGTGTATGTATCCATGTGTGTTTGTGCGTGCGTTCAATCATTTGTGTTTTTGTTTCTCTATTTGTTTCCATCTCTGTCAAATCTGAATGTTTCTGAGTGTCTGACTCTGTTTCTATAACTGTGTGTCTCACCCTAGGGTGTGTGAGACGGTGGTGCCTCTGGAAGACCCTATCATCACTGAGACCACCTCCACCCTGCAGGAATGGGGCGTGCTGTGGAAGCAACTCTACGTGGTGAGTACCGTTTCACCTCTCACTGCGAGACCTCTGTCTAGTGGCGAGGAAACACTGGGTCCGTTTAGATGCAATATGCAGGGTTAGAAGATCATCAGAAAGGGAACAAGAAAAGAGCTGCATCCATCCTTGCATTACATACACAGCTCAAGGGATTTGATGAGAGACATTTTTAGCTACAGTATGCAGTTTTCATCCACCTCATTCAATACCTGAAAAACCCATGTCTATTTACAAGATACTGTGGGATAGTAAGAAACAATTGGGGTTGAACACACTGTACTGCAAATACAGCCCCTTCCCATGAATCCCCATAACATGTCCTAAAGGCTGTCACTCCACTCTGTCTTCATATTACTGTAAAACCAAAAATAGTCATTGGCCATAAATAATGTCCTAGATAGCTAGCTGTCATAGGCAATTTCACTATATGTCACTCTGCTCTTACCACAGCTCTTTGTCTAGCCTCGTCCCAGATCTCTATGTGCAGTAGCCAACTCCTCTATCATTGGCATGCCATTCATACCAATGATAGTCAGAGGAGATAGCTAAAGCCCACACAGATCTGGCCCAGGCTAATGTTTACCTGTCATGGTCTATTATAACATCAACTTAAAACCCAATACAGTTCTGTAGATTCAGCCAGCATCCTCATCCTCCTCTCACTTTATAAATGTTCCATGAGACCTAAATAAACCCTTATCATGCTAAGTGTAGAGGGGGCAGGAGGATGTAGCTACTGAATGTAGCTGCAGCTTGAGCTGAGAGGAGGGAGATGTTGTCGAGCTGGCAGCGTGTTTTTACGTAACCTCTCACTGAGGACTGCTCATGCTCAGAGGAGCCAAGGAGCCTGGGGCAGGACTGTGGTGATGTAACTTCCTGTCAAGCACGACTAATACAAACCATTGATTTAACACTGCACTCATTCTGCCCCCTGTTTGGTAGCCAGTGTAGCCAGTCACCACCACGGTTACCATCCATAAAAAGCAGGATGTATCATTGGCTAGATGTTGACACGTTTATTAGATTTTTCCTTGAATGTTTTGCCCTCGAGGCATTTTGCTGCCAATTAGAATTCATAGTGGTACTTCAGGGAGCGATGGCTTGAGCATTAATGTGTATCTGTTGTAATGTACATAATTAGGCCTTACAGAACAGCCGTCCGAGATGCCTCATCAACTCTGACTAAAATCTTTGTTTTCCTACAGCCATGAGCAGTTTGAGAACATGGAATGTTTACCCTCATTAAATGTACATGAACGTTGTGGATGCGCTTAATCTTTGCACTTATTTAAACAAACCTGGGAAGTAGTGTGCGCTGCTCAATTAAAAGTGATGTCCTTGGTCATGGAGAAAAGTTTGTTTCCATGAAGCTGTGGCTGATGAAACCCTGTATCACCTGTAGGTCAGCTGAGTAGGACTTAAAAAATATTATTTTCCTAATTAATTATGTTTGAACTCATATGGTAACTAGGTAGCCTCCAATGGAATTCATATGGTAACTAGTTAGCCTCCAGTGGAACTCGTATGGTAACTAGTTAGCCTCCAGTGGAACTCGTATGGTAACTAGTTAGCCTCCAGTGGAACTCGTATGGTAACTAGTTAGCCTCCAGTGGAACTCGTATGGTAACTAGGTAGCCTCCAGTGGAACTCGTATGGTAACTAGGTAGCCTCCAATGGAACTCGTATGGTAACTAGGTAGCCTCCAATGGAACTCGTATGGTAACTAGTTAGCCTCCAATGGAACTCGTATGGTAACAAGGTAACCTCCAATGGAACTCGTATGGTAACTAGGTAGCCTCCAATGGAACTCGTATGGTAACTAGGTAGCCTCCAATGGAACTCGTATGGTAACTAGGTAGCCTCCAATGGAACTCGTATGGTAACTAGGTAGCCTCCAATGGAACTCGTATGGTAACTAGGTAGCCTCCAATGGAACTCGTATGGTAACTAGGTAGCCTCCAATGGAACTCGTATGGTAACTAGGTAGCCTCCAGTGGAACTTGTATGGTAACTAGGTAGCCTCCAGTGGAACTCGAATGGTAACTAGGTAGCCTCCAATGGAACTCGTATGTTAACTAGGTAGCCTCCAATGGAACTCGTATGGTAACTAGGTAGCCTCCAATGGAACTTGTATGGTAACTAGGCCGCCGCCAGTGGAATTCATATGGTAACTAGGTAGACTCCAGTAGAACTCATATGGTAACTAGGCAGCCTCCAGTGGAACTCATATGGTAACTAAGTTGCCTCCAGTAGAACTCATATGGTAACTAGGTAGCCTAGTAGGACTTTAAAAAAAAAATCTTCTTAATTAATTATACTAGTATTTTAGCTCTATCATATGGTATCATATGTAACCTCTAGTAGAAAAGAAAGATCCTTGTTGGTTGTTTATAACAGAGAAATAGGCTTCACTGAACCATTTTCCTCAATAGTTGCATAATTCCGGCATAATTATTTCATGACACAGCCATGTCACAGTGTGTTTTATTAACACTCATTACACTTTCATAACCCTGACCTTCTACTCTCAGGAGGAACACCTGCACTCTGACAGTAGCTAGTTGGTTAGCTGTGTGTTTCATAATGGAAGTATATTTAAAACCAGGGATCGAATCATGAGGCTGCCTGGAGCTGGAGGTACTGGGTTCTCCCATAGCAGACCAGGGAACTCTCATCAACATAGAGGTACTAACATGGAAACGTCATTGTTCAGACCAATATACAGTAGGCATACTATAGTGTGAGAGTCTCCAAGACTCAATGTGTATTGAACCATGTAATGTCATATGCAATGTTCTATGTTTTGATCATATTGTTGTGTATGTGATCCACACAGAAGCACAAGGTGGACCTGTTCCACAAACTGCGTCATGTGATGAATGAGCTCATCGACCTGCGCCGGCAGCTCATCCAGGGTCACCTGGCCCAAGACCAGACCAGAGAGATCAAACGCCACATCACTGTGCGCCTGGACTGGGGCAACGAGTGAGTTATTGTACTGTATCGCATAGGCAAGAGACCATATTGAGTGTGACCGCGTGTGTGTGTATAACACTGTATCATGTTACAGTATATAATGTAGATGTAATGTAATGACACAGTCATTTAGCAGATGCGTCTATCCAAAGAGACTTCTAGTACCTATCATAGTACTTATGCAGTACTCTATAGTTGGCCCCAAGGGGAATGAATTGATCCCAGGTCCTTGGTGTTGCCAGCAACATGCTCTAACCATCCGACGGGTGCTCCTATGTTGTGCTCCTATCTTTTTAAAGTTTGGAGCACCAGTGCTACCAACGAAAATTGTAATTTAGAGCCCTGGACATGATGCTGTGCTGTTGATGAGAACATTGTCAACATCAGATATAAATTCCTGCTGTGCCCATAGAAGAGGAAGCAATGTGAATGATATTGTGGTTACTGAATGATGTAAAGTGAGCTATCCTTACTGATTGATCCTACGTTATCAACTAGATTAGTAGCCACCTGTAGAGAGAGCTCTCTGGGCTCCGTCCTCATCATCCAAGGAAGAGCTTAAAATGAAAAGGCCATCTGTTGGGTCAACTTGAACTTTTCCCTTAATCTTAGTTAAATGGATTTGGGTGAACTTTAGATACTTAAAAAATATGTATATTTAGCTAAACTGCATACAACATAAAAACACTGTTTAGTTGGGAAGTTGTATGAATGTTAACGTGCTGCCAATGAGCTAATTAGTTGTTCAGACAGTGCTTATTAATGAGGGTATTCTTTCGATGAGGAAATGCTTTTTGAAATAATGTTTTTGAATGTCAGTTGTGTTTTCTTGGATGGTTAATGTTATGATTTGTGGACTCCCCGTCTCTCTCTCTCTCGCGCTCTCTCGCTCTCTCGCTCTCTCGCTCTCTCTCTCTCTCTCTCTCTCTCTCTCTCTCTCTCTCTCTCTCAATAGGCACCTTGGCTTGGACCTTGTTCCTAGAAAGGAGTTTGAAATGGTGGATCCGGATCATATCAGTGTATCTGAACTCTACAAATTGGTACTGTGAACATATGAAACTTTATCTGTAATTGGTGCATTCTGTACATGGCCATATTATGTGGGTGTTATGTGTGAATGCAAATGTATTACACATCGTTACCTCTGTCAACCCCCTGGCCATTATCGTTACCTTTGTCAACCCCCTGGCCATTATCGTTATCTCTGTCAACTCCCTGGCCATTATCGTTATCTCTGTCAACCACCTGGCCATTATCGTTAACTCTGTCACCCCCTGGCCATTATCATTAACTCTGTCACCCCCTGGCCATTATCGTTAACTCTGTCACCCCCTGGCCATTATCGTTAACTCTGTCACCCCCTGGCCATTGAGAAAACAGTGATCCTCAAGATGCAGGTCATGAATCTTGTTCTAGAGGCAGCTCTGGTCACTAGCTGGCACAGCCACAAAGTCATCAATGATTACTATTTTTTTTAAACCTAACCCTAACCACACTGTTAACCTTAATGCCTAACCCTAACCTTAAATTAAGACCAAAAAGCAAGTTTTTTTTCTTTCATGAATTTTTACAATACAGTAATCCCTCGTTTATCGCGGGGGTTACGTTCCGAAAATGACCCGCGATAAGTGAAATCCGCGAAATAGAATTTTTTTTTTTTTTTACAATTAGCAACTATTACATGTATACAAATACAGTGACTCACGTGTAGGCCGTTTCGTCGACATTATGGGTTTAGGAGATGTTCGAAATTACAAGATAATTTGGCCAACTTAATGTAAATTTGCCAAGCTGTTTTATGTACGTACACATAACTGCACGAGACGACAAAATGATAGCACAATTCGTAGCATGTTTTGATACAAGAAGCGGGAGTGAGTTTTTAGCGAATCAGAATGCAGAGCACAATGCACCAAAAAAAAAAAAAAAATGCATTATGAAAATCCGCGAAATAGCGAATCCGCGATAAGTGAACCGCGAAGTGGCGAGGGATCACTGTATTGCCAATTTTGTCTTTGCAGCTCAGTTCTGCCTCCAGGACAAGACTCATCCCAATAAAAGTCAACCTGCCCTCAAGATGTGCATTTACTATGCATATACATGCATAGTGTTCTTCCACAGATATTATACATGCATAGTGTACTTCCACAGATATTATACATGCAAAGTGTACTTCCACAGATATGACTCTTGTGTGCGATAGTATTCTAATAGAAGTGTGTGGGTGTTAATTCTTTATTTGTATGGTACACTGACACAGAGAGTGTTTATGCAAATTAATGTTGGATTCTGTTTGCGTGTTTGTGTGTGCATGTACGTGTGCGTGTGAGTGTGTGTGTGCATATGCCTGTGTGCTATATGATTTTGTGTGTGTCTGCCTTCTTATGAACGTGTAAATGTGTGTGTGTGTGTCTTGTATGCATTTTCTGAGTGAGGGTGTTTTGGAGTGCATGTATGTGCATGTGTGTGTGTGTGTGTGTTAGGGAATGTGCCGATTTATCAAATCATCCATAGGAAGGTGACTCATGAGAGGCGCGACTCCGCTGTTGTGGATCTAACCATTTCATCCCCCCTATTCTTTAAGCGCACGTTGCTGTCATATTGAGTTTGTCCCTCTCCCAGCACGCACGTGACTCTCACAAGCGAGAATGCGCTGTGACAACCTAGAAGAGGTTTTGTAAAAACACACACGTTGAGTTATTGTAAATTAATTACATGTTACAGTCTGGGTTACGTAAACTAATCCCATCTCCAGTTAAGAAATAATAAATAAGTTATATCTAAATGTTCTCTTGGGATTTTCAATAAGCTGTAGTAACGTAGGAGGGAGTTCTAAGCTGTACTAATGTAGGAGGGAGTTCTAAGCTGTACTAATGTAGGAGGGAGTTCTAAACTTTAGTAACGTAGGAGGGAGTTCTAAACTATATTAATGTAGGAGGGAGTTCTAAACTATATTAATGTAGGAGGGAGTTCTAAACTATAATAACGTAGGAGGGAGTTCTAAACTATATTAATGTAGGAGGGAGTTCTAAACTATATTAATGTAGGAGGGAGTTCTAAACTATATTAATGTAGGAGGGAGTTCTAAACTATAGTAATGTAGGAGGGAGTTCTAAACTATAGTAACGTAGGAGGGAGTTCTAAACTATATTAATGTAGGAGGGAGTTCTAAACTATATTAATGTAGGAGGGAGTTCTAAACTATAATAATGTAGGAGGGAGTTCTAAACTATAGTAACGTAGGAGGGAGTTCTAAACTATAGTAACGTAGGAGGGAGTTCTAAACTATAGTAATGTAGGAGGGAGTTCTAAACTATAGTAACGTAGGAGGGAGTTCTAAACTATAGTAACGTAGGAGGGAGTTCTAAACTATAGTAACGTAGGAGGGAGTTCTAAACTATAGTAACGTAGGAGGGAGTTCTAAACTATAGTAACGTAGGAGGGAGTTCTAAACTATAGTAACGTAGGAGGGAGTTCTAAACTATATTAATGTAGGAGGGAGTTCTAAACTATATTAATGTAGGAGGGAGTTCTAAACTATATTAATGTAGGAGGGAGTTCTAAACTATATTAATGTAGGAGGGAGTTCTAAACTATATTAATGTAGGAGGGAGTTCTAAACTATATTAATGTAGGAGGGAGTTCTAAGCTGTACTAATGCAGGAGGGAGTTCTAAACTATATTAATGTAGGAGGGAGTTCTAAACTATATTAATGTAGGAGGGAGTTCTAAACTATATTAATGTAGGAGGGAGTTCTAAACTATAGTAATGTAGGAGGGAGTTCTAAACTATAGTAATGTAGGAGGGAGTTCTAAACTATAATAACGTAGGCGGGAGTTCTAAACTATATTAATGTAGGAGGGAGTTCTAAACTATATTAATGTAGGAGGGAGTTCTAAACTATATTAATGTAGGAGGGAGTTCTAAACTATATTAATGTAGGAGGGAGTTCTAAACTATAGTAACGTAGGAGGGAGTTCTAAACTATAGTAACGTAGGAGGGAGTTCTAAACTATATTAATGTAGGAGGGAGTTCTAAACTATATTAATGTAGGAGGGAGTTCTAAACTATATTAATGTAGGAGGGAGTTCTAAACTATAGTAATGTAGGAGGGAGTTCTAAACTATAGTAATGTAGGAGGGAGTTCTAAACTATATTAATGTAGGAGGGAGTTCTAAACTATATTAATGTAGGAGGGAGTTCTAAACTATATTAATGTAGGAGGGAGTTCTAAGCTGTACTAATGCAGGAGGGAGTTCTAAACTATATTAATGCAGGAGGGAGTTCTAAACTATATTAATGTAGGAGGGAGTTCTAAACTATATTAATGTAGGAGGGAGTTCTAAACTATATTAATGTAGGAGGGAGTTCTAAACTATAGTAATGTAGGAGGGAGTTCTAAACTATAGTAATGTAGGAGGGAGTTCTAAACTATAATAACGTAGGAGGGAGTTCTAAACTATATTAATGTAGGAGGGAGTTCTAAACTATATTAATGTAGGAGGGAGTTCTAAACTATATTAATGTAGGAGGGAGTTCTAAACTATATTAATGTAGGAGGGAGTTCTAAACTATAGTAACGTAGGAGGGAGTTCTAAACTATATTAATGTAGGAGGGAGTTCTAAACTATATTAATGTAGGAGGGAGTTCTAAACTATAGTAATGTAGGAGGGAGTTCTAAACTATAGTAATGTAGGAGGGAGTTCTAAACTATAGTAATGTAGGAGGGAGTTCTAAACTATATTAATGTAGGAGGGAGTTCTAAACTATAGTAACGTGGGAGGGAGTTCTAAACTATAGTAACGTAGGAGGGAGTTCTAAACTATATTTATGTAGGAGGGAGTTCTAAACTATATTAATGTAGGAGGGAGTTCTAAACTATATTAATGTAGGAGGGAGTTCTAAACTATATTAATGTAGGAGGGAGTTCTAAACTATATTAATGTAGGAGGGAGTTCTAAACTATATTAATGTAGGAGGGAGTTCTAAACTGTAGTAACGTAGGGTAGGAGGGAGTTCTAAACTGTAGTAACGTAGGGTAGGAGGGAGTTCTAAACTGTAGTAACGTAGGATAGGAGGGAGTTCTAAACTGTAGTAACGTAGGGTAGGAGGGAGTTCTAAACTGTAGTAACGTAGGGTAGGAGGGAGTTCTAAACTGTAGTAACGTAGGGTAGGAGGGAGTTCTAAACTGTAGTAACGTAGGAGGGAGTTCTGAACTCTAGTAATGTAGGAGGGAGTTCTAAGCTATAGTAATGTAGGAGGAAGTTCTATACTGTAGTAATGTAGGAGGGAGTTCTAAATTAAGTTTACACCTCCAGTGAAAGAATACTCAGCCAGATCCAGAATTAGCTAAGTGTAGTCACTGCTCAGATAGATGCCCATGTCATGTTTTGGGGGAAGCCATCTTGGAAATGGTAGACCCAGTCTGACCAATAGTAAAAGGTCCAACTTCCCAGCGGTCGCCTATTATACCTGTGCCGTTTTTTGCAGCTTTGCAGGAAGATTGTTAGTGCAGTAAGTGCTTGGCCCAGAAACAACAGCGTGGAGCATCCCTGCCAAAAAGCCTCCACACTCTGTCGATGAAAGTGAGCTTGTTTTTGGCGGGATACACAGGCCTTGGCGCCTCTTCAGGCAGGAGTAAAGGAGATCTCTAAGGTTGCAGAGCACAGTGGTGTGTGTGTGTGTGACTATGTGTGTGTGAAGGTGATACAGGCTTTGTCCTCTTGTCTCCCACGGGCTAACGTTCTACCTCGTGGGCTTATTTTAGGGATACAGCTCACTGAAGCAGCCTCTTGGCAAAATTGGTGGGCGCCTTTTTATCAGATTTCATGCATCTATTGCACTATCCTACACAACAGGTGTGGGTTCTTTGTGAGGCCCGATTTGAGGTGTACAAACAGAACTAGTTTATTGATCATGAGTAAGAAGGCAATAAAATGGGTTGACTAAACTGAAATCTCTCTCTCTTTCCCTCTGTGTACCCCACAGCATGCATCCAGCCGACACAGTGGCCAGCCAAGCACAAACCAGGTATGACCTCAATTAAATCTACAACGCTAGATAACCAGTGGAGATACAGCATATGAGAACTTGACACGCCACCATTTTTTATGATTACCAACACTTTGTCACTCATTCAATTGAAAATATAATTTTACTGATAAAACACATGGCACCATTTTGAATGATCAACTTCGCCATCAACACTGCCATAAACACAAGACAAACACAAATCCATTCAATGTGAACGATCACCTACCTTGCAAACCACATCCACTATAATGTCTACTACACGGTGACAACCTTCACAGGGTAGATACACGTAGCATGTGTGCAGCAGTCGGAGCTTTGCCCCGCAGTAAGGACCTGTCTTGTTAGTGTTCGTCGTCCGTTCGTTCTCAGGGCGACAGCATGCGTCAGCGTCATGGAGACGGTTGCCATGTTCCGGTGCAGCACCACCTCTTCATCAACTTGAAGAGCTTCACCTATAACACCATCAGCGAGGACGCAGACGTCTTCTTCTCTCTCTACGACACCCGCGACAACAAACAGATCAGGTCATTACACGCACAGTCAACACTCTATACACACACAGGACACACACACAAAGGACACATTCACACACAGGACATATTCACACACCCATTATTTTAGAGAGGGCATGAATTACACACGGGTGGGGGGATGATAGGATATCAGAGAATTTAGAATTTTTCAAACAAATGAAACAGCTTTTTCCAGCACTCTTAACGCCATAATCATTGTGGCTAATTCTATGTAAAAGAAAATATATAGCATACCTCTTTGCCTGTTCAATTGTCATTTTAATTTATCAATCAAATTGATTCTTTAACAACTTGTATGCCTAGGAGTTTCTACAACTGCCACCCTTGTATATAGTCTCATAACCCAAGAATTAAAGCACATTTTGTATTTTCTAAAGTCTAGCAACCTTGCCAGCAGGCATGGCAGCTAAGATAGTTAGACAAGCTACTCTAACTTGATTGATAGTCTGAAATGGCTTGATAGCTAGTTATGAGATTGGGAGATTGGGAACCTATCTGGGCTAGCTAAAGCCACGAGGCTAGTATTATAGAGAGACAACCAAACATTTGAATTTGATTTATTCATCAAGAAGGTGTCATTGGCTAAATCAGGGATTCCAAAACTTTTTGGGCCAACGACCCCATATCTGAATATTCTCGCGACCCCATCCATGTGAAAGAAATTATGTAATTAACAGCCGGTGTTTACTTTTTTATTTGGGGCTATGGCAGCCAATTGAAAAACATTCTAACAGTATTTCTGATTTTCTCAACTCATACTCACATACTTTTAATGTTGGGCAGTTAATTGCAAATTAGTCTGACATAATGTCTGTTATCTCACCACCACTAATGAGATGGGTGTGTTTGATGCGTGTCGCATCGGAGCTTCTCAAAGTCAGGGGGCGTGGTCGACAATGTGCACCTCATCTCTGCTGTCACATCCAGCCTGGATCAATATTGGGTATTAATGCAGATGAGAGCACTGAATCCAGCTTCACACAGATATGGGCTGGCAAAGGGTAGCCTACCATTGCATTTTCTATTTTATTATTATAATTTTTTTAACCTTTACCCCTTTTTCTCCCCAATTTCGTGATAGCCAATTCGTAGTTAGTCTTGTCCCATCGCTGCAACTCCCCTACAGACTTTGGAGAGGAGAAGGTCGAGCGTCATGGGTCCTCCGAAACACGACCCTGCCAAGCTGCGCTGCTTCTTGACACACTGCTCACTCAACCCGGAAGCCAGCCGCAAGAATGTGTCGGAGGAAACACCAGCTTGCAGGCGCCTGACCTGCCACAAGGAGTCGCTAGAGTGCGATGGGATAAGGAAATCCCGGCCGGCCAAACACTCCCCTAACCCGGACGATGCTGGGCCATTGTGCGCCGCCTCATGGGTCTCCCATGAGACCAGGTATCTTTAGGTCGGAAAGTCAGAACTCTAGAAAGAGGCACGAGTTCCCGAGTTGGAATTCCGAGTTGGGTGACTGTTCAAAAGGATTTTCTTTCCGAGGTCCCAGTGGTCTCAAGTGCACTGAAGTCAGAAGTCAGATATTTTCTAGTTTCCCAGTTCTTTTTGAACACTATTTATTCCCTTTGTGTCAGGAATTGAAAATCCTCCGTAGTGACCCATGAATGCGTTGTCTACAGCATTTGGTCCAATGACATCTCGATCAGCTGTTCGATTTCACTTACCGGCATGTCAACTGAGCCAGGATCACAGTGAAACGGATTGGGAAGTAGGTCCGTCCCAAAGTGGTCTTCAAAGCGTTGGATTTGAGCAGTCATCATACTGATACTGTTTTCTGTTATTTTCTATTCATTACACAGAAAGTCAACCAAGTCTGTTTAAAAAAAATCCATTGTGAATAACAACAGTTCCTCTCTCAATGTAAAAAATATTTCCATCACCCCCCCCCTCAATAACCACCAAGCCTCAGTGTGAAATAGAACATTATCATGCTCTGATCCCATGTTTCCACATAGTTTTGTGAACAGGCGTGCGTTCAGTGGATGTGGTTTGATGTAGTTTACAATCAAAGTTACCTGCTGTAGTATATCTCCCAGTTCTGTGCTCACAGCTCTTTTGCCACCAGTTGCTCTCAGTGGATCATACAATGCGTCCATATGGGAGAACTTGAGTGCAGAGGACTGGCCGCTCTCCCGTGATAGATGGAACCCCATCTGTGTAAAAGCCCACCATTCGATCCCATATGGAATCAGTTTTTTGTCAATATAGCCATCCAGCACACTGAAAATCCCATATGCGTTTCATGCTCAGGAATCCTGACACAAAACAATATGTCCTTGTGAAAAGCATCCCACGACATGTACAGTGCCTTCGGAAAGTATTCAGACCCCTTGAATTCTTTCCACATTTTGTTATGTTACCACCTTATTTTAAAATGGTTTAAATAAAACCATTTCCTCTGCAATATATACACAATACCCCATAATAACAAAGCAAAAACACATGTTTTTTACATAAGTATTCAGACCCTTTGCTATGAGACTCTAAATTGAGCTCAGGTGCATCCTGTTTCCATTGATCATCTTTGAGATGTTTCTACAACTTGGAGTCCATAGGTGGTAAACTCAATTGCTTGGACATGACTTGGAATGACACACACCTGTCTATATCAAATCAAATGTATTTATATAGCCCTTCTTACATCAGCTGATATCTCAAAGTGCTGTACATATACCCAGCCTAAAACCCCAAACAGCAAGCAATGCAGGTGTAGAAGCACGGTGGCTAGGAAAAACTCCCTAGAAAGGCCAAAACCTAGGAAGAAACCTAGAGAGGAACCAGGCTATGAGGGGTGGCCAGTCCTCTTCTGGCTGTGCCGGGTGGAAATTATAACAGAATATACAAATATGTTGACATCCCTGTAAGTTTACATTTCTCCTTTGCCAAGATAATCCATCAACCTGACATGTGTTGCATATAAAGAAGCTGATTAAACAGCATGATCATTACATAGGTGCACCTTGTGCTGGGGACAATCAAAGGCCACTCTTAAATATGCCGTTTTTTCACACAACATAATGCCACAGATGTCCTAATTTTGAGGGAGTGTGCAATTGGCATGCTGACTGCAGGAATCTCCACCAGCGCTGTTGCCAGATAATTGAATGTTCATTTATCTACCATAAGCGGCCTCCAACGTCGTTTTAGAGAAATTGGCAGTACTTCCAACCGGCCTCACAACCGCAGACCAGGCCCTCCACGCACAGCTTCTTCACCTGAGGGATCGTCTGAGACCATCCACCAGGACAGTTGATGAAATTGAGGTGTATTTCTGTATTTCTGTAATAAAGTCCTTTTGTGGGGAAAAACTCATTTTGATTGGCTGGGCCTGGCTCCCAAGTGGGTGGGCCTATGCCCTCCTAGGCCCACCCATGGCTGCGCTCTGCCCAGTCATGTGAAATCCATAGATTAGGGCCTAATACATTTATTTCAATTGACTGATTTCCTAATATGAACTCGAACTTAGTAAAATCGTTGAAATTGTATCATTTTTCTGTTCAGTATATATATATATTTAAATATATACAGTAAGAGTCAAACGTTTGGACTTACCTACTCATTCAATGTTTTTTATTTATTGTACTATTTTCTACATTGTATAATAAATGTAAAGGCATCAGAACTATGAAATAACACGTATGGAATCATGTAGTAACAAAATAAGTGGTAATCACATCAAAATATATTTTAGATTCTTCAAAGTAGCCACCCTTTGCCCTGGTGACAGCTTTGCACACTCTTGGCATTCTCTCAACCAGCTTCATGAGGTAGTCACCTGGAATGCATTTCAATTAACAGGTGTGCCTTGTTCAAAGTACATTTTTAGAATTTCTTTCCTTCTTAATGCGTTTCAGCCAATCAGTTGTGTTGTGACAAGGTAGGGATGGTATACAGAAGATAGCCCTATTTGTTTACACACCCCCCACCCACAACATGTCACCCTTACTAGAGGGCATAGTAGACATCCCCCCCTACACACAACATGTCACCCTTACTTAGTGCAAGGCCACTTCGCTCATGTGTCATATTTACACACGATACAGGACTGCTCAGGGTTCCTTTCACTTTGTAAATAGATGATTTATCTCAATGGGACTTCCTGGTTTTAATAAGGATTCAATTAAAAACAATGTGCCTTAATTCATGTTATATTCTGTATGTTGTATCTCCCTTCTTAGTGAGAAGTTTATGGTGAGACTAAACAAAAATGGAGGGCCAAAGAACCCAGAGAAAGTGGACCGTCTGTGTGCTCTCTTCACGGTAACTCTTCGCTCTCCTCACTCACATGATGCCACTGATAGACACTCATAGGATTTTAGTTTTGGATTAGCTATTCATGGATTATGTGATTCAACAGCAATAACAGTAAAACAGCAATAATCCAAATAAATAATGTAGTTACCTAATGTGAAAACATCCATGCACTGGTTGTTTTGTCCTTAGGATCTGAGCAGTAAGGACTTGAAGAGAGACCTGTACATTGTGACACATGTCATACGAACTGGTAAGCCTTGTGAAACGGAGTAACAGAAATATCCCAATGTGATTTCCAGGAAAGCTATTACTCATATGGAGCTAATGCATTGTTGTTGTTGTTGTATCCAGGTCGTATGTTGTTGAATGACTCAAAGAAGGGTCTGCCCCACGTGCAGTACAGGAGACCGTACGGCTGTGCTGTCCTGGCCATGAGTGACGTGTTCCACACCATCACTGACCTCAAAGAGGAGAAGGACTTTGTACTCAAAGTTTACACGTGAGTCACAGTCTACATTTTAGTCATGATCTTATCCAGAGCGATTTACAATTAACCAACGTTTTTCTAAATACTAAAGCAATATTTAGCTGACACCACATACTACATGTAGCTGGAGTCCTGGTAAATATGGATGCCATCTAAATGGATGTTAGTAGCCAGAATAACTGACTACTAACAATGTAATGTGTCATCAGCCTTTTACAAAGATATCTCCATTAAAATGACTGTGAAAAGACTCCAAAAACAGCGCCATTGGTTGGAATTCCACTGTGTTTACTGAGGCATGATGTTCTACCAATGTTCTGTGAATGTTCCCAACCAAGTGCTTGACTGTGTTGATGCGCTTTGTTTTTGGACCAGAATGATAATGAAGTGTCCTCTGGAAAATCAATATCTGTTCAACCAGGGCCTAAGATTGTGCTCCTGGCGTGATGGGAATCTGGCTCCCTCTGTTAGGCACCATGCAAGAGACACTCCTGTAACCCGCCAAGCAATGAAGGCATGAGTGAGCGACAGAGAAAGAGAGTGTGAGAGTGCAAGTCAGAGAGATAGACAGAGAGAGTTAGAGATAGAGAGAGTGTGTGTGTATGAGAAAGGAGGGAGATGACACTTAGACAAATGCACTTAGACAAAGTTAGAGGACAAAGTTTGAGGAGTAGTAGAAGGGAAAATAACACTGAGCTAAGCATTCTGAGGCAGTGACTCAACAGATAGCTATAACGCATGTGTGTCCTCCTATCCTCCTTCCCTCTTCCCCCTCTCCTCCTACTCTCCTCCTCCTCTTCCTCAGCATTCGGCCTCCTCTGTCAGGACTCTGTGTCAGGGCTTTTGGATGTGGTCTAGATAGCCCGACGCTACTGATATCTACTGTTTTCGATGCCCTTTTATCCACATTGCAGAAGGACATCTAAAGGAGCTTGCTCTACACTAAATGAATTATAGAAATGAATTGCAGTATAACGTTAACTATTGTTATGATGATGATTATTATCAGCCCTATGCACGTCTCCTCAGAGGAAAAAGCGAGCAGCGTTTTGAGTGTAGAGCAGAGCTGCCACTAAACTGTCCTCCCCTATAAGGGGCTCCCGAGTTGCGCAGCGGTTTAGGCACTGCATCTCAGTGCAAGAGGCGTCACTATAGTGACGAATCCAGGCTGTATCATATCCGGTCGTGATTGGGAGTACCATAGGGCGGCGCACAATTGGCCCAGCGTCGTACGGGTTTGGCCGGGTAGGCCATCATTGTAAGTAAGAATTTGTTCTTAACTGACTTGCCTAGTTAAATAAAGGTTATATAAAAAATACAAATAAATAAGGCTCCAGCCAGTGCTTTCCCCCCATTCCTCTCCCGGGGGCCCACGGGCCTACAGTAATGAAAAAGCCTGGTGGAGAGGAAAGGAGAGGAGGAAAGGAGAGGACAGAGAGCTGTCTGTCAACTCAGCTTAGAGGCCTGTGCTTTTGGGGTAATGTGCTGCTTGATAGCATGTCCCCCCACTGGTATCTTTTCTCCAGGAGGAAAACGCTTCAGGGACACAACCGTCCACATCTGTCCATCTCTCCCCCTCTAATGTGTGTGTCATTAATGCTTCTCTCTATTTTCTCTCTATTTTCTCTCTTTCTTCTCTGTATCTTCTCTGTATCTTCTCTCTATCTTCTCTGTCTTCTCTCTACCATCTCTCTATTGTCTCTCTGTCTTCTCTCTGTCTTCCCTCTGTCTTCTCTCTATCTTTTTCTCCAGATGTAATAATGAGAACGAGTGGTTTCAGATCCACGAGAACATCATACGCAAGTCCAGCACAAAGTACTCGGCCCCTAGCACCAACTATGGTACATATGATGATCATTCATCCTCTGGGGCCAGGGTTTTGGTCCGTTCCATTTCAATGGCAATCAATTCAGGAAGTAATTGTAATTCCATTTCAAGAACTTGAGAAATCCTAATTGAAGAAAAATGTCAGTTTTCCATTTTTTTAAATTGAAATGCCAATTAGTCTCCTAAATTGACTGAATTGAAATGGACTTCTAGGACATTACATGTTAAAGGATGTGAATAACCAACTGACAAAGAAGGTAAAGTATATAGAACGTTTCGTTTCAGCTTTGAGACATAGACGTTACCGGCCATATCTGTCTTAGAGGTCCTCCAAGGTTAAATCAGATATTCATTGTCATAATGGCGTCTTGATCACCATGACTATGTCAATCAGCATTAAGGACAAGCTGAAGGAAAGGGCTCTCATTATTGACGTTTCACTGCACATGTACAGGATACATCCACAATGTGATGATGCAGAGGAAATGTGCTCTGTGGTTCCACATGTCAGTTCAAACAGACCTCCATTTTAGTTAGACTGATAGAATGTCTGTGTTGCATGCATCTTCATGTTGCTCAGTGTTGTCTTTCTTGTGTTTCACACTGGTATATTTCTGTAGCATAATATGAGTCACTGAATTCCGTCATCTTGTCTTGTTCCATACCCTTCTCTCTTTTTCTATTCCTAATGCCACCCCACCTTTTTTTCTCTCTCCTTTCCCCGCTGTGACTTTATCTCTCCATCCATGCTCCTGTCTGTCTCTTCCTCCCCCGCACTCTGACTAATGTCCCTTAAATACCCCTCTATTCCTCCCTCCCCTCGTTCTCTCTTTCATTCTCTCTCTCCTCTCTCTTTCTCTATCCCTTATCCTTCTCCTCCTCTTCCTATTTCCCTCCCTCCCTCCCCCCTGCCCCTGTCCATGCCTCCTCTCTCCATCCCTTCATTCCCTCCCTCCCTTCACTCCCTCCCTCCCTCTCCATCCCTTCACTCCCTCCCTCCCTTCACTCCCTCTCCATCCCTTCACTCCCTCCATCCCTTCACTCATTCTCTCTCTCCTCTCTCTTTCTCTCTGTCCCTTTTAATTCTCCTCCCTCTCCCCTCTCTTCCTCTTTCCCCCCTCTCACTTCCTCCCTCCCTTCCCCCTTCCCCCTGCCTCTCTCCATCCCTTCACTCCCTTAAATCCCTCTCTCCCTCCCTCTCCATCACTTCCCAGGCCTCATCATCTCTCTACAGCTGCTGCGGGGGGAACTGGATCAGATCAGGAGGGAGAACCAGGCTGTGTTCAGCAGGTCTCTGGCCATCACACGCAAACTGGGCTTCCCTGATGTCATCATGCCAGGTGAGGGGTAGGGGATAGGGAGTAGTTGGTAGGGGATAGGGAGTAGAGGGTAGGGTGTAGGGGGTAGGGAGAAAGGAGGAGTTCCAGAAAATATGGCTTGTGTTTCATTCAAGGGAAGTGATTATTTAAGGGGGAATAAGCAGATGTTCAGAAGGACACCAGTTGCATTGACACAGTTGGACACCAGTCTCAGTCCAAAATGCTCAAAATCAGATGTTTCACTTGAAATAAACACTCAGCAGGAGTTAGGCCTGTACTGAAGAGAATGTAGGCTAGGTGTTTCCTACTTTCGACAACATTTGGGTCAGAGGCTGAAAGAGATTATCTGGTGCTTTTGTATACTTTTTAGCCAGTAGTTCTGACAGTAGCACCCACGAGCCAAAAGTGGTCTCGGAAAATTGCGGACTATGTCACATATATGCAGATATGTTCTCTCTCTTTCTGTCACATATATGCAGATATGTACTCTCTCTTTCTCTCTCAATTCAATTTGCTTTATTGGCATGACGTAACAATGTACATATTGCCAAAGCTTACTTTGGATATTTACAATATTAAGATAATAAGAATCAAAATTGTCAACAGGACAACAGTAACAACAATAACCAAGTGTCAAAATAACCATACACTGAATAATAACAATAAGCATACAGTAGAGGACATGTGCAGGTTGATTGGTCTGTCAGACACTGTCCCTCATCTTATGGCAGGCAGCTCCCTCTCTCTCTCTGCTGTGTCCATTGAGCCGTTGGGCCTGCCCTGCAACCTCATTGGATAACGCTGGGCAGCCGTCTTGATTACTGTCACTCAAATTCTGTCACTCATTGGCTATAACTCAAATTACTAGGGGGCTGGCCCACGTGGGGGGGAACGTAGGGAAATGGCGTGGCACAGCTTTGGGAAATCAGTTGCTTTCAAACTAGGGATTTTGTGGCTAAATGAGGTAAGACAGTAATTATTATCATGGATTATGCATGTAGGAACAACACATTGACACATCCAGCCCAAAGCGGGAGATTTAAACAATTATTTCTTAGTCTCCAAAGTACCGGAGCATGTCTTTAAACTGTGACCATTTGTAAACAAACAACAAAGATCTTCAAAGATTCTGTCAAAGGAGTGAAGGGCCATAAAGTGTGTGTTTGTTTCTTCATTTGGCATCACTCTTTTAGGGTTCCACTTGGATGAATACTACAGTGTACACACACACACACACACACACACACACACACACACACACACACACACCCTTTCACTCCGATTTAAAATACCTCCCAATACCCCTGTCAGTGACTCATCTGTCCCCAAGGAAATGAGTAAGATATAAATAACAGTAATCTGATCTTATAAATAACTGCAATATCTTCTTTCACTGTAGTCATTGATATCTTTTCCATTAAGCACTGACTCACATAGGGTGCTGAGACAGTTATTATGAGCTACTGTGTATATTAGAACTCAGGAGGGCCATTTTTTATTGACAAGAACAATAATGTTTGGTGTCAGCGCCGCATCCTAATTCATAATGTCCACACTCATCTGAGCTACCCCAGGATCCCTTAGTTTTTCCAGCCAGATGGCTTACTTCCGCAATTTTTTTAAGACGTTGCCTATAGGCATACGTAGCTCCACGTTCGGGGATATCCCAGACTTAGGATCACTTGAGGCTGAGGTAAATTATAGAAGGCAAAAACCACAGAGTATAAAGTAAAGATAAACTAACAATTCCGTGCACATGAAACATTAATTTGGTTCTGTCATAGGCTTCGAACTTGTGGAGATGTTATTGTCTCGTGGGCATTCTAAGGCCTGTTCCTCTGAACTGTAGGGACACTGTAGAGAGAGAATTCTCTAGAACAGAACACTGTCATGGCTTGACTGTGTGTCCTTATCCTAGGTGACACTCGTAATGACCTGTACCTGACCCTGGAGCGAGGGGACTTTGAGAGGGGGGGCAAGAGTGTCCAGAAAAATATTGAGGTCACTGTGTATGTGCTTTACGCCGATGGGGACACACTCAAGGTAACAGAGAACATTTCTGTTGGTTTGTCGTAATTGATTTGGATTTCATGATTTAAACCATTTGACAGACCATTACACCATTATCCATCTATCTATCCATTCACCCACCCATCCATCCATTCTAAAGAGTGCCTGTCCTCTCTCTATTCCCCACATCAGGACTGTATCAGTCTGGGTAGTGGGGAGCCCAACACCAGTGAACACCGCTCTTTTGTCCTGTACCACAACAACAGCCCTCGCTGGAGTGAGATGATTAAACTACCCATCCCCATAGACCGCTTCAGAGGATCACATCTGCGCTTTGAGTTCAGACACTGTTCCAGTATGTCAACAACACTGGACAGGATTTAGAAATTAAGTTATTATTGTTATCATTATTATTAACTTGATAGCAATACAGAATTGTGTCTGGTATTGTTTATGCTGTGTAGATGGCATAAACTATACAGTAATTCCTTTGTGTCTCTCCTCAGCTAAAGACAAAGGGGAGAAGAAGCTGTTTGGTTTTGCCTTCACTCCTCTTATGAGGGAGGATGGGACCACGCTGTCAGACGAGAGCCATGAGCTCTATGTCTATAAGGTGGGGTCATAGGCGACACAGACATGCACACACAGGCTTACATATTCTACATTATTCTCTGTAATTTCTATCTAACACGTTTCTCTGTTGTGCCTCTGTTGCCCAGTGTGATGAGAATGCAACGTTCAGCAACCAGGGCCTGTACCTGAGCATGCCCTGCTGTAAAGAGGACTTCAACAGCTGCCCCAACCTGCCCTCCACCCTGCCCTTCCAGAGGAACCCCAAGGAGACCTTCTGGGTCTCCACACAGCTCTGCTCCACCAAGCTCACTCAGAACGGTAAGGCCAGCTCACTACACTGTATTGTACATCCCACCACACTCAATAACAGAGAATTCACTAGCCTAGCCTCGAACTTTACCCAGAGCTTCACACATGTTTTTGTGTCTATTCTATTCTGCTCTTTTTCCAGTGGACCTCCTGGCTCTGCTGAACTGGAAAGCCCACCCTGACAGGGTGTTAGACATCTTGGGTCAACTACGCCACATCAATGGAGAGGAGATTGTCAAGGTAACACTCTTATTCAATCAATACATCTAGGAAAGACTCCTCTTTGTTGTTTGGCCAAACACTAACAGATCTGTGACTAGCCTATGTTATTGGGTTTGGGGAACTATGATGGTGTAATGCACGTGTCAAACTCATTCCACGGATGGCCGAGTGTCTGCGGGTTTTTGCTCCTCCCTTGTACTTGATTGATGAATTAAGGTCACTAATTAGTAAGTAACTCCCCTCACCTGGTTGTCTAGGTCTTAATTGAGAGGAAAAAACAAAAACCTGTGGACACTAGGGCCTCCATGGAATGAGTCTGACACCCCTGGTTTAATGATTGAGCTGGCTCTTCTCCCCTGCAGTTCCTACGAGATGTCCTGGATACACTATTTTGTCTCCTGGATGACAACACAGATAAATACGGACCACTGGTTTTCCAGTCATTGGTATGTCAAGATGGAGAGACCAACCTCATTCAATGTAATGGAATGTCGTGTGTGTGTGTGTGTTTATGTATGTGTGTGACTCACATGTGTGAGTGTGCACACATGCGTGAATGCATGTGGTGTGGCTGCAGCATACTCACATTTTCTCCAGTATGGCTAAACCCTATCTTATGTTTAAACCCTATCTTATGTTTAAACCCTATCTTATGTTTAAACCCTATCTTATGTTTAAACCCTATCTTATGTCTGTCTGTCTTTGTGCACTCAGGTGTTTATCATCAACCTGCTCAGGGACAGTCGTTTCTACCACTTCCGGCCTGTTATGGAGGCATACATACAGAACCACTTTGCAGGAGCTCTGGCCTACAAGTAATGTACCACTTACGGTCAGGTCCAAAATTATTGGCACCCTTGATAAAGACGAACAAATAAGACTGTATAAAATACATTATTAATATACTGAGCTATAGTGCATTAGGAAAGTATTCAGACCCCCTTGACTTTTTCCACATTTTGTTACATTACAGCCTTATTCTAAAATTGAGTAAATTGTTTGTTTTCTCATCAGTCTACACACAATACCCCATAATGACAAAGCAAAACCAGTTTTTTAAAAACATTTTTGCACATTTACAAAAATTTTTTTTTTTTAAATATCACATTTACTTAATTAAGTATTCGGTCTGTTGACAGACCCTTTACTCAGTACTTTGTGAAGCTCCTTTCGCAGCGATTACAGCCTCGAGTCGTCTTGGGTATGACGCTACAAGCTTGGCACACCTGTATTTGGGGAGTTTCTCCCATTCTTCTTTGCAGATCTTCTCAAGCTCTGTCAGGTTGGATGGGGAGCGTCGGTGCACAGCTATTTTCAGGTCTCTCCAGAGATGTTCGATCGTGTTCAAGTCCAGGCTCTGGCTGGGCCACTCAAGGACATTCAGAGACTTGTACCGAAGCCACTCCTGCATTGTCTTGGCTGTGTGCTGAATGTCATTGTCAGACCAGAGAATCTTGTTTCTCATGGTCTGAGAGTCTTTAGGTGCCTTTTGGCAAACTCCAAGCGGGCTGTCATGTGCCTTTTACTAAGAAGTGGCTTCCATCTGGCCATTCTACCATAAAGGCCTAATTGGTGGTGCTGCAGAGATGGTTGTCCTTCTGGAAGCTTCTCCCATCTCCACAGAGGAACTCTGGAGCCATGTCAGAGTGACCATCGGGTTCTTGGTCACATCCCTGACCAAGGCCCTTCTCCCCCGATTGCTCAGTTTGGCCGGGCAGCCAGCTCTAGGAAGAGTCTTGGTGGTTCCAAACTTCTTCCACTTAAAAATGATGGAGGCCACTGCGTTCTTGGGGACCTTCAGGTCCAGGTTTTTGGCTAAAATGTCCGGGTACAGGCTGATATCTCCTAGCATGTTCCTAGCATGTAGACAAAGGGCATTGCCAAAATCCTGAAGTATCCCTTTAATAAGGGCCCCAGGACCAGTGGAAACAAAAGAGCCCAATAACATCAAATATCCAACACCATATTTTACAGTAGGTATGGGGTTGTTTTCTGCTCATGCGTTCTCATTTCGATGCCTTATCCCCCCCCCCCCCACCCCCCCACAGGGCACAGACGTCAATTCCACACAGACGTCAATTCAATGTCTATTCCACATTGGTTCAACGCAATTTCATTAAAATGACGTGGAAACAACATTGATTCAACCAGTGTGTTCCCAGTGTCATCCAACAAATATAAATGCCTGGAGTTTGCTAAAAGGTATTGGCACTTGGATTGGAAGCGGTGCGTGCTATGGTCAGATGATATGAAAATAGAGCTCTTTGCCCATGCACACCAGTGGTGGGTTTGGCATCAACATGAGAATGCATGAGCAGAAAACAACCCCATACCTACTGTAAAATATGGTGTTGGATCTTTGATGTTATGGGGCTATTTTGCTTTTTAAGGTCATGAACTTTACTCTGTACCAGGACAAAAACCTGATTGCCTCTGCCAGGAGGCTAAAACTTGGCCGCAATTGGATCTTCCAGCAAGACAATAACCCCAAGCACACATCAAAATCCACAAAGAAATGGTTCATTGGCCGGAAAAATAACATTTACAATGACCATCTCAGTCTCCGGACTTGAAACCCCTTGAAAACCTGCGGTTTAAATTGAAGAAGGCAGCCGGAGGAAATCAAGGATCTGGATGGATTCTGTATGGAGGGAGGGTCTAAGATCCCTCCCAACGTGTTCTCCAACTCAGAAAACTTTAGACATTATAATCTAAAGTCACAGTGGATCAGAGGAGGTTTCCAGATGGAGGAAGAGTAGAGATATCTTATGACAGAGAGTCATCAATATGTATTGATATGTTTGCATTGCAGAATACTGACATGAATTATGATACAGAGGTTTGCGCTTTGATACTGTAATGGTCATGTAAAGGGATATTGTAAGGCCTAAAGAAAGCACACAACCAAACTCAAACCACCACACTACACATAATATATAATAATATCTTTATCAAGGGTGCCAATAATGTTGGACCTGACTATGACACCAGTGTACATTTTCTTTGTCTTATATGGCCATGGAATACCCCATGTTTAACACTCTTTACTCTGTGTTCTTGTAGAGAGCTGATTCGCTGTCTGAAGTGGTACATGGACCGCTCTGCTGAGGTTGTCAGACAGGATCACATCCAGGAGGCCATGAGGGTAAGGCTCACATCACATCTGTTGTCAGACAGGATCACATCCAGGAGGCCATGATTGTAAGGCTCACATCACATCTGAGGTTGTCAGACATGATCACATCCAAGAGGCCATGAGGTTAAGGCTCACATCACATCTGTTGCCAGACAGGATCACATCCAGGGGGCCATGCTGGTAAGGCTCACATCACATCTGAGGTTGTCAGACAGGATCACACCCAGGAGGCCATGATGGTAAGGCTCACATCACATCTCATCTGAGGTTGTCAGACAGGACCACATCCAGGAGGTCATGAGGGTAAGGCTCACATCACATCGAAGGTTGTCAGACAGGACCACATCCAGGAGGTCATGAGGGTAAGGCTCACATCACATCGAAGGTGGTCGGACAGGACCACATCCAGGAGGTCATGAGGGTAAAGCTCACATCACATCAGGACATGAGAGGAGGTCTGGACAAACAGAGTGAACCCACACACTGTTAGACTCCCAACATGTATTTCTTTACCAAACATGGAACGTTTAGACCTCACACCTATAGATGAAAGGAAATATGACATGAATGTCAAAATAGACAGTATAATCTAAAGCCACGGTAGATCAGGGGAGGTTTCCAGATGGATGAAGACTAGATATATCTTATGACAGGGAATCATCAATATGTATTGATATGTTTGCATTGCAGAATACTGACATGAATTATGATACCAAGGTTTGCTCTTTGATGCTGTAGTGGTCAAATAAAGGTATATTGTATTACAAGGCCTAAAGAAAGGAACACAACCCAACTCAAACCACCACACTACAGATAATATAAAGATACTTGTATTTTACAGGTAATTGTATCCTGTTTCGTCCTCTGTCCACCCTCCAGGCTCTGGAGTACCTGTTGAAGTTTATCGTCCAGTCTCGGATCCTGTACTCGCGAGCGACCTGTGGTATGGAGGAGGAGCTGTTCAGGGCCAGCATCCAGGAGCTCTTCCAGTCCATCCGCTTTGTGTTGAGTCTGGACAGCCGCAGCTCAGAGACCCTCGTCTTCACACAGGTCAGAACATCAGCACTTCCGGTCTGTCTCTAGCTTGTCTTTATCCCCGAAGGCCGAGATGCCCTCATATTCTACATAGACAGATCAGTGCATTTTGACTGGACTATTATGAGCTTATCGGCTCCTTTGTTCTATCTTTGTGGTAATTTAGCTTTGATTCAATTGATTCATTTATTACTAATTTGTCATTAATTTAATGTAGTTTCATTTCTTTCTGTTGCTTTCCTGTAAAGCACCTTAAAGGTTAAATCTGGGAACGAAAAACGGTCCACCTCTTTCTCCAATTGTATTTTTTATATTTTAATTGTATTTTGTAAAAAAAAAAAAAATCCCCCTTCTTGTGATATCCAATTACGATCTTGTCTCATCATTGCAACTCCCCAACGTGCTTGGGAGAAGCAAAGGTCAAGTCATCAGTCGTCCGAAACATGACCCACCTAAACAGCGCTTCTTAACACCCACCCGCTTAACCCGGAAGCCAGCCGCACCAATTTGTCGGCGGAAACACCATTCAACTGACAACCGAAATCAGCCTGCAGGCGCCCAGCCAGGCCAAATCGAGTCGCTAGAGCGCGAAGAGCCAAGTAAAACCCCCCCGGCCAAACCCTCCCCTAACACGGATGACGCTGGGCCAATTGTGCTCCGCCCTATGGGACTCCTGGACACGGCCGATTGTGACACAGCCTGGGATCGAACCCAGGTCAAGCACCTCGATGCAGTGCCTTAGACCGCTGAGCCACTCGGGAGGCCCCTCTTTCTCAATTTTCAAACAGAAATGTGGTGTGCCTTTGCCTATGCTATGATCAACATAGCTAGTTCATTATCTACCCTAGCCACTGTAGCTAGCCAGTAACTCCTCCAGTATGTGTTGATGTCATTTCACAGGATTTGTTTTTGAACAGAAGCTGTAGAGATCGATGTGGCACTTCTGTAGCCAAATATCTTATTACTCTTTTTTTTAAAGCATTAAATTACCTGGTATAATGGTGCATTGATCAGTTATACAGTTTAAAGCTGTTATTTTTGAATTTTTGCCCAAAGTCGACCTTTAATGCATATATAATTCAGTGGAGGCTGGTGGGAGGAGATATAGGAGGACAGGCTCATTGTAATGGCTGAAATTGAATAAATGGAACGGTATCAAACATATGGAAACCACATGTTTGACTCCGTTCCATTAATTCAATTTCAGCCATTACAATGAGCCTGTCCTCCTACAGCTTCTCCCACCAGCCTCCGCTGATATACTTTGTATAATTTTATTTTTGTTCTGATCCCTCTTTTTAATGTTGTGATCAACTGCATGGTTTTCTATGGTAGACATGCTCCAGGTCTCTCTCGTCTCAGTTAGCAGTTGCTCTCTGTCAGCTGTCAACCTCCCTCGATAAGATATTTGTTACCCTGCCCTGTTTTGGCTTACATTCTTCTTATGGTCCATTTAAGACGTATGTATCCCTGTTTGGATGTTATAGTCCTATAACTCCCTTATGGCATAGTGTCATTTATAGAATGGAGGAATACAATTGATCTAGACCTGCTTCTCCCTGTCTCTCTGCCCTTCTCTCTTTGCCTCTCTGTCTCCCTCTGTCTGTCTGTCTGTTCTCCTTGTCTCTCCCTCCCTTCTTGTCTCTTCTCCTTGACCCTGTCAGGCGGCGTTATTGAACAGTTTCCCAGACATCTTTGACGAGCTGCTGCAGATGTTCACAGTGCAGGAGGTGGCTGAGTATGTCCGGGGCACCCTGGGGAGCATGCCCAGTACGGTGGACATCGGTCAGTCTATGGACGTGGTCAAACTGCAGTCTATCGCCCGCACCGTCGAGAGCAGGCTCTTCTTCTTCCCTGGTAAGACTGAAGACTACAGGACAACTTTACTAACACCAAATGAAACTGTGAACACTGTTAGATGCTCCTAAAGTGGGAATGTAATAGATTGTTTTACCTGTAACTGGTTCTTTGTCAGGACAAAGAATCTAAAAGGCAAAGGCTAAAGCTGGTTAAAATCTTTCTACAATTGATCCTTCACTCTCTCCCCCTCTCCCTCTCTCTCCATACTCCTCCCATTCTCTTCCCCTCTTCCTCTCTCTCCCCCTCTCAGAGTCTCGTAGTATTTTGCTGCCGGTGGTCCTGCATCACATCCACCTGCACCTGCGCCAGCAGAGGGAGCTGCTGATCTGCTCAGGAATCCTCACTAGCATCTTCTCCATCATCAATACCAGCGCTATGGTACATCACATCACCACTGAATCTACTGCAGTAGAAGAGATTGGAGTTGAAGTTGTCCTAATCCTCATCATTAGGGGGATGAAATTATGTCTGACCCTGTATCAGTGGTTAGGGGCTACTTCTCTGTAACAAAAGCTGGTACCATAACTGGTTACTATAACACCTACAGTATTGTATCTATAGTATCCCAGCTAAACAATCTTTTCACATTTCTTGTATCAAATGGAATTAAAGATGGGATGACAGACTAGTTGGTAAAACTTTATACACTGCCAAGGCTGGTTAAGGCAATTATAATACCATGTCATTGTTCAGACATTATTGTCAAGACATTATTTTGTAGGCCACTTTACGTTGTGTGCTGAATTAATATTTTAATTGGTCTGTCGAACGGCTTATACAAATTAATGAATTATTCATTCAATTCCTTCTCACTCGATCTCTCTCTCTCTTTCCTCCTCTTCTCTCCTTCTCTCTATCTCTCTCTCTGCCCCTCCCACTCTCTCCTTCCTATTTCCTCACCTCTCCCCCATCGTTTCTCTCTCCCCCTCTTCCTAGGAGTCTTCTGTTCAGGAGGAGGTAGAGATGATGGTGGAGAGCCTGTTGGATGTTCTGCTCCAGACTCTGTTGTCCATCATGTCCAAGTCTCAGTCTCTGGAGACAGCTAGGGGGCAGCGCTGTCCCCAGTGCACGGCTGAGATCACGGTCAGAGACTCTCCTCTCCTACACTACATGAAAAAGATAATGTTTTGTAATGCATGGAACCTCACTGATATGGAAGTGTTTCTGCCTGTCCAGGGGGAGTATGTGTCCACTCTGCTGTCTCTACTTAGACAGATGACAGAGGTCCACTTCCACCACCTGCTCAACAACTTCCACAGCAAAGAGGAACTCAAGGTGAGAGCTACAGTCTCAGTCTGATTTAGGAACCCGGGGCTGAGCTATAATATGTAGATGATAATGTACACAATACTCACTACCTCCATTGACTTCCAGGAGTTCATGTTGAAGATCTTCTGTGTGTTCCGGAACCTGATGAAGCTCACCATCTTCCCCCGAGACTGGAGTGTCATGAGGCTTCTGACCAGTCAGTAAGTCTGACTCACATTAGCTGTAACACTGCCTTCATATGGCCTCCTATAGGAGATAAGGGAAAATATGCAGCTATGAGATGAAAGTCCTTACGCTGATAGCACGGGACGTTTGTGTAGACGTTGCATCGTCTTTTTTTATCCTAACGTTTTGCTGTGACTTCTTCTGCAGTGTCATTGTGGTGACAACACAGTACCTGTCCCCAGCGTTACACAATAACTTCTCTGAGGCGGATTTTGACTTCAAGGTGCGTGCCTCAGTAGAGAAACGAGAAGTGTCATGTTGAACAACAGCAGTAAGCAAGTAAACAATAGAGCCTTAAATATCCCGGAGAAGTCGACCCTGAACCTGCTGTTCTCTCCATGTCTTTCTCTGTTCACAAAGGACTCTGTCTCTCCATGGTTTCCTAACAACATTATGCTGCCATTCTGTGTTGCACCTGTCTCCAGTCTTATGTGTCTGAGTTGGTTCAACCTGGATTTATGACTGCAGAGAAACTATGGAAATGCATAACCTGATGGTGAAATGTATAAAGTGACAACACTGCTAAGATGTAGGCCTACATGGATAGATGGATAGATTAACAGATAGATAGATCTATGCCGTTAAAGGGAATTTGAACACGTGTCTGATGTGCATGTTCTCTCTCAGGTGTGGAACTCTTTCTTCAGCCTGACGGTCCTGTACATCAACCAGCCCAGTCTGCAGCTGGAGCCCCTCACACAGGCCAAGAGGAAGAAAGTCCTGGACAAGTAAGAACCTCTCCATCACGTGTGTTTGTGTGTGTGTGTGTGTGTGTGTGTGTGTGTGTGTGTGTGTGTGTGTGTGTGTGTGTGTGTGTGTGTGTGTGTGTGTGTGTGTGTGTGTGTGTGTGTGTGTGTGTGTGTGTGTGTGTGTGTGTGTGTGTGTGTGTGTGTGTGTGTATTTATCTGTGTGTGTGGTCAGTAGTTCTACGTTTTCTACATTACCCCCCCCTCTTCCTCCCTCTGTAGGTATGGAGACATGAGGGTGATGATGGCCTATGAGCTCTTCAGCATGTGGCAGAAGCTTGGTGAGATAAAATGACATTCAGATGCTTTGTTGTCATTCTAGCCTTCATGGGTAATGTCGTGTGTTTCTATAACATCTGTGTTGTGCCCTCTCTGTGTGCTCCAGGTGAGAATAAGCCCCACTTTATCCCTGGAATGATGGGTCCGTTCCTGGGAGTGACGCTCGTGCCTCAGAGCGAGGTCCGGAATATCATGATTCCCATCTTCCATGACATGATGGACTGGGAGCAGAGGCAGAACGGCAACTTCAAACTGGTCAGTGCTGTCTGTCCCCTGCTGTGTGCCACCACTCATCCTCTGTAGGCCTTGTTTAACTTCATGTTATAACCCAATACCATATCTATGTTATGGATCTATGATTTTAGTGCTACTGTAGAAGTGTGGAGGTTGGTTCCTTATGCACTAACCTCTCTCTCTGTGTGTGTGTGTGTGTGTGTGTGTGTGTGTGTGTGTGTGTGTGTGTGTGTGTGTGTGTGTGTGTGTGTGTGTGTGTGTGTGTGTGTGTGTGTGTGTGTGTGTGTGTGTGTGTGTGTGTGTGTGTGTGTGTGTGTGTGTGTGTGTGTGTGTGTAGGTGGAAGCAGAGTTGATGGACAAGCTGGAGAGTATGGTGTCAGATGGGAAAGGGGATGGCAATCACAGAGAGCTCTTTGGTCTGCTGTAAGCACCAACAACCTCAGTCGTATTCATACACAATGTTACCTGAGTCAGTGTGCTGTAGTACAGATGTAGGATCTTCAGTTGAGTCAGTTTGCTACAGCAGGAAAATTATCTTGCAGCAACAGTGTATTATAATTAATGGCATTTTTTGTAAGAGTTGATACTTTTTCATTAGGGCAAATCAAGTCAGACATTTCAAAGTGAAAATTACAACATTTAGAAGCCTTTTTAAACATTGAATACACAAAGTTTGCATTTCCTTCTGTACAGGAAATTTTTCAGAAACAAAAGAGTGATCAAATGAGTGATTCTACGTCTGTAATGTTCTTTTGTATGCTCCTGAGTTCTTGTGTCTTTTTCTGCTGCGTCTTTCAGGACCCAGTTGTTTGGGCCTTACCCCAGGTAAGATATCAGTTTCCCCACAGCCCAAGCTTTTAGCTCTACCACTATCATGGTCCCCAAACAAATAAGTATTTATGGTTTACTGTCCTTATAATAATGTGCACGTGTAACATAGAGCTTGTTTGTCTGTAGCCTACTTGAGAAAATTGAGCAGGAGACGTGGAGAGAGACGGGCATCTCATTTGTCACCTCCGTCACGAGACTGATGGAGCGGCTGCTAGATTACAGGTAGATTGGATTACTCATTACAAGCAACATGTTAATATCATAACATTGACTATTGATACATGGATGTACTGTAAAGACTGGAGAGACATTAAAACCCTGCTCTACTTTTAGGGAGTGTATGAAAGGAGATGAAATGGAGAACAAGAAAATTGGTGGCTCTTCCAACCTCATGGTGAGACATCGTATGATTTATTATACCTTATAATTTATATACCAGTTATGCCAGAGATGTGTTGAGACAAGTGCAAATGTACTTTGGTTTTTGGTTCTTGGTTCTTGTAGTAATCTTGCTTCCTGATAACATTTCCTGCCCTCCCCAGAATTTCTACAAGTCTGAGATGAACAAGGAGGAGATGTACATCCGCTACATCCACAAGCTGTGTGACCTGCATCTGCAGGCAGAGGACTACACAGGTAACACACTTGTCAACCTGCTCACACTGTATAGTATTGGAACCCTGTGACAGTCAGGTTTACCACGTAAGGTCAATGTGGTGAATTGTGATGACCTTTGTGTTCCCCACCAACAGAGGCAGCGTTCACCCTGCTTCTGTACTGGGAGCTGCTGCACTGGGAGGACCGCCCCCTCAGAGAGTTCCTCCACTACCCCACACAGAGCGAGTGGCAACGCAAGGAGGGCCTCAGTCGCAAAGTCCTCCACTATTTCAACAAGGGAAAGGCAAGTCAAGCTAAAACAAGTCAAGCTAAAACAAGTCAAGCTAAAACAAGTCAAGCTAAAACAAGTCAAGCTAAAACAAGTCAAGCTAAAACAAGTCAAGCTAAAACAAGTCAAGCTAAAACAAGTCACGCTAAGTCAGGTCAAGCAAAAAAATACAAGTCAAACTAAAACAAGTAAAAATAAGTAATTCAACAAAGGAAGTGCAAGGCTTTGTCTAGCCACTTCAGGTAGTACTTAAATGTGAGATCCTTGAATTTGGCCCAAATTAAACCATCATTTTATTTGATAAAGTCCCAAATGGATATACATCTCAAGTCAAAATCTCAAGTCTAAGCACTTCTGCATGTGTCATGATTTCCCTTCAAAACCTCCTGAGATTGATATTCCATAGACATGATATTGTATACCTATAATGAGAGATTCCATATGAGAGCTCTGTCTCTGTCACTTTCCAGTGTTGGGAATATGGAATATCACTCTGTCGGGAACTGGCTTTCCAGTATGAAACCTTATATGATTACCAGAGTCTGAGCTGGATAAGGGTGAGTCTGCCTGTCTGTCTGTCTGTCTGTCTGTCTGCCTGTCTGTCTGTCTGTCTGTCTGTCTGTCTGTCTGTCTGTCTGTCTGTCTGTCTGTCTGTCTGTCTGTCTGTCTGTCTGTCTGTCTGTCTGGCTCTCTGGCTCTCTGGCTCTCTGGCTCTCTGGCTCTCTGGCTCTCTCTCTGGCTCTCTCTCTGGCTCTCTCTCTGGCTCTCTCTCTGGCTCTCTCTCTGGCTCTCTCTCTGGCTCTCTGTCTCTCTGGCTCTCTGTCTCTCTGGCTCTCTCTCTGTCTCTCTGGCTCTCTCTCTGTCTCTCTGGCTCTCTCTCTGTCTCTCTGGCTCTCTCTCTGTCTCTCTGGCTCTCTCTCTGTCTCTCTGGCTCTCTCTCTGTCTCTCTGTCTCTCTGTCTCTCTGGCTCTCTCTCTGTCTCTCTGGCTCTCTGTCTCTCTCTCTCTCTGGCTCTCTGTCTCTCTCTCTCTCTGGCTCTCTGTCTCTCTCTCTCTCTGGCTCTCTGTCTCTGGCTCTCTGTCTCTCTCTCTCTGGCTCTCTGTCTCTCTCTCTCTGGCTCTCTGTCTCTCTCTCTCTGGCTCTCTCTCTCTCTGGCTCTCTCTCTCTCTGGCTCTCTCTCTGGCTCTCTCTTTCTTTCTCTCTTTCTCCCCTTGTCTCTCTGTGTTCTCCCTGTCTCTTTAAAAAAATAGTTGCATCAGAGCCATTACTTTATCCCCCAGTCACTACTCATCATCACAAAGATGGAAAGTAAATAGAAAGGAATGGAATATAATATCAATATTTTATTGTCCTCACGTTGTGGAAATATATTTACATTGCAATACACTGACAAAATATCAAAACCATTATGACCACTTTGTCATCTCCACCACGTAGATGGCTCACCTCCACCTGAACACACACACATAGATTTTAATCCATAATGACACTTACGAGAGATGGGAACCTCGTTGATGTGTGTTGCTGAGAAAGATCAAGACGCTCTCTGAGGGTTGAATCAAGTATTTTTGTCTTTATAGAAAATGGAAGCTGCGTACTATGACAACATCATAGAACAGCAGAGGATTGAACCAGAGTTCTTCAGGATGGGCTTCTATGGCAGGAAGTTTCCTTTTTTCCTCAGGGTGAGATGAACACACACACACGCATACGCACGCACATTGTCTTGTTTAACTAACCTTGTGGTTTTCCTATACCCTAACTCTAACCCTAACCCTAACCTTAACCCCAAAACCTAACCTTAACCCTAAACCTAACCCTAGCTCCTACTCCTAATTCTAACCCTAACAATAATTCTAACCTTAACCCTAAACCCCCTAGAATAACATTTGACCTTGTGTGGACTAACAAAATGTCCCCCGTTGGTCCAATTTTTGTTTGTTTACTATTCTTGTGGGGACTTTTGTTTTTGTAGGGACATCTGATCCCCACAAGTATAGTTAAAACATGTGCACGCACGCACGCACGCACGCACGCACGCACGCACGCACGCACGCACGCACGCACGCACGCACGCACGCACGCACGCACGCACGCACGCACGCAGGATCTTTTATCTATTTGCTATTTTTTTGTACCTATCAATTGGATGACAACTCTTCTCTCCAGAATAAGGAGTTTGTGTGCCGGGGTTATGACTATGAACGACTTGAGGATTTCCAGCAAAGGATGCTGGGAGAATTCCCACAGGCCATTGCCATGCAGCACCCCAACCAACCAGATGACGCCCTCCTACAGAGTGATGCTCAGTGTATCCTAACCTAACCATGATCTGTGTGTGTGTGTGTGTGTGTCAACTCAACTGTCAGCCTATTTGGCTATGTTTACCTTAACACGTGGCCTCAGACCTGCAGATCTATGCGGTGACCCCAGTGTCAGACATTACTGACGTGCCTCAGCTGGAGCGCGTCCCAGAGAGGATCAAGAGCTTCTACCGCATCAACAATGTCACTCGCTTTCACTACGACAGACCCTTCCACAAGGGACCCAAGGACAGGGAGAATGAGTTCAGAGTATGTGTGTGTGTCTTTTATGTCCAAGTTGTTGCTTTGTAGGTCTAAATAGAATGAATGACAATGGAAGGTAATTATATTGTCTATATACTATACAGAAGGTGATTCAGTGTTTTGTGTGTGTGTTTTCAGAGCCTGTGGATTGAGAGAACCACCCTGATTCTGTCTCGTCCCCTCCCTGGAATCTCCCGCTGGGCTGAGGTGGAGAGGAGAGAACTGGTGAGGAGCACTGTCATCTCATACTGTCGTCTCATAGGCTATTGTCATCTCTTGCTGTCATCTCATGATGTCATCTCAAACTGTTGTCTCATACTGTCATTTCAAACTGTTGTCTCATACTATCGTCTCAAATTGTCATCATCATACTGTCGTCTCAAATGTCATCTCATACTGTCGTCTCAAATGTCATCTCATACTGTCGTCTCAAACTGTCATCTCATACTGTCGTCTCAAATGTCATCTCATACTGTCGTCTCAAATGTCATCTCATACTGTCGTCTCAAATGTCATCTCATACTGTCGTCTCAAATGTCATCTCATACTGTCGTCTCAAACTGTCATCTCATACTGTCGTCTCATACTGTCGTCTCAAATGTCATCTCATACTGTTGTCTCATACTGTTGTCTCATACTGTTGTCTCAAACTGTCGTCTCAAACGTCATCTCATACTGTCATCTCATACTATCGTCTCATACTGTCATCTCAAACGTCATCTCATACTGTCGTCTCATTCTGTCTTCTCATACTGTCATCTCATACTGTCTTCTCATACTGTCATCTCATACTGACGTCTCATTGGCTTCTGTCGTCTCATACTGTCGTTTCATGCTGTCATCTCATAGGCTGTCGTCTCAATACGGTCGTCTCATACTGTCGTCTCAAACTGTGACATCAGACTCCTTAGGGAGATGATGCAAGCGAGTGCATCATTTGTGTTTGTCTCTCTCTCGTAAGTGTCATTATGGATTAAAATCTATGTGTGTGTGTTCAGGTGGAGGTGAGCCCTCTGGAGAATGCCATCTACGTGGTGGAGAATAAGACCCAGGAGCTGCGGACCCTGATCAGCCAGTACCAGCACCGGCAGCACCATGGCAACATCAACCCCCTCAGCATGCTGCTCAACGGGGTCATAGACGCTGCAGTCAACGGGGGCATCGCCAGATACCAGGAGGTACTGACAGAGAATGATGGAGGGAACATTCAGTGTTATCTGCTATAGACCCAGTTGGTATTCGATAGAACGTTGCGACCCTGCCCGCCTGTGGGGAAACCAGGCAGGTTTTGAAACTGCAGTAAAAGTGCAGTTACTGCAGTCGACTGTAGTATTTTGGATACTGTAATTGCAGAATAACTGCAGTGTACTGCAGTTGAAGTACAGTTATACTGAACTCTAACTGTAGTTACACTGCAAAATTACTGCAGTAAAAAAGGTGTTATTTTGGATGCAGTATTTGTAGCATACTGCAGCTAGTGGACTGAGTGGAGTTACAAACGGACTGTACTAAACAAGTTAAGTGTCTTACTTGTGGTGAAATGTTTTCCACACACATAGATACGTGTAGTCTACTTCGACACAGCGTCCCTCCATTTCCCACACCGAATAGCTTGAAGCCACAGGGCTCTTCTTGCAGGCTCTATTTCCCTATGTGGGAGCATTCGAACCATTGGTCGAGATTTTTGACCTGGCTTCATGTACATTGAATAACACAGCAGCTTTTCGGCATGTTTTGTTCTTTCTGTACAACAAAAAATCTACGACCAATAGGAAAGAATGTTTATTTCCCCAATTTGTGGGCATATTATTATTTTTTTTTTTTTTTTATTTATTTATTTTTTTTTTTATATATTTTTTTTTTTATCTTTTTTTTTGGGGTGGATCAGCTTAATATTGCGGAAAGAATGTTGCTTCCAATGTAATTGTCTGCATCATTTCCAATCCCCCATATTTTTTTGGGTAAATATATATATCCATACACGCATGCATACATATATACATATATACATACACATACCTATATAGACATACATACTTTTTTAAAGAATATACCTTTATTATTATTCCCAGCAACCCTACCACCGCTCCCCCAATTGGAGTAAACTAATAAACACTTCTGCTTTTACCTTCAATTTATACATCTTATACCTATTTTACAGACACAGACTACTTTATAATAGTTCTCTCTTGTTTGTTCTTAGTCCTTCCTCTATTTCTGTTGTTTCTGTTGGCATATTATTATTAT
Organism: Salvelinus namaycush; assembly: GCF_016432855.1. Classification (NCBI taxonomy): domain Eukaryota; kingdom Metazoa; phylum Chordata; class Actinopteri; order Salmoniformes; family Salmonidae; genus Salvelinus; species Salvelinus namaycush. Next base: position 35,416,103 of record NC_052322.1, on the reverse strand, counting down.
TATTATTATTATTATTATTATTATTATGTGAATATCGACTTGGAGTATGCCTTGTAACTCATTCATATCCCATCTTCCTCCTCCACAGGCATTCTTTGATAAGGAGTACATCAACAGTCAACCAGAGGACACAGAGAGGATAGCTCAGCTAAATGACCTGATGCAGGAACAGGTCAGACGCAACTCTTAGCTCCTCACTGCCCACTGGTCAATGGTCCATACAGTGTACATGGGTATAGAGGACAGATAAACCATATGTTCTCTCTTTCCTACATGTTGTTTCATTGTCACAGGTTCACATCCTTGGAGTGGGGCTGGCTGTCCACGAGAAGTTGGTGCACCCAGAAATGCGTCCTCTGCACAAAAAGCTGATAGATCAGTTCCACATGATGAGGGCTGGTTTACACCAGGTAAGTGGTTCTACATGCTCTTCTGTTTGTGTGTGTGTGTGTGTGTGTGTGCGTGCGTGTGTGCGTGCGTGCGTGTGTGCGTGCGTGCGTGTGTGCGTAGTCAGTGTAAATATTCAGAGCAGTCTTTATATGTGGCCCAACAGGGGTTGCCAGCGGCCTACACAGGGGTCAACTCTCCCAGAGGCATCCTGACCACTCACAGCCACATGAGCCCAGAGAGCGTTCGTCTGATACACAGACACAGGTCAGTCACACATTATACCAGGTTTCACTTGAGAAAGAGATGTTACAGTAATCTCAATGTGACCACCTTTTAAAACATGATTTTCTCTCTCTCTCCCTCTATTTTAGCCCTATGAACCTGCAAGGTTCTATCCGCCAGTCCTCCTCCTCCCTCTCTTCTCACACCTCCAGCGAGGCGGGAGGAAACTTGGTCATCCTGACAGATGGCCTGATGGGAGAGCCCCCTGAGGATACAGCACACATGCAGGTGGGTTTAACATGCACGCATACACACACGCAAGTTTTGTACATTTTGAAATACGTGTGAACAGATGTTTTATTTTCCAGCCAAGCCCCTCCTCCTCCAGTCTGAGCTCCATTCGCTCTACCTCCTCCCAGATAATCAACTCCACCCCTTCCAGCGCTAGAGGTGAGTGACTCCTGCACCAGAAAGTAAGTATTTTATTTAGGAAACATGCTAATTCACAGTTGTGACTATAACTGTCAGTCAGTGTATATCCAGTGTTTATCAGTAGGTCTCTGGTGTCCATACAGTCTACAGCAGACCCGTCCTATCCCCCTCCCTCCCCCAGGCTCTCCGTCCCTACCGGATAAAACCAAAAACAACCGGGAGGTGATGATTCTGCTGCCCCCTCACCAGAGAACTAACAACACCATGTACTACAGCATGACTGACAACGGACAGGTACTGACGTTACAGGCCAAACCATTCAATTACTGCTGCCAAATGGACTGACGACATTGCTGCATTAGTTATTTAAGGAGAAGAAGACAGTTAGTTCACTGAAGCATTGGAGCAGCAAATTGGCCCGAAGCAGAAATATACTGGTACTGAGACTACAGAGCATACGGTTTGTTCTTCTACTTTACCCTTATCTTTAGCCTCTGTTGTCTCTCGGTTTGCAGAGCAACAATCTGCAGCGTGCCTTACTCCAACAAGTGAGCCCCTGTAAGCCATGCATTGACCCTCACATGGGCTTGCCAGAGAAAGGCAAGTATACTGAATGTATGTGGTAAAATTGGTTAATGATGCTTTTCTCTAGTGTTGAGCTAAGTAGGACACAACTACACATACAGTAGGAGGATTTCCTAGCTCTGTAGTGAACATGTGGTTTTCTGGTGTTCCCCCAGTGTTCCCTAGTGCCCCCAGCAGCTGGAGTCTAGATGGGGAGGGTAGGGAGACAGTGCCCTACATCCAGGGACCTACAGGGGGTGTTATCATGCCCCCCGTCCCGCCCAGGTCCTTCCCACCAGGTAAGAACAATCATGTCATAATATACACCTTATTTATGGGTAAGAGTCCCTTAGCTGTCATGTACACTAGATAGGAGGTTTTCTAAAGTACATGGGAAGTTTATTCTGATGTGAACGTTTTTACTTCCTCTCTCTAGGTCACTTCCTGATGCACTTTGATGCGTTCCACCACCAGAACAGTGACCCACCCCCAGCACTGCCCATTCGCTCTCTCAGAAAGGTTAAAGACAGTCATGCATACTGCAGCAGTAAATAATGCTATTCTCTTAACTTGGTCAACAGATGTCAACTCATTTCTTATCTTCCTCTCTCTCTTTATCTAGTCTCCTCTCCACCCCATACCAGGCTCCCCTACCAGTCCTCAGTCAGCCCTGGGGGGCAGTAACTCCACCCTCTCGGGCAGTGCCAGCAGTGGCGTCTCCTCTCTGAGTGAGAGTAACTTTGGGGGCCAGTACCCTGATCCCCCCGTGCGAAATGATGCCATGGAGCCCGTCCCCAGCCACCTGTGGACCCCTGATGAGTACTTGGACTCTCCTTACCTCCACATCCACTGCAGCGGGCCAGAAGCAGAGTCCCTCGACCAGGTCCGACCCTTCCACTACCGCAACCCTGTCTCACACCTCCACCCTCACTCCCACCCCCACTCTCATCCCCAAACAGCCGGCCTCGACGGTCACTCCCACCCCCAGTCTCACCCCCAACCGGCCGGCCTTGACGGTCACCCCCACCCTCACTCCCACGGGCCCACCCACCACCAGGTACCACTCCACGGTCCCCACCGCATTCCTTACCGGCGCCCCCAACCCCCGGCTGTGCCCCCCAAGCCCTACCTGAGGGAGGGGTGCATCCCTGAGGAGGACCTGAGCTCTCTGTTGCCCCAGCCCATCCCCCTGCCTCGGAGGATCTTCCACTCCCCCCACAGCCACAGAGAGGAGCAAGCTAAGGCTGCATGGGAGCAGTGCATCAGCGAGGAACACGAGGAGACACCATGAGGAGACCATCTTTGGCTTCATCTTAATAGTCTATTATATTATAGTACTAAAGTGCTGGGCCTCTTGGAGATTTCAGTCACCTCGGTGCATCTAAATAGTCTGAAGTGACTCCCTCCCCCCTGTCTCCTTTCCTTCAGCTGCATTGATGTGAAAGATCATGGGCTGTGGAATCATGCAAATACATTGTAGTCATTGACTATATTTTTTTCATGCTTACATCCATCCCATGTTTTCATATCAGTACAGGTAAAGGGGAGGAAACAAGGAGAGGAATCCACTTTAGACTATTGAGATACGCCCTCACTCTTCTCACTGTATTCAGACGGTCTGATTCTGAATGGAGGAAGCAGCCTCATAGGAATTAATAAGGGAAATATTATCTGTTGGACAGTGTGACCGATAATAATGACTTTGTTTAAATTAATATTGATTGTACACTCTTCTACAACTAGTATGTGAGCATGTTTAGTTTATTTTCATTTGAGAACAATATACAGCCGTTTTGTGAAACATGACGATCTCGATCAACATGATCAAACGATACAAACTCCGAAAGGACCTCCCCTCTTTTCCACAACAAAAGGCACCTACAGAAAGTTATATTCTTAGTAAAGTGATGTTGTCTTTTCTGCTTTCAATGCTACATATATCTAACCTATTATTTCCATAGCTTTGCTACAGTGTGTATGGGGTTTTCAAGTACACTTTCCATGCTCTTTTTTTACAAAACACTGTTTAGTCCTTCACCATATGGCATTCTCCAATACTCTGTTCTGATACCTGGTTCTCATTGAAAGCAAGTCTGTTATTTGACCAGGGTCGCTCTTCTCAACCCAAACCTCAAAGGACATATAGACCTCAGTTTAGGAGTATTCATCCTTACGGTACGTATGGAAAACCAATGTGAATGTATTTAAACAATATGTGCTATTTGTATTACACAAGTGGCAGGTCGTATTTTCTGTTCAAGTGCTTTTATATTTAAGTTATGTCTCTATTCCAGTCTTCTAATCTTTTGTGTGCCAGATAGAAATATCTCATGAGAGGAGCATGAGTGTTCTCTGACTGACAGATCTGATCAATCCTTGGGAGGAGTACAAGGAAGGGGTAAAATTGTCAGGTGCTGGAACAACAGTGAGTTCCAATTTCAGTTGCACAGGTTGAGCTGGATCCAATAGGACTGGATTGATCCCTGAAAGTAGATGGTGATGGAGACTAAGATGCAGTAAGATGAGAAGTAACGAAGAATAACGAAGAATAATGACTTAACAGTACCTCAATCACCTATTGGACTAACTATACTCAGAAAACCAGTATCACACCCTCTCTCTGCCTCTATATGTTTCAGGCCAATGTCAACCAACAAGTACTAAATATGGACCGTGTGTAAACGGACTGATGGCAATGACATTGCTTCTGTCTGATTTACAGTACATCTTACCTGTTCTACTCACCCCAACACCCTCTGCGCACCCCCCTCCGCCCACCTGCCTTAAGTGCACTGAATTGCAGTATCAATCTCTCGCTCAGACAACTCACTTGACTGGTTCTGAGACACTCATGAAAATGACAGCTCTCCTTTCTCGTCACTTTCTCAACACTCTCCGAACAAAGCAGATAATATCAACGTGTGACATCTGTTTTGTCCTGCCTTGGTTGACGATGTGGTGCTACAGTAATACTTTCTGCCTGCATCTCCTCTTCACCCTGATCTGCAATATGGACATGTTTGTGTATAGAAGATGAGTATGAGAAGCTCAGACAGGACCATGAGTTTGATCTCCTTGGGGAATGAAGGTACAGACAGTTATACGAGATGTAACCCCAGTGGGTTGGAAAGTGGAGGTCATTGTTCCAACGACAGCTCTTTGTTTCACACAGTCGTTTTCTGCAGGTAAATGCTTGGTTTTGTGTTCTTGTAAATCAGGTTCTCCACTGATCAGACAACATCTATTTTTGTATGCAGGTTCATCAGTGTTGACGTTTTTCACTGAAGTACCATGAAAGGATGCAGGGTATGTTTAGCAGTGGAATTAGTATGGAACAGCAGAGCTATAGATTAAATAAGATGAATATCAGGTGTAGGGGCAAGCTGATGTTGAGAGGTGTGATACTCAATCAAATATAGGTACAATAGAATTGTTCAATGTAAATTCTGTTACTGTACATACAGCGGTATTGTGAAATATTTTTGAGAATTATTGCAGACTCCCCTAAAATAAGTGTATTGTTGTTTTGTGTAAATACATCTACTCCAGAAATGGATATAATTGATGAATATCTATAATCAATGTTTAAAGAAGACCAATCCATTAGACTGTGGTTGTCTGCATTGTTGACTTCAAGTCTTCAAATATAAATACTTTATACACTTTTCAATGTGCTTTCTTGTACATATGGTGTTAGCATGATCAAACAGTGTTTGGTTGTAAAAGTGGTTTGCCTACTCCCATAACTGCTGTGGTATGGATTCATTAACAATGCCAAACATTAAAGACAATCTTTTATCATCCTCGTCTCTGTCATTTCCATTGCTTGCTGCTCTGTGGAAAATAGCAACAATGATTGGCAGTATGTTTGGCTGGGAATGGAATTTGACAGAGGCAGATCTATACACAAAGGCAGGGTAAAGTGTCTAGGCATCCGGATAATAATACGAGTAAAATAAGAGTAGCAGTAGCAAATGATGAGTGTACAAGTGTGGTAGTTTCTCCTATTCTTTTCTGCAGATCCTCTCAAGCTCTGTCAGGTTGGATGGGGAGCGTTGCTGCACAGCTATTTTCAGGTCTTTCAGAGATGTTCGATCGGGTTAAAATACGGATTCTGGCTGGGCCACTCAAGGACATTCAGAGACTTATCCCAAAGCCACTCGTGCGTTGTCTTGGCTGTGTGCTTAGGGTCCTTGTCCTGTTGGAAGGTGAACCTTCACCCCAGTCTGAGGTCCTGAGCGCTCTGCAGCAGGTTTTTGCCAAGGATCTCTCTGTACTTTGCTCCGTTCATCTCTGCCTCGACCATGACTAGTCTCCCAGTCCCTGCCGCTGAAAACATAGCCACAGCATGATGCTGCCACCACCATGCTTCACCGTAGGGATGGTGCCAGATTTCCTCTAGACTTGACGCTTGGTATTCAGGCCAAAGAGTTCAATCTTGGTTTCATTAGATCAGAGAATCTTGTTTCTCATGGTCTGAGAGTCCTTTAGGTGACTTTTGGCAAACTCCAAGTGGGCTGTCATGTGCCTTTTACTGAGGAGTGGCTTCCATCTGGTCGCTCTACCATAAAGGCATGATTGGTGGAGTGCTGCAGAGATGGTTGTCCTTCTGGAAGGTTCTCCCACCTCCACAGAGGAACTCTAGAGCTCTGTCAGAGTGACCATCGGGTTCTTGGTCACCTCCCTGACCAAGACCCTTCTCCCCTGATTGCTCAGTTTGGCCAGGCGGCCAGCTTTAGGAAGAGTCTTGGGGGTTCCAAACGTATTCCATTTAAGAATGATGGATGCCACTGTGTTCTTGGGGACCTTCAATGCTCCAGAAATGTTTTGCTACCCTTCCCCAGATCTGTAAGTCGACACAATTCTATCTCGGAGCTCTATGGACAATTCCTTTGACCTCATGTCTTGGTTTTTGCTCTGACATGCACTGTCAACTGTGGGATCTTATATAGACAGGTGTGTGTCTTTCCAAATCATGTCCAAGAATTTGAATTTACTACAGGTGGACTCCAATGAAGTTGTCTAAATATAAAGTATGATCAATGGAAACAGGATGCACCTGAGCTGAATTTCGATTCTCATAGCGAAGGCTTTAAGTACTTATGTAAATAATTTATTTCCATTTAAAAAAAAATGTCATTGTGGTGTATTGTGTGTAGATTGCTGAGATTTTTATTTATTTAATCAATTTTAGAATAAGGCTGTAAAGTAACAAAATGTGGAAGAAGTGGTCTGAACACTGTATGAACTGTATGTATTTAGGGCAGCAGCCTGGTGCAGGATTGAGTAACCGGGTGGTAGCCGGCTAGTTAAGGCTATTTAAAAGTCTGATGGCCTTGAGATAGAAGCTGTTTTTCTGTCTCTCGGTCCCAGCTTTGATGCACCTGTACTGACCTCGCCTTCTGGATGATAGTGGGGTGAACAGGCAGTGGCTCGAGTGGTTGATGTTCTTGATGATCTTTTTGGCCTTCCTGTGACATTGGGTGCTGTAGGTGTCCTGGAAGGCAGGCAGTGTGCCCCCAGTGATGCGTTGGACAGACCGCACCACTCTCTGGTGAGCCCTGCGTTTGTGGGCAGTGCAGTTGCCCTACCAGGTGGGGATACAGCCTGACAGGATGCTCTCAATTGCGTATCTGTAAAAATGTAGGGGCCGAGACGAATTTCTTCAGCCTCCTGAGGTTTAAGAGGCGCTGTTACGCCTTCTTCACCACACTGTCTGTGTGGGTGGAACATTTCAGATTGTCAGTGATGTGTACGCCAAGGAACTTGAAGCTTTCCACCTTCTCCACTGCGGTCCCGTTGACGTGGATAGGGACATGCTCCTTCTGCTGTTTCCTGAAGTCCCCTGTGTTGAGGATCAAATCAAATCAAAGTTTATTTGTCACGTGCGGCGAATACAACAGGTGTAGACCAAACAGTGAAATGCTTACAGCGAAGTGGAGGTGTTGTTTCCTAACTTCACCACCTGGGGGCGGCCCGTCAGGAAGTCCAGGACCCAGTTGCACAGGGCGGGGTTCAGACCAAGGGCCCCAAGCTTAATGATGAGCTTGGAGGGTACAATGGCTTTGAAGGCTGAGCTATAGTCAATGAACAGCATTCTTACGTAGGTGTTCCTCTTGTCCAGATGGGATAGGGCAGTGTGCAGTGCAATGGCGATTGCATCGTCTGAGGACAATAAGCAAATTGAAGTGGGTCTAGGGTGTCAGGTAAGGTAGAGGTGATATGATCCTTAACTAGCCTCCCAAAGCACTTGATGATGACAGAAGTGAGTGCTACGGTGCGATAGTCATTTAGTTCAGTTACCTTTGCTTTCTTGGGTACAGGAACAATGGTGGACATCTTGAAGCATGTGGGGAGATCAGACTGGGATAGATATACTCTGGTACCATTTGTCAGATGGTAGCAGAGTGAACAGTCTATGGCTTGGGTGGCTGGAGTCTTTGGCAATTTTAGGGGCCTTCCACCACCTGATATAGAGGTTCTGGAAAGCAGGGAGCTCAGCCGCAGGGATGTAGTGGGCTGTCTGCACCACCCTTTGTAGCGCTTTGCGGTCAATGGCGGTGGAATTGCCATGCCAAGCGGTGATGCATCCAGTCAAGATGTTCTACTATAGATCAGGGGTGGGGAACTCCTCGAGGGCCTGATTGGTGTCACACTTTTTCTCCATCCCTAGCAAACACAACTAATTCATCAAATTGCATTCTAAACTGAAGATCATGATTAGGTGATCATTGGAGTCAGGTGTGTTAGCTGAGGCTGGGGCAGAACTGTGACACCAATCAGGCCCTCGAGGAGTTCCCCACCCCTGATCTATAGTAGAACATCTTGACTGGATGCATCACCGCTTGGCATGGCAATTCCACCGCCCACCCCTGTTCTAGATGGTGCAGCTGTATGACTTTTTTAGGATCTGAGGGCCCATGCCAAATTTTTTCAGCCTCAAGAGGGGGAAGAGGTGCTGCCGTGCGGGTGTGTTTGGACCATGTTAAGTCCTTAGTGATGTGGACGCCAAGGAACTTAAAGCTCTCGACCCGCTCCACAATAGCCCTGTCGATGTGGATGGGGGCGTGCTCTCCCCTCTTTCTCCTACAGTCCACGATCAGATCCTTGGTCTTACTGACTTTGAGGGAGAGGTTGTTGTCCTGGCACCACACTGCTAAGTCTCTGACCTCCTCCCTGTGGTCTGACTCAAAACAGGAATGTCTAAAGTTGTCCCAAGTGTGCCAGGCCGCATGCGAGGGAGAGGCAACTGCTCCGACAACATACCTAGGGAGAATCTATTACATACTCCTCATGTCCTCCCTCTCAACGGAAACGGTACTGTACTGAATGAACAGTTGAAAAACTTTATTATGGTGGCCCAGAGGGCGATTACCGTATGGTGTGCTGCATGAGTTTTGCGATTTCAAATGGTCACACCCATATTGCACATGCCACACACACAAAATGAGACCAAACCAATGTGTATATATAATTCACTGGAGGAAACGTACCTCAAAGCAGGGAGGATGAGGCGAAGGCAGAGTATTTACTCTGCCCAAAATCTGTCCAAGTGAGAGAAGCCCTTTTTTTTGGAAGTCTATGAGAGTGTTGAATTACGTGAGGCTTGTTTGATCAAATAGAAGTTTTGTAATATTTAGGCTGTTACAAACGTACTGATATAAGTGGATGCAAGTGGCAATCCGGCAACTTTGAGAAAAACAACTTAGTTGTAACTCATGTTCACACAGGTATCTGCCCTCTGATTGGCTAGAATGTTCCCACCTGATCTCACCTTCCATAGTAGAGGACATACTTCCCCTTCCCCTTAGAGCGATCTCTTGAATATCTTGTCAATATAATAGATAATCTTTGCTCAAAGACTGTTGAAGAACGGTGCGCACCGTTTTGGGAAAACGTGCTGTTCAGTTGGCTACAAAACATCACAACGTTACAAAGGCTGAAGCAAACTAAACGCACCCCAGGTAAATAAGTCACATGATTACATCTTTTAACCTTTACTTAATACCCATCCCGGATCCGGGATCCTCCTCATCAAAAAAGCTGACTAGCATAGCCTAGCCTAACGGGACAGGGATATCATATAATATAATTTTCATGAAATCACAAGTCCAATACAGCAAATGAAAGATAAACATCTTGTGAATCCAGCCAATATTTCCGATTTTTTAAGTGTTTTACAGCGAAAACACAATATAGAATTATATTAGCTTACCACAATAGCCAAACACACAAACGCATTTATTCACCGCAAAGGTAGCTTTCGCAAAAACCAGCAAAAGATATAAAATTAATCACTAACCTTGAACAAATTCATCAGATGACAGTCTTATAACATCATGTTATACAATACAATTATGTTTTGTTCGAAAATGTGCATATTTATAGCTACAAATCCTGGTTATACATTGTGAATACGTAGCATCGATTCACCAGAATCTCCGGAGATATTTTGGACACTCACCTAATCTGACCAAAGAACTCATCATAAACTTTACATAAAAATACTTGTTGTATGGCAAATGAAAGATACACTGGTTCTTAATGCAACCGCTGTGTTAGATTTAAAAAAAATAACTTTACCATAACACACTTTACCATAACACATAATACAGCTTGCGTTATTGTGAGACAGCGCTCACCAAAATGGCGGAGAATAGGAGTCAACATTTTACACAGAAATAACATCATAAATGTTTTCTTACTTTTGCTGAGCTTCCATCAGAATGTTGTACAAGGAGTCCTTGGTCCAGAATAAATTGTTGTTTGGTTTTAGAATGTCAATTTCTTCTGTCGAATTCGCGCCACAATGCTAGCCAAGGTTGCTAACATTCCCATTCTCTCTTGACGCAAAGAACGGAAAACTCCAAAATTCCCAATAAACGTTGAATAAACTGATAAAACTCGGTTGAAAAAACCTACTTTATGATGTTATTAGCATATGTATCAAATAAAATCAGAGCCGGAGATATTCGCCGTGTATACCGAACGCTTTTCAGAACACAATGTCGAGCTCCGCCGCGCGCCTTCGAAGACAAAGACAATTCCGGACCTGTCACTCCAAAAGCTCTTGTTCGGCCTCAGATCAAGCTAGACACCCCATTCCACCTTCCACTGCCTGTTGACATCTAGTGGAAGGCATATGAAGTGCATGCATATCGATAAATAAAAGCCAGTTGAATAGGCAGGCCCTGAAACAGAGCCTCGTTTTCAGATTTTTCACTTCCTGTATGGAAGTTTGCTGCAAAATGAGTTCTGTTTTACTCACAGATATAATTCAAACAGTTTTAGAAACTTCTGAGTGTTTTCTATCCAATAGTAATAATAATATGCATATTGTATGATCTAGAAAAGAGTACGAGGCCGTTTCATTTGGGCACGATTTTTTCCAAAGTGAAAACAGCGCCCCCCTATTGACAAGAAGTTTTTAAACAAGAACATTTCCACAACATAGAATGCATTTTAAATTCTCTTTATGTTTTAAATATACATTATTGATAATTTATTCCATATATATAAATGCAAGTTGCTTTAATGGTCATATTAGACAAGACAATGAAAACAAGGGTTAACTAAAACATTTTATAAATAAATTACTGCGGCTGCCGCTTATAGATGTCTTGTGAACTGTGCACAGTCAGTGGAGGAAAGTTATAGGCCTAGCTTCTCCACAATCTCCACCTATAAAATTGATCAATACATTATGTAAAGGTACACGATGTAAAGGTTTTTTATATTTGTTAAAGCAGCAATGACCAGTTGAAACAACAACAAAGCCACTCCCTGCCCCTGTTTCGGTAAAAAGCTGAGGAATGGTACTGGAGAATATGTAACCACTCTCAAATTCATAGACAGAGCTATGGATGCAAGGATTGACCATCCATGATATCAATATTATAGTTTTAGCCATGGTTTGAGGCTATACAGTGTTTATTTACATCTACTTTGCTTACAAACATTGGAGTAAAACACGCTTATATTTTGGGTTCTGATGGGGTATGGCAGTTGAACTAAGCTCATGAGGCATTTACAAGTTATATTCTTCAAGAATCAATAGGTACATATAATTAATTGTCCAAAAGTGGATGTAGCAACTGCAGATTGCCCCTTCATGGTACACATTTCACAATATATTCAATACATCATTTATACTAGATCCCCCATCAGAATATAGAGAAGGAGATTAATAACATCTATTTTCTTCCCTCTTATCTCATTCTCCTTCTCCTCCATGAAGACTTCTCTGCCTGGCTGCCTTTTCCAACTCAGTTTGGCATCTTGACACCTCTTCTCTGTCATTTTCTCCAGGATCTGCTGTAAAATTGCCTCTAACAAAGCCAGATAAGTCATGGTCACAGAGGAGTCAGCTTCACTCTCACTACATACTGTATCTGTTCATCATACGGAGGGCACCATGGGTATGACATTTCACATCAACTTCCCATTGCCATGTGTCTGTAGAAGACGCAACACATTTGTGGGTCACTTTGAATTGAGGTTGTCCTTGCTTCCAGTTTTTGAATGAGTAGGCATTCTGATTTGACCACTTGAAAGAGTCTCTGTGCACAACCTGGTCTCAGAACATTTCGTATAATATTCTGTATGTAAATCAGGACACGTTTGGTATGGTTACATAAGACAGATGGTTACTTAAGGCAAAAACAAAAGTAGGGTGGTTGGTCGGGTGTATACCGCAAACTTCTAACAACCCAAAGGTTGCGAGTTTCAATCTCATCACGGACAACTTTAGCATTTTAGCTAATTAGCAACTTTTCAACTACTTATTACTTTTTAGCTACTTTGAAAATACTTAGCATGTTAGCTAACCCTTCACCTAACCCTAACCTTAACCCTTATACTTAACCCTTCACCTAACCCTAACCTTAAGCCTTTTAGCTAACCCTTCACCTAACCCTAACCTTAACCCTTATACCTAACCCTTCACCTAACCCTAACCTTAAGCCTTTTAGCTAACCCTTCACCTAACCCTTATACCTAACCCTTCACCTAACCCTAACCTTAACCCTAATTCAAACAACACAAATCTCATAATTAAAATTCCTCAAACATACATGTATCTTATACCATTTTAAAGGTAATCTTGTTGTCCCACCAAAGTGTCCGATTTCAAATAGGCTTTTCAGCGAAAGCACCACAAACGATTATGTTAGGTCACCACCAACTCAAAGAAAAATTCAGCCATTTTTCCAGCCAAAGAGAGGAGTCACAAATAGCACAAATAGAGATAAAATGTATCACTAACCTTTGATAATCTTCATCGGATGACACCCATAGGACTTCATGTTACAAAATACATATATGTCTTGTTCGATTAAGTTCATATTTATATCCAAAAACCTCCTTTTACATTGGCGCCATGTTCAGAAATGCTAAATGCTACAAGATACATGTTTTACATAGAATTAAAGATACACTTGTTCTTAATGCAACCGCTGTGTCAGATTTCAAAAAGCTTTACGGCAAAACACAATATTCAATCATCTGAAAACAGCGTTCAGTCACAAAAGCAAGCAATACAGTTACCCGCCCAAATTGTGCAGTCAACAAAACTCATAAAAAGCATTATAAATCTTCACTTACCTTTGCTGATCTTCGTCGGAATGCACTCCCAGGACTCCCACTTCCACAAGAAATATCCGTTTTGTTTGGTTTTGTCCATCATTTATGTCCAAAAAGCTATTTTTGTCGCGTGTTTGGTATACAAATCCAATGTCAGGGAAGCGCGTTCACTAAAACCTGACGAAATGTCCAAAAGTTCCGTAACAGTCCGTAGAAACATGTCAAACGATGTATTGAATCAATCTTTAGAATGTTTTAACATAAATCTTGAATAACGTTCCAACTGGAGAATTACATTGACTTCAGATGAGCGATGGAACGGAGCTCCCTCTCATGTGAACGCGCATGGTCAAAGAATGGTCACCTCATGGCAGTGGTGACTCATTCCTGTCTCCTTCGTCCCCCCTTCACAGTAGAGTCATCAGACAAAGTTCTACAGACTGTTGACATCTAGTGGAAGCCGTAGGAAGTGAAAACTCATCCATATCTCGCTGTAATTTCAATGGGAGCTTGGTTGAAAATCCACCAGCCTCAGAGTTTCAACTTCCTGATTGGATTGTTTCTCAGGTTTTTGCCTGCCATATGAGTTCTGTTATACTCACAGACATAATTCAAACTGTTTTAGAAACTTCAGAGTGTTTTCTATCCAATACTAATAATATGCATATATTAGCAACTATGACTGAGGAGCAGGCCGTTTACTCTGGGCACCTCTGTGCACATTTCATCCAAGCTACTCAATACTGCCCCTGCAGCCATAAGAAGTTAAACTTTTGAAATAAAGTCTACCTACATGTACAAATGACCTTGACTAACCTGTACCCCCGCACATTGCACCCACTGTATGTAGCCCTGTCATTGTTCTTTTATTGTGTATTGTTTTTTTAGTTGTTAGTAAATATTTTCTTAACTCTTATTTTCTTAACCAACATTGCAGTTTTAAGGGCTTGTAAGTGTCACACCCTGACCTTAGAGATCCTTTTATTTCCCTATTTGGTTAGGTCAGGGTGTGATTAGGGTGGGCATCCTAATTTCTCATTTTCTATGTTGGCCTGGTATGGTTCCCAATCAGTGGCAGCTGTCTATCGTTGCCTCTGATTGGGGATCATATTTAGGCAGTGTAACGGCAGTCTAAGTCGTCCTCCTCCTCAGACGAGGAGAGGCGAGAAGGATCGGAGGACCAATGTGCAGCGTGGTAATTTTCCATGAATTTAATTAACACAAAGACAAGATACTGACAAACTAATACAAAACAACAAACGACCGTGAAGCTACAAACAAAAGTGCAACACACAAGCTACTAACGTTAGACCTAGACACTATACAAAATAACAAACGAACTAACCGTCACAGTCCTAGCTGGTGCAGACAAAACACAGAGACAGGAAACAACCACCCACAATCCCCAACACAAAACAAGCCACCTATATATGATTCTCAATCAGGGACAACGATTGACAGCTGTCTCTGATTGAGAACCATATTAGGCTGGACACAGAAACAGACAAACTAGACACACAACATAGAATTCCCACCCAGCTCACGTCCTGACCAACACTAAACAAGCAAAACACATAAGAACTATGGTCAGGACGTGACAGTACCCCCCCCCCTGAGGTGCGGACTCCGAACACACCCCTAAAACTCAAGGGGAGGGTCTGGGTGGGCATCTGTCCGCGGTGGCGGCTCCGGCGGTGGACGAGGACACCACTCCAACCCTGTCTTTGTCCCCCTCCTTAGCGTCCTTTGAGTGGCGACCCTCGCCCACGACCTTGGCCTAAGAATCCTCCCCAAGGCCCCCACATGATTTAGGAGGTAGCTCAGGACAGAGAGGTAGCTCAGGACAGAGAGGTAGCTCAGGACAGAGAGGTAGCTCAGGACAGAGAGGTAGCTCAGGACAGAGAGGTAGCTCAGGACAGAGGGGCAACTCAGGACGAATGGCAGCTCCGGACTGAATGGCAGCTCCGGACTGAGTGGCAGCTCCGGACTGAGTGGCAGCTCCGGACTGAGTGGCAGCTCCGGACTGAGTGGCAGCTCCGGACTGAGTGGCAGCTCATGACTGAGTGGCAGCTCATGACTGTAGGGCAGCTCATGACTGTAGGGCAGCTCATGACTGGAAGGCAGCTCATGACTGGAAGGCAGCTCATGACTGGAAGGCAGCTCATGACTGGAGGGCAGCTCATGACTGGAGGGCAGCTCATGACTGGAGGGCAGCTCATGACTGGAAGGCAGCTCATGACTGGAAGGCAGCTCATGACTGGAGGGCAGCTCATGACTGGAGGGCAGCTCATGACTGGCTGGCGGCTCTGGCAGCTCCTGACTGGCTGGCGGCTCTGGCGGCTCCTGACTGGCTGGCGGCTCTGGCGGCTCCTGACTGGCTGGCGGCTCTGGCGGCTCCTGACTGGCTGGCGGCTCTGGCGGCTCCTGACTGGCTGGCGGCTCTGGCGGCTCCTGACTGGCTGGCGGCTCTGGCGGCTCCTGACTGGCTGGCGGCTCTGGCGGCTCCTGACTGGCTGGCGGCTCTGGCGGCTCCTGACTGGCTGGCGGCTCTGGCGGCTCCTGACTGGCTGGCGGCTCTGGCGGCTCCTGACTGGCTGGCGGCTCTGGCGGCTCCTGACTGACGGACGGCTCTAGCGGCTCCTGACTGGCGGACGGCTCTAATGGCTCGGGACAGACAGGCGGCTCTGAAGGCTCGTGGCAGACGGAAGGCTCAGATGGCGCTGGGCAGACGGATGGCTCAGATGGCGCTGGGCAGACGGATGGCTCAGATGGCGCTGGGCAGACGGATGGCTCAGATGGCGCTGGGCAGACGGATGGCTCAGATGGCGCTGGGCAGACGGATGGCTCAGATGGCGCTGGGCAGACGGATGGCTCAGATGGCGCTGGGCAGACGGGCGGCTCAGATGGCGCTGGGCAGACGGGCGGCTCAGATGGCGCTGGGCAGACGAGCAGTGCAGGCGGCGTTGGGCAGACGGCCGACTCTGACCTGCTGAGGCGCACAGTAGGCCTGGTGCGTGGTGCCGGAACTGGTGGTACCGGACTGGAGACACGCACCTCAAGGCTAGTGCGGGGAACAGGAACAGGGCACACTGGACTCTCGAGGCGCACTATAGGCCTGGTGCGTGGTACCGGAACTGGAGGTACCGGGCTGAGGGCACGCACCTCAGGGCGAGTGCGGGGAGAAGGAACAGTGCGTACAGGGCTCTGGAGACGCACAGGAGGCTTGGTGCGTGGTGCCGGAACTGGAGGCACGTTAGACCTAGACGTTAGACCTAGACACTATACAAAATAACAAACGAACTAACCGTCACAGTCCTAGCTGGTGCAGACAAAACACTTAAGCACTGCAATACTGCACGTTTGTTATATTCTTTGTTGTTTTGGTTGTAAGTTTCATTATTAAATATAATGTGGAACTCTATGCGTGTTGCGCCTTGGTCGACTCATTTCAACAAGCGTGACAGAAGATCCCACCACCCACGGACCAAGCAGCGTGCCCAGGAGGAGCAGGGATCCTGGGCCTGGGAGGAAAGCCAGGAGTGGAGGACATCTTGGACGTGGGACGAGATTATGTCAGGAGACAGAAGCCTGCCATGGAAGCAGGCGGAGGCAGCGAAGGAGCAACAACAACGAGACCGGGGTTCGCGGCATGACGGAAGCCCGAGAGGCAGCCTCAAGAAAATTGTTTTGGGGGGGCACACGGGGTGGTTGGCAGAGCCAAGGTGGGAACCAGAACCAACTCCCTGTACTCACCATGTGGAGTTGGTCACCGTTCAGGTGCCATGTTTTCCGGTTCTACGCACCATGTTTCCAGTTCGCCTCTACAGCCCGGTGCATTCTGTGCCAGCTCCCCGCACTTGTCGTGCTAAAGTGCGTATCTGTCCAGGACGGGTTGTGCCGGCTCAGCGCTCCTGGTCTCCAGTACGCCTTCAGGGTCCAGTATATCCTGCGCCGGCTCTACGCACTGTGTTCCCAGTGCGCCTTCACAGCCCAGTGCGTCCTATGCCAGCTCCCCGCACTTGCCTTGCGAAGGTGGTCATTTGTCCAGGACGCGTTGTGCCAGCTCTACGCTCCAGAACTCCAGTGCACCTCCACGGTCCAGTACATCCTGTGCCGGCTCCACGCTCCAGGCCTCCTGTGCGTCTCCCCAGCCCGGTACGTCCTGTGCCAGCTCCACGCACCAGGTCTCCAGCGACAGTCTGCAGTCCAGAGCCTCCAGCGACGGTCTGTGGCCCGAAGCCTCCAGTGATGATCCATGGCCCTGAGCCTCCAGTGATGATCCATGGCCCTGAGCCTCCAGTGAAGATCCATGGCCCGAAGCTTCCAGTGAGGATCCATGGCCCGGAGCCTCCAGTGATGATCCATGGCCCAGAGCCTCCAGTGATGATCCATGGCCCTGAGCCTCCAGTGAAGATCCATGGCCCGAAGCTTCCAGTGAGGATCCATGGCCCGGAGCCTCCAGTGATGATCCATGGCCCAGAGCCTCCAGAGACAATCCAAGGTCCGGAGCCTCCAGCGACCGTTCCCAGTCCGGAGCCTTCAGCGAGGGTTCCCAATCCGGAGTCTCCGGCGACGATCTACGGTCCGGAGTCTCCGGCGACGATCTACGGTCCGGAGTCCCCGGTGACGATCTACGGTCCGGAGTCCCCGGCGACGATCTACGGTCCGGAGTCCCCGGCGACGATCTACGGTCCGGAGTCCCCGGCGACGATCTACGGTCCGGAGTCCCCGGCGACGATCTACGGTCCGGAGTCCCCGGCGACGATCTACGGTCCGGAGTCCCCGGTGACGATCCACGGTCCGGAGCTTCCGGCGACGATCCACGGTACGGTTCCTCCGGCGACGATCCACGGTCCGGTTCCTCCGGCGACGATCCATGATCCGGAGCTTCCGACGACGATCTACGGTCCGGAGTCCCCGGCGACGATCCACGGTCCGGAGCTTCCGGCGACGATCCACGGTCCGTTTCCTCCGGCGACGATCCACGGCCCGGTTCCTCCGGTGACGATCCACGGTCCGGAGTCTCTGGCGACGATCCACGGTCCGGAGCTTCCGGCAACGATCCCCGCACCAGAGTCAGCTGGCGGATCCGCGAGCGGAGCGGGGTCGACGTCCCGCACCTTTGGGGGGGGGGGGGGGGGGGGGGTACTACTATCACGCCCTGACCTTAGAGATCCATTTATTTCTCTATTTGGTTAGGTCAGGGTGTGATTAGGGTGGGCATTCTAATTTTTGCGTGACAGTAAGTAACAATTTTACGGTAAGGTCTACACCTGTTTTATTTGGCATGTGAAAAATAACATTTGATTTGATTTGGAACTCCAACATATAGATTGGATAATTCTGAACATAGTTTAATTTAGAAATTACTAACTACTTGTGTATGCTCAGGTCGACTTTAACACAGAAGCGCCCAGCTTTTCTTCTTCAGTGGAAGATTATTAAGCTTGTTCCCATGCAATGAGTACAGAAGGAAAATGACAGCCACTTTACATGTAGGAAGTACCAGCTAAGGCCTCTCTAATCAATGTCACAGCACTAGCACACTGGATTCAACCAGTTACATGCCTCATGGTGGGTTGGTAAAAAGATGTGCAACCCTAGGCGTCTCCAAGGGACAGATTGGGGAAAACTGACTTATAGATCAATGTATACGTAATACTTTAATGGGTCGTTGCGGACAAGTTTCCATCATATGACATTCTTTAATTTAATCAGCAACTTAATAAGAGCTGCTATCCATAATCATTTTGGAAAACATTTTTATTGACTATTGACTAACAGAAACAGCAACCCGTTATCTGTAATTTAAGGCCTTTGTAAAGGTGTGGTATATGAATGTTGTACATCCGATCTCTGTCTCAAGTTCAAGCTGACCAGTAGCCTATGCAAAACGACATCGGAACTCTCCTATTGGACATGCAAAAAATTTGCTTTGCATAAAGCAAGATGTTAGTGGAAATGTCCTTAGCTACTCAACTCCATTCACCTTTTAAAGTTTGCTATGCTTTGTGTTTGCAGGAACAGTGGAGAATCTGTCAGGTCTCTGATAAATAGGCAAAGCTGTCATTGATGCTTTTGTGATGATGATGCCATTTTTGTGATGGTGGTGCTTTTGTGATGATGATTCCATTTTGTGGTGGTTATGCTTTTGTGATAACAACTACACAGCGGTTATAGCCACCCATCAGTGGAGGCTGCTGAGGGGAGGACGGCTCATAATAATGTCTGGAACGGAGCAAATGGAATGGTATCAAACCATGTGTTTGATGCATTTGACACCATTCCACTGATTTTACTCGTGCCATTACCACGAGCCCGTCCTCCCCAATTAAGGTGCTACCAACCTCCTGTTCCACCTATACTGCCTGTGTGCGTTGCGCCATCATAAGAAAGTATGTGTGTGTGTGTGTGTTATAGCAGACATGAGAGGGTTCACGTCAGGCCTCTGGGTCCATAGCAGACCCTAGAACATGAAAGGGAAATGACAAACGCCTTTCCACTCAAGGTCACTACAAACTGCCTGGAAATTCTCACTAGGACTTGCATTGCTGTTTCAAATGCTTGAGAGAGAGATCAAACTGAATTAGGCTATGTACTGTAGCAGAAGGTACAGTGAATTCAATGGTGCTATGTGCACTTGTTCCTGCAGGTGGCACAAATGTATGAGGGAAAGTATTGCTCCTGTGCTTTCTCATTCATATCTAGGCAAATGTACAGAGTATACTGTATGAAATACATTTTCAATATTTGTTGATGATGTAGAGTGTTGGGATGTAAACATAATCAAAGATAGAATCGTGTCTGATAAACATTAGATACTGTAGATAACACAATATAATCATGTTTTGCCTTCAGCGTATGTATGAATAGATGTTTTGTGTAATTATGTGCAGTGAGAGATCTTAGTAAGAGGATGAGAGAGAGGAAAATAAAGAGGGTTTGAGTGAGGAGAGAGAGAGAGGGGGGAGAAGAAAGAGGGAGAGCGAGAGAGATGCAGGAGGTATAGAGACCCCTACTGAGGGCATGGATATTTTAGGACCTTTTTTCAGGGAGCTGCATTAGGCAGTAAAGAGGAGGAGAGAAAGAGACACAGAGAGAGCGAGGGAGAGGGAGGGAGAGACAGAGAGAGAGGGAGGGAGATATCCTTTTCTACAGTAGGCAACTCAGCCCACACTAACAAAAGCTCCTTCATATCAGAGGTGTAAAGAGACAGAATTTGAAAACTCTAACGACCCTTGCATATTTAGCATAGAAATTCCGCTGTTGTGATGTCAAAGTCTGGTGAAAGGGTAATATTGTTGCATGCCTCTGAGACCACATGTAAGTGAATATCTATGGCAACAGCAAGGACACGTCGCTGTCAAGGCCTCCTGTCGTTCCCACTGAGGTCTTCTAAGAGTGGAAGGAAATAATGCTGGCTTTCTCTCCAGAGGATTACGATGCTGTGGTGCATGTTGATGCTGTCACTGCATGTTCCCTTATCTTCCATACTCTCTCTCCCTTACCCTCGTCTCTGAGCGTCAGTTACTGTGTGTGTGTGTGTGTGTAGGATCTGAGCATGTGTGTGTGTTTTGTGTGTGTGGACACAGTGTCTGAGTGCGTGTGTGTGTTCAGTATCAGAATGTGTGTGTTTACGCACAGTGTGTTTACGCACAGTGTGTGAGTTCAGCATCTGAGTGTGCGCACACAGTGTGTGTGTATATAGTAACTCTGTGTGTGTGCCCTGTATTTGTGAATGCAGGCGGAGCCCTCTGCTCCAGTGGGGTTGTGGAGGAGCCTGCCTGCCTCACACTGCAGTTATTGTTCGGGGACAAAGAGCACTATGATGTGAAGAGCATCCCTCATAAAACCTGCCATTTGGAATGACGTGCCACCCACCGGCTCGTGACAGCTAGGGGAAAATAAAAAATAAGCTGGCAGGAGGAGAACTGGTGTTGCGTCACTTTTAATATGATGTGTATTTTCAAAGTGGCTTTACAAGTGCAGTCTTCACTGTGGTTTCAAATAGATGACTTATCTCTAAAAGAAAGAAAGACCGCTCTTTGGGTTGTTTCATGTATTCTGCAATATGTTTGAAGCGCGCTGATTGGCTTACATTTGATTTTGAGTGTGTGTGTTCTCGTTCATTGATTGAGCATTTCATCTCGTGTCCACAGGCGACAAAGAAGTTGCAGATTTCCCCTTTAAAATGGACAAAGGTCAAATTTAAAGGGAGACTCAAACCTGCAGCCATTTCAAGAAAAAAAAAAGTTTAATAAACAAATCAATATACATAAATAAAACAAGTTGCACATTTCAAACATAACACTCAACATTAGATTCCTATAGCAGAAAACACTTATCTTTTTCCTCCCAAGCATTTACAGATTTTCTTAAAAACTTCAAGAAGCAAACATAGACATTGTATAAAAGCATCATACAGTGAGCATCCATCCGCATCAGAGTATAATTTATAAACTTACTGAAGGATAAATACTTTTGGGCCTATTCCTAACTTGAGAGACAAAAACATACCATCACATCAGTGCATGATTTACATGAAAATCCAAGTTAGTGCATTTCCCAAGTTAGGACTGTGCCCTTTATTAGTGATAAATAACAGTACAATGAAGTGGAGGTGAAAGCAGTCCATAATTTCATGGGGAACTCACAAATCATCTATATATGTAATGTATAGTATACCTTATGATAGTTATCCTCTCTTCCATGTGGTGAATCATAAAGTCAAGACCATCTCTGGCAGCAGATATGGCGTGAGTGGATGAACATCTGACATGACACCCTATTCACCATATAGTGCACTATGTAGGGAATAGGGTGTAACTGGAGATGGAGCCATTATAGAAAGCTGTCCTTCATTTCAGCCTCCAGAAGAAGGCTGAGGCTAGCCTGGTGTAGCATGTAGCATCAGTAGGGTGCGAACTTCTGTCTGTCGGGTTTCTTGATGCAGTTGGCTGAGGAGATTTTGGTAGTGTAGGCTGCCAGGGTGGTGTGGGAGGGGGCTGCGGTGACAGCGACCTGGGGCGTGGGGCTAGAGAGAGTCAGGAAGGGGACAGACTTGACCCCTAGCAGGCTAGAAAAGGGCAGAACGCCGTAGGGGTGGCCCATGACGGGGGTTGGGGAGAGGGCACTCATGGCTGCCAGGGTGGAGGCGGAGTGGGGGGAGGAGGCCGGGGAGACGGGCTGGGTGAAGGCCATGTTGAGGTCAGCCATGTTGGGGGAGGCCATGGACGCTGCTTGGGCCGTGGATTTAGCTGTCTCTAAACTATGGAGAGAGAAGAGTAGAGGACGAGTGGCTTTCGATAGAATAGAATACAGTACAATGCAATACATTGCAATACAATACAGATCTATGAATTCTCTAAGGGATTATTACCAGAACAAGAGCACAATGACATCATTACCGCATATCACCATGTTATTTAAAGGTCCAATGCAGCCATTTTATCTAAATAAACAATGGTTGCAACAATGAAGTACTGTTATTTTTTTCAATTAAAATGGTAAAAAAAGAACCCAAAAAATACTGCATGCAACAATGCAACAATTTCAAAGATTTTACTGAGTTAAAGTTCATATAAGGAAATCAGTCAATTGAAATAAATGAATTAGGCCCTAATCTATGGATTTCACATGACTGGGAATACAGATATGCATCTGTTGGTCACAGATACCTTAAATAAAAGGTAGGGGCGTGGATCAGAAAACCAGTCAGTATCTGGTGTGACCACCATTTGCCTCATGCAGCGCAAAATATCCTTTGCATAGAGTTGATCAGGCTGTTGATTGTGGCCTGTTAAATGTTCTCCCACTCCTCTTCAATGGTTGTGCAAAGTTGCTGGATATTGGCGGGAACTGGAACACGCTGTCATATACAACATTCCAGAGCATCCCAAACATGCTCAATGGGTGATATGTCTGAGTATGTGGGCCATGGAAGAACTGGGACATTTTCAGCTTCCAGGAATTGTGCACAGATCCTTGTGACATTGGGCCATGCATAATCATGCTGAAACATGAGGCGATGGCAGTGGATGAACGGCAAGACAGTGGGCCTCAGGATCACGTCACGGTATCTCTGTGCATTCAAATTCAATAAAATGCAATTGCGTTCATTGTCCGTAGCTTATGCCTGCTGATACCACAACCCCACCACCACCATGGGCCACTATGTTCACAACGTTGAAGAAAGCAAACCGCTTGCCCACGACACCATACACGTGGTCTGTGGTTGTGAAGCTGGTTGGACGTACTGCCAAATTTTGGTGGTGGCTTATGGTAGAGAAATTAACATTAAATTCTCTGGCAACAGCTCTGGTAGACATTCCTGCAGTCAGCATGCCAATTGCAGTCAGCATGCCAATTGCATGCTCCCTCAAAACTTGAGACATCTGTGGAATTGTGTTGTGTGACAAAACTGCACATTTTAGAGTGGCCTTTTATTCAAATCAAATCAAACTTTCTTTGTCACATGCGCCGAATACAACAAGTGTAGACTTTACCGTGAAATGCTTACTTAGAAGCCCTTAACCAACAGTGCATTTCAAGAAGAGCTAAAAAAAAATATTTACCAATTAGACTAAAATAAAAAGTAATAATAAAAAGTAACACAATAAGAATAACAATAACGAGGCTATATACAAGGGGCACCGGTACCGAGTCAGTGGGGGGGTGGTCAATGTAAATTGTCCGGAGGCGATTTTTTTAATGAATTGTTCAACAGTCTCTTATGGCTTTGGGGTAGAAGCTGTTGAAGAGCCTTTTGGTCCTAGACTTGGCACTCCGGTACCGCTTACCATGCAGTAGTAGAGAAAACAGTCTATAACTTGGGTGACTGGAGTCTCTGACAATTTTATGGGCACCCCTCTGACACTGCCTATTTTATAGGTCCTGGATGGCAGGAAGCTTGGCCCCAGTGATGTACTGGGCCGATCGCACTACCCTCTGTAGGGCCTTACGGTCAGATGCCGAGCAGTTGCCATACCAGGCGGTGATGCAACCGGTTAGGATGCTCTCGATGGTGCAGCTGTAGAACCTTTTGAGGATCTAGGGACCCATGCCAAATCTTTTCAGTCTCCTGAGGGGGAAAAGGTTTGGTCTTGCCCTCTTCACGACTATCTTGGTATGTTTGGACCATGATAGTTTGTTGGTGATGTGGACACCAAGGAACTTGAAACTCTCGACCTGCTCCACTACAGCCCTGTCGATGTTAATGGGGGTCTGTTCGGCCCACCTTTTCCTGTAGTCCACGATCAGCTCCTTTGTCTTGCTCACACTGAGGGAGAGGTTGTTGTCATGGCACCACACTGTCAATTCTCTGACCTCTTCCCTATAGGCTGTCTCATCGTTGTCGGTGATCAGGCCTACCACTGTTGTGTCGTCTGCAAACTTAATGATGGTGTTGGAGTCGTGTTTGGACACGTAGTTGTGGGCGAACAGGGAATACAGGAGGGGACTAAGTACACACCCCTTAAGGCCCGCAGTGTTAAGGATCAGCGTGTCAGACGTGTTGTTGCCTACTCTTACCACCTGGGGGCAGCCCATCAGGAAGTCCAGGATCCAGTTGCAGAGGGAGGTGTTCAGTCCTTAGCTTAGTGATGAGCTTCGTGGGCACTATGGTGTTGAACACTGAGCTGTAGTCAATGAACAGCATTCTCACATAGGTATTCCTTTTGTCCAGGTGAGAAAGGGCAGTGTGGAGTGCGATTGAGATTGCGTCATCTGTGGATCTGTTAGGGCGGTATGCGAATTGGAGTGGGTCTAGGGTGTACGGGAGAATGCTGTTGATGTGAGCCATGACCAGCCTTTCAAAGCACTTCATGGCTACCGACGTGAGTGCCACGGGACGGTAATCATTTAGGCAGGTTATCTTCACTTCCTTGGACACAGGGACTATGGTGGTCTGCTTGAAACATGTAGGTATTACAGACTTGGTCAGGGAGAGGTTGAAAATGTCAGTGAAGACACTTGACAGTTGGTCAGCACATGCTTTGAGTACACATCCTGATAATCCGTCTGGCCCAGCGGCTTTGTGAATGTTGACCTGTTTTTGTTCACATCGGCTACCGAGAGCGTTATCACACAGTCATCCAGAACAGCTGGTGCTCTCGTGCATGCTCACTGCATGCTTCAGTGTTGCTTGCCTCGAATCGAGCATAAAAGGCATTTAGCTCGTCTGGTAGGCTTGTGTCACTGGGGAGCTCGCGGCTGTGCTTCCCTTTGTAGTCTGTAATAGTTGTCAAGCCCTGCTACATCCGACGAGCGTCAGAGCCGGTGTAGTAGGATTCAATCTTAATCCTGTATTGCCGCTTTGCTTGTTCGATGGTTCATCTGAGGGCATAGTGGGATTTCTTATAAGCGTCCGGATTAGTCTCCCGCTCCTTGAAAGCGGCAGCTCTACCCTTTAGCTCCGTGCAGATGTTGCCTGTAATCCATGACTTCTGATTTGGGTATGCACGTACAGTCACTGTGGGGACAACGTCGTCAATGCACTTATTGATGAAGCCGATAACTGAGGTGGTGCACTCCTCAATGCCATTGGATGAATCACGGAACATATTCCAGTCTGTGCTAGCAAAACAGTCCTGTAGTGTAGCATCCGCGTCATCTGACCACTACTGTATTGAGCGAGTCACTGGTACTTCCTGCTTTAGTTTTCGCTTGTAAGCAGGAATCAGGAGGATATTATTATGGTCAGATTTGCAGATTTGTGTGTGGAGTAAAGGTGGTCTAGGATTTTCTTTTCTCTGGTTGCACATGTGACATGTTGGTAGTCTGATTTAAGTTTGCCTGCATTAAAGTCCCCGGCCACTAGGAGCGCCGCTTCTGGGTGAGCATTTTCTTCTTTGCTTATGGCCTTATAGAGTTGGTAGAGAGCGGTCTTAGTACCAGCTTCGTTCTGTGGTGGTAAATAGACGGCTACAAATAATATAGATGAGAACTCTTGGTAGATAATGCGGTCTACGGCTTATCATAAGGTACTATACCTCAGGGGAGCAATTCCTCAAGACTTATTTAATATTAGACATCGCACATAAGATGTTGCAGTTTTTAATGTCCCGTTGGTAGGATAATCTTAATCGTAGCTCATCAATTTTATTTTCCAATAATTGCACGTTAGCAAGAAGAACAGATGGCAGTGGGAGTTTACTCACTCGCCTACGGATTCTCAGAAGGCTGCCCAATCTGCGGCCCCTTTTCCTGCGTCTTTTCTTCACACAAAAGGCGGGGATCTGGGCCTGTTCCAGTGAAAGCAGGATATCCTTCTCGTCGGACTCATTAAAGGAAACAGTTTCTTCCAGTCCGCAGTGAGTAATCGCTGTTCTGATGTCCAGAAGTTATTTTCGGTCATAAGAGACGGTAGCAGCAACATTATGTTCACAATAAGTGAAAAAATAAAACGCAAAAAAACTAACAAAACAGCACAATTGGATGGGAGAATGTAAAACGTCAGCCATGTTCTTCGGCGCCATCTTCATATTAAGATGCACAAGGTGCAATGTGTAATGATCATGCTGTTTAATCAGCCTCTTGATATGCCACACCTGTCAGATGGATGGATTATCGTAGCAAAGGAGAAATGCTCACTAACAGGGAGGTAAACAAATTTGTGCACAAAATTTGAGAAATGAGCCTTTTGAGCTTCTGGGATCTTTTATTTCAGCTCATGAAACATGGGACCAACACTTTACATGTTGCGTTTATATTTTTGTTCAGTGTAGATTCTTAGCAAATAACAATTTCTCAAGCAATAATTTAGCTAGGACTGTCTGAGAGTGGTCTGAGTGGAGAGGGGGAAACTGAAAACTAGCCGTTATTGGCAGAGAGGTTTGGAACTCTTTCTTATTGGTCTCTTAACTAATTTAGCGCCTGGTGATGTCACAAAGCAGGCCAAAACTCTACCCAATCAAAACAGGTAGAAATTTCAGTCGGTTTTACAAACAGCTCTTACACTAAAAGGGCATATCACAATTTTCACCCTATTAATCCTCATAGCGTGGAAATATATATAAAACACAGAAAAATCACGTTTAACCTTTGCCCTTAACAGTTATGGAAACAGAATCCCCTCTCCCTCCCCCGGCACTGATTGGTTAGCCTGGATCGCATCGGCCAATGGCCTTACCAGGAGGTGATGAGGTACTGGGCCAGGTTGATGCTGATTGGTGTGCCTGTAATGGTGACGTGACGGTCACTGGTCCCTTCTAGCTGGCTGCCAATCTTGATCTGAGCCCCCGACATCTGCCTGATCTCATTGATCTTAGCGCCCTGCCGGCCGATGATCGAGCCTATCAGCTGCAAGAGATAGATGGATGGAGGAGTGGAGGGGTGGATGGATGGACAGCTATATGCAGTGGATATCTGTGCAGAGAGTCTCAGCACTTGATTGCATTCAGATTGTCTAAGAGTTATTTATTACGTTGCAATTGTTTCGAGAGTTGTTTCAAAAGTCTCAATATTGCAATACATCAAACAAAGCTACTGTAGGCTATATGACAGTGGTGTTGATGATGCTTATTATGCTAACTATTAATAATGATAAACTGCAGACAATACTTGTGAAAGCTTGTGTTGAGAATGTGTGTACATGTTATTATTGGCCTTCTACAGTCTGTGTATGAAATGCACACCTCTCTAAACATTGTGATCACATTGTTTGTCTGCAATGGCCCCGTCATCTATCATGTATGCCAAACACACAGTTTTTCCAACCTCTTCCTTAATTGCAGTGCTCCATGCCCCAGTAAAACAAACAGGAGAGAGAGAGGGGGCACATTTGCCTCTCATTAATCTGAATGGCTAAAAGGTTATTGATTTCCATCGCCGTGGCGACTTCGCAAACAAATCACTTCCCGAACACGACCCAGAATAGAGGTATCTCTCGGCTAATAGAAAACCTAATGGGAAAATAATTCAAAACATAACACCCGGCTGGTTTGTGTAGTCTCTTTTTATCTGACATTAGATTATAAGATGCTGACATTAGTTTATATGATGCTGACATTAGTTTATAAGATGCTGACATTAGTTTATAAGATGCTGACATTAGTTTATATGATACTGACATTAGTTTATAAGATGCTGACATTAGTTTATAAGATGATGACATTAGTTTATAAGATGCTGACATTAGTTTATATGATGCTGACATTAGTTTATATGATGCTGGCATTAGTTTATATGATACTGACATTAGTTTATAAGATGCTGGCATTCGTTTATAAGATGATGACATTAGTTTATATGATACTGACATTAGTTTATAAGATGCTGACATTAGTTTATAAAGATGATGACATTAGTTTATAAGATGCTGACATTAGTTTATATGATGCTGACATTAGTTTATATGATACTGACATTAGTTTATAAGATGCTGACATTAGTTTATAAGATGATGGCATTAGTTTATATGATGATGACATTAGTTTATAAGATGCTGACATTAGTTTATATGATGCTGACATTAGTTTATATGATACTGACATTAGTTTATAAGATGCTGACATTAGTTTATAAGATGCTGACATTAGTTTATAAGATGCTGACATTAGTTTATATGATGCTGACATTAGTTTATATGATGCTGACATTAGTTTATATGATACTGACATTAGTTTATAAGATGCTGACATTAGTTTATATGATACTGACATTAGTTTATAAGATGCTGACATTAGTTTATAAGATGCTGACATTAGTTTATAAGATGCTGACATTAGTTTATATGATGCTGACATTAGTTTATATGATACTGACATTAGTTTATAAGATGCTGACATTAGTTTATAAGATGCTGACATTAGTTTATATGATGATGACATTAGTTTATAAGATGCTGACATTAGTTTATATGATGCTGACATTAGTTTATATGATACTGACATTAGTTTATAAGATGCTGACATTAGTTTATAAGATGCTGACATTAGTTTATATGATGCTGACATTAGTTTATAAGATGCTGACATTAGTTTATAAGATGCTGACATTAGTTTATATGATGCTGACATTAGTTTATAAGATGCTGACATTAGTTTATAAGATGCTGCCATTAGTTTATATGATGCTGGCATTAGTTTATACGATGCTGACATTAGTTTATAAGATGCTGACATTAGTTTATATGATGCTGACATTAGTTTATATGATGCTGACATTAGTTTATATGATGCTGACATTAGTTTATAAGATGCTGACATTAGTTTATAAGATGCTGACATTAGTTTATAAGATGCTGACATTAGTTTATAAGATGCTGACATTAGTTTATAAGATGATGACATTAGTTTATAAGATGATGATATTAGTTTATTCGATGATGATATTAGTTTATAAGATGCTGACATTAGTTTATATGATGCTGACATTAGTTTATATGATGCTGGCATTAGTTTATACGATGCTGACATTAGTTTATAAGATGCTGACTTTAATTTATAAGATGATGACATTAGTTTATAAGATGATGATATTAGTTTATAAGATGCTGACATTAGTTTATAAGATGATGACATTAGTTTATAAGATGATGATATTAGTTTATATGATACTGAAATTAGTTTATATGATACTGAAATTAGTTTATATGATACTGAAATTAGTTTATAAGATGATGACATTAGTTTACATGATGCTGACATCAGTTCATTCGGGGTCTTAGCTGATTTTTAAAATTGGTTTCTGTTGTCTTGGAGCTTTGCTCTGTTGGAGAACAATACATTCTCAGCAGGGCCAAGGCCAGAGGATAATGCTAGGTTTAGGTTAAAAGAAATTGCACCAAAGAAAATAAATGATAAACAACAATACAGATAAAATAACGTTTTTAAAAAAGTGTGCAGGTGTGGTTGGAAGCCCAAGGGCTTATATGAAAACCACACCACAAAAAAACAATTTACAATATACAGTACTAGTCAAAAGTTTGGGCACATCTAATCATTCCAGGGTTTTTCTTTAATTTTACTATTTTCTACATTGTAGAATAATAGTGAAGACATTAAAAATATGAAATATCACATATGAATTCATGTAGTAACCGAAAAAGTGTTAAACAAATCAAAATATATTTTATATTTGAGATTCCTCAAAGTAGCCACCCTTTGCCTTGATGACAGCTTTGCATTCTCTCAACCAGCTTCATGAGGTAGTCACCTGGAAGGCTTTTAAATTAAAAGGTGTGCCTTGTTAATTTGTAGAATTTCTTTCCTTCTTAATGCGTTTGAATCAATAATTTGTGTTGTGACAAGTTGGGGGTGGTATACAGAAGATAGTCCTATCCTGAGTGGCGCAGCGGTATAAGGCACTGCATCTTAGTGCTAGAGGCGTCACTACCGGCCGTGATTGGGAGTCCCATAGGGCGGCGCACAATTGGCCCAGCGTCATCCGGGTTTGGTCGGTGTAGGCAGTCATTGTAAATTAGAATTTGTTCTTAACTGAGAGTTGGTTTAACTCTTTGCCTCGTTAAATAAAGGTTCCATTTAAAACATTAAAAAAAATAAGGAAAATTGGCTAAAACACCAACTCCATATTATGGCAAGAACAGCTCAAATAAACAAAGAGAAACGACAGTCCATCATTACTTTTAAGACATGAAGGTCAGTCAATCTGGAAAATTTCAAGAACTTTGAACGTTTATTTAAGTGCAGTCGCAAAAACCTTCAAGCGCTATGATGAAACTGGCTCTCATGAGGACCGCCACAGGAAAGGAAGACCCAGAGTTACCTCTGCTGCAGAGGATAAGTTCATTAGAATTACCAGCCTCAGAAATTGCAGCCCAAATAAATGCTTCACAGAGTTCAAGAAACAGACACATCTCAACATCAACTGCGTGTATCAGGCCTTCATGGTCGAATTTCTGCAAAGAAACCATTACTAAAGGACACCAATAATAAGAAGAGACTTGCTTGGGCCAAGGAACACGAGCAATGGACATTAGACCAGGTGGAAATCTGCAAAGAAACCATTACTAAAGGACACCAATAAGAAGAAGAGACTTGCTTGGGCCAAGGAACACAAGCAATGGACATTAGACTAGGTGGAAATCTGTCCTTGAGTCCAAATTTGAGATCCCATCTGGTTTGCGCTTAGTGGGACTATCATTTGTTTTTCAACAGGACAATGACCCAATACACCTCCAGGCTGTGTAAGGGCTATTTGACTAAGAAGGAGAGTGATGGAGTGCTGCATCAGATGACCTGGCCTCCACAATCACCCAAACTCAACCCAATTGAGATGGTTTGGGATGAGTTGGACCGCAGAGGGAAGGAAAAGCAGGCAACAAGTGCTCAGCATATGTGGGAACTCCTTCAAGACTGTTGGACAAGCATTTCAGGTGAAGCTGGTTGAGAGAATGCCAAGAGTGTGCAAAGCTGTCGTCAAGGCAAAGGGTGGCTACTTAGAAGAATCTCAAATATATAATATATTTTGATTTGTTTAACACTTTTTGGTTACTACATGATTCCATTTGTTTTATTTCATAGTTTTGATGTCTTCACTATTATTCTACAATGTACAAAATATCAAAAATAAAGAAAAACCATTGATTGAGTAGGTTTGTCCAAACATTTGACTGGTACTGTGTACGTATATAAAAAAGGGATGTTAAAACAGATAACAAAACCTACTAATTATAAATGTACAAATGAACTGATCAGCAATCACCCACCCCCCAAAAAACAAACAATACATGTTTGTTTAAATAGTCTGGTTCTTCAGGTTGACCCCCAGTTTAGCTTGAAGTTATTGAAAGAGGGTGAGGTTTTTGCAATGTGAAGATAAGGATTCCAGAGTATGGTACCTCTGTATCTGATAGATAATTGACTATGTGAGGTGCGGCAGTGGGGAGGGTGAAGGTTATCGCAATGTTTTGTGTTATATAGATGGGTTTCAGAAATAATCTGTCAAACTCCATTGAAGGATTTAGGTAAACTGTCTGGGAGGTATCAGTATTTGTCGATGAAAATGCACAGTTGGCGTACATTGATGTCGTAAATAGACAAGATATTGAGTTTCTTCAACAAAGGTGCAGATGGAACCAGATAATTAGAGGAGGTGGCATATGTAGGTAGGAGGCAT
This sequence comes from Salvelinus namaycush, assembly GCF_016432855.1. Taxonomy (NCBI): domain Eukaryota; kingdom Metazoa; phylum Chordata; class Actinopteri; order Salmoniformes; family Salmonidae; genus Salvelinus; species Salvelinus namaycush. The sequence continues at coordinate 35,383,838 of NC_052322.1, read as the reverse complement.
ATGTAATGGCCCAGACAATATTACAGCAAATGAGATATGGGTAAGTTAAGCTATAGTAAAGAGTTAGGAAGCAAGCCTCATAAACCAAACCACTAATCTTTATGATGATACCAACAACATTTAATCACTTTGTTGCAGACAAATGTAATATGATCTTTCCAGGATAACTTTTCATCAATTAGAACATCAATTAGGAATCTAGTGGATGTGATTTGTTCCATTTCATTCCCACCAGTTTGTTTATCTGGAACCATTCTGAAACCTAGGCTTAAGGATCAGTGTATAGGCCCAGGGTCTAAGCCTGAGTGCAGGGTGTCAGGCCCCAGAGGTAGAGGTTATGCTGTCAGATAAACGGCGAGAGGCCTAGACGGTGATGGAGTACTTCCAGTATGTGTGCTTTGGCAGCTTAACAACGGATGACTGATAGTGGCCACTGCGCCCCACACACACACACACACTGTTCTCCTGCTCCTGTCCTTCTCCCTATAATTCATATTCCTTCCTGAGAAGTCCCTGTCCTGCTCAGCAGCATTTCATTGTTCGCACAGCATCATGGTTGGTCTCCCTGGCTATTATTGGCACATTATATTATTCAGGGAGCAGCTAGCTAGGTGTTGGTACAGCCCAGCCAGGCTAAAGAGCAACCCAGGGAGACGATGAGCAGCACTAGCACAGACCTGGGATCAGAGATAATGACCAGGACTCTCCCCTGCTGGGAGGGAGAATCAGTACATCAGAACAATACATTAGTTCTGAGCAACTTGAATCAATTTGTCTTGATGCTTAATTGATTGTGAAAAACAAACTGCATTGGAAGTATAGGAAGACTTCTGTCTAGGCCATTGTAATCCCAAAACAATGTTGAGTAGAAGGCTTGTTTTGAATGTTTTCAGAGGTAGTGTAGGATCTCTAGGGGCTTCCGGATTTACTGTAGAGCCAGCTTAATAACATGCAGGTAATAGACCACTGTGTTCATTAGTGATTACCATTGCTAAGCAGGACATACACAGTACAGTAACACTGCATGCATCACCTCAGCTGTTACTGTAACTGGCCTATATTTTCTTAGAATTCCAGCTGAATCTGAAATTTGAAAGGACACAGGAAGAAGGATGGGGTGGTGGGGGAGTCACCATTTTTCTCCAGGCTAAATCTTCCCTGGGCAGAAGTACTGCTGACTAAAGCTCTTCCTCAATCTCTCTCTCTCTCTCTCTCTCTCTCTCTCTCTCTCTCTCTCTCTCTCTCTCTCTCTCTCTCGCTCATCTATGTAGCCTCCTCCCTCCTTCTCTTTCTCTTTATTCAGCTGCACTAGTATGGAAGGGAAAGACAGGGGAAAGCAAATACCTGGTGTGTGCACACCGTATCGCTTTCACCGCTTCTATGTATTCAGATCAGAGCAGATGAAGATAAAAGAAAGCAGATGAGGAGAGGAAACCGTTTTAGAATATTGAGATGCACCCAGCCTAAATCTCCCACTGCACCTCTGAGAATGGATCCTAAATCCTCCACTGGTCTGCGGTCTTTGGTTTCTGCTATGCCTGAGAGAGCCAGAGACACAGAGACAGAGGGCTCATCCATGGCTATAAGTCCTCTCTGGAACAATGGCTGGAGCTTAGACTCAGTTGTCCCTGTCATGCACCCCACTCTACAGTACCAGCCATTCCACTGACTGATTGGAAGGTTTGATACTTAAGGGTTTCCTGGAGAGAAGTGGTGACATTGTTCAAGAGTTATTTCTGGTTGGTTGGCATGTCATCTTAAACAGGAGAGCTTATTGCACTCTGTCATGGAACGATTCAGTTCAAGATTGTAGAGTATATGAAGTCTGATCAATTCACACAGTTGGACAGCCTATGCCAGTCAGTGCTAGATCATCACAGAGGACAAATCTGGGTAGTGCCTTTCCCAATGTTTTCCTGCATCTCTTGCTCTGTGATTGGAGAGGCATCACATGCTATGTCTGAGTGAGAGGGAGAGGATCTCTGGCTGTTTTTTATTGTCTGTTTTGACAGCAGAGAGAGAGTGTGTAAGTAGGTCAGGGAACAAGAGAGGATTAACTGGGTACTCATGGGAGTCACTCCGAGACACTGCAGCTGGAACCCAGACAATAACACCAACGGATCCATATCGGCTCAAAATGCCCACGACCTTGGGTTACTCTGGGGTTAGAATGACTTGGGTAATTTGTATGTTGCCAAGATGTTTCCCTTTCCCACCTTTGATGTTACCCAAGACCACAGTCTCTCGCACGCCTTGAACCTTTAAGCATCGGAGTTGTTTACATGTGTGATATGATGTTCCTGCTTCTGCTGCTGTTTGGTGTGTTTGGTATTAAGCCTGCAATAGACTTCTGCTGCTGTTTGGTGTGTTTGGTATTAAGCCTGCAATAGACTTCTGCTGCTGTTTGGTGTGTTTGGTATTAAGCCTGCAATAGACTTCTGCTGCTGTTTGGTGTGTTTGGTATTAAGCCTGCAATAGACTTCTGCTGCTGTTTGGTGTGTTTGGTATTAAGCCTGCAGTAGACTTCTGCTGCTGTTTGGTGTGTTGTTTGGTATTAAGCCTGCAGTAGACTTCTGCTGCTGTTTGGTGTGTTGTTAGGTATTAAGCCTGCAGTAGACTTCTGCTACTGTTTGGTGTGTTGTTTGGTATTAAGCCTGCAGTAGACTTCTGCTGCTGTTTGGTGTGTTGTTTGGTACTAAGCCTGCAGTAGACTTCTGCTACTGTTTGGTGTGTTGTTTGGTATTAAGCCTGCAATAGACTTCTGCTGCTGTTTGGTGTGTTTGGTATTAAGCCTGCAGTAGACTTCTGCTACTGTTTGGTGTGTTGTTAGGTATTAAGCCTGCAGTAGACTTCTGCTGCTGTTTGGTGTGTTGTTTGGTACTAAGCCTGCAGTAGACTTCTGCTGCTGTTTGGTGTGTTGTTTGGTACTAAGCCTGCAGTAGACTTCTGCTGCTGTTTGGTGTGTTGTTTGGTATTAAGCCTGCAGTAGACTTCTGCTGCTGTTTGGTGTGTTGTTTGGTACTAAGCCTGCAGTAGACTTCTGCTGCTGTTTGGTGTGTTGTTTGGTATTAAGCCTGCAGTAGACTTCTGCTACTGTTTGGTGTGTTGTTTGGTATTAAGCCTGCAATAGACTTCTGCTGCTGTTTGGTGTGTTTGGTATTAAGCCTGCAGTAGACTTCTGCTACTGTTTGGTGTGTTTGGTATTAAGCCTGCAATAGACTTCTGCTGCTGTTTGGTGTGTTGTTTGGTACTAAGCCTGCAGTAGACTTCTGCTGCTGTTTGGTGTGTTTGGTATTAAGCCTGCAGTAGACTTCTGCTACTGTTTGGTGTGTTGTTTGGTACTAAGCCTGCAGTAGACTTCTGCTACTGTTTGGTGTGTTGTTTGGTATTAAGCCTGCAGTAGACTTCTGCTACTGTTTGGTGTGTTGTTTGGTACTAAGCCTGCAGTAGACTTCTGCTGCTGTTTGGTGTGTTGTTTGGTATTAAGCCTGCAGTAGACTTCTGCTGCTGTTTGGTGTGTTTGGTATTAAGCCTGCAGTAGACTTCTGCTGCTGTTTGGTGTGTTGTTTGGTATTAAGCCTGCAGTAGACTTCTGCTACTGTTTGGTGTGTTTGGTACTAAGCCTGCAGTAGACTTCTGCTGCTGTTTGGTGTGTTTGGTATTAAGCCTGCAGTAGACTTCTGCTGCTGTTTGGTGTGTTTGGTATTAAGCCTGCAGTAGACTTCTGCTACTGTTTGGTGTGTTAGGTATTAAGCCTGCAGTAGACTTCTGCTGCTGTTTGGTGTGTTGTTTGGTATTAAGCCTGCAGTAGACTTCTGCTGCTGTTTGGTGTGTTGTTTGGTACTAAGCCTGCAGTAGACTTCTGCTACTGTTTGGTGTGTTTGGTATTAAGCCTGCAGTAGACTTCTGCTACTGTTTGGTGTGTTTGGTATTAAGCCTGCAATAGACTTCTGCTGCTGTTTGGTGTGTTTGGTATTAAGCCTGCAATAGATTTCTGCTGCTGTTTGGTGTGTTTGGTATTAAGCCTGCAATAGACTTCTGCTGCTGTTTGGTGTGTTTGGTATTAAGCCTGCAATAGACTTCTGCTGCTGTTTGGTGTGTTTGGTACTAAGCCTGCAATAGACTTCTGCTACTGTTTGGTGTGTTTGGTACTAAGCCTGCAATAGACTTCTGCTGCTGTTTGGTGTGTTTGGTACTAAGCCTGCAATAGACTTCTGCTGCTGTTTGGTGTGTTTGGTACTAAGCCTGCAATAGACTTCTGCTGCTGTTTGGTGTGTTGTTTGGTATTAAGCCTGCAGTAGACTTCTGCTGCTGTTTGGTGTGTTTGGTACTAAGCCTGCAATAGACTTCTGCTACTGTTTGGTGTGTTTGGTACTAAGCCTGCAATAGACTTCTGCTGCTGTTTGGTGTGTTTGGTACTAAGCCTGCAATAGACTTCTGCTGCTGTTTGGTGTGTTTGGTATTAAGCCTGCAGTAGACTTCTGCTGCTGTTTGGTGTGTTTGGTATTAAGCCTGCAATAGACTTCTGCTGCTGTTTGGTGTGTTTGGTACTAAGCCTGCAATAGACTTCTGCTGCTGTTTGGTGTGTTTGGTATTAAGCCTGCAATAGACTTCTGCTGCTGTTTGGTGTGTTTGGTATTAAGCCTGCAATAGACTTCTGCTGCTGTTTGGTGTGTTTGGTATTAAGCCTGCAGTAGACTTCTGCTGCTGTTTGGTGTGTTTGGTATTAAGCCTGCAGTAGACTTCTGCTGCTGTTTGGTGTGTTTGGTATTAAGCCTGCAGTAGACTTCTGCTGCTGTTTGGTGTGTTTGGTATTAAGCCTGCAGTAGACTTCTGCTACTGTTTGGTGTGTTGTTTGGTATTAAGCCTGCAGTAGACTTCTGCTACTGTTTGGTGTGTTGTTTGGTACTAAGCCTGCAGTAGACTTCTGCTGCTGTTTGGTGTGTTTGGTATTAAGCCTGCAGTAGACTTCTGCTACTGTTTGGTGTGTTGTTAGGTATTAAGCCTGCAGTAGACTTCTGCTGCTGTTTGGTGTGTTGTTAGGTATTAAGCCTGCAGTAGACTTCTGCTGCTGTTTGGTGTGTTGTTAGGTATTAAGCCTGCAGTAGACTTCTGCTGCTGTTTGGTGTGTTGTTAGGTACTAAGCCTGCAGTAGACTTCTGCTGCTGTTTGGTGTGTTGTTAGGTATTAAGCCTGCAGTAGACTTCTGCTGCTGTTTGGTGTGTTGTTAGGTATTAAGCCTGCAGTAGACTTCTGCTGCTGTTTGGTGTGTTGTTAGGTACTAAGCCTGCAGTAGACTTCTGCTGCTGTTTGGTGTGTTGTTTGGTATTAAGCCTTCGGTAGATTGTTCTGGTTAAAAGCATTCAGGTTGGTAGTAAATTCCATTTCATGAAGTCAATTTAGGAGATGAACTGAAATTCTCATTCAATGATTGAAAAGTGGCAGTTATGTTCTATTAGTATTTTTCCAATTCCAATCCTAGAATTTAATTGGTATTTCAATTCACCTCCGGAGTAGGCTTAACCCGAAGGAGGTCTGATAAAATAACTGAAATGTAAAATGTAATATTGTTTAATTAACTGCTTACATCATTTGGAATAAGGAGCTCCTGCGATGAGTTTGAGTCCATTCCTAATGAGAGAGAGAATACGTGACTTAACAAACCCTTTCATACAGTCATTCATATATTCATCTTTTACATTTGGTTTGCAGGTCAAGCAAACCAGCAAAAATTACATGATACATGAGAAATATTTTCGGTGGTATAACGGCTAGATTTAGCTAAGCAGCTCATTTCCATTTGAATAGACTTCTGTTTAACATGCCAGGGTGTCTTTTATTTCTCCAGGCTCTATGATACTGTGGTGGAACACATCATTTCTTATAATAGTTCCCCTTTTCACTGCCAGATATGGAGAGCCATTTATGAGAGAACTGTAGGGAGCTTCTTCACATCTTCACTCCCACAAGCACATAATCAGCTGGGCTAATGACATGGATCCCTTCCCTCTCACTACTGGAGAAAGAGATACTAGATCTTAACAGGAGACGTTCTATCTCTGCTCATTCTTCCCTGACAAACTGTTGATGCGACTGATATTTGGCAGCTGATAGGAAAACAGGACTAATAGAATGAAAGACGATTACAGTAAATATCAAGCCAAAATCTAGCTCTTGTGTAGTTAGTGTAACAGGTTGGCTTTGAGTAAGATCAGCATTCAAGAGAGGGCATTAGTTCTGGTCTGGATGTATACTGTCCGATGCCTAAGTCTCCTACAGCTTTAACTATTGCTACTCACACCTACACCAACTTGCACCTATTATCCTTGTGAATATCCATATAGTTAAATGTAAACTCATACCGGGTAGAATAGTTGTAGCCTGCTGGCACATGGTACTCTGCTGCATGTTCTGCTGCATGTTCTGCTGCATGTTCTGCTGCATGTTCTGCTGCATGGATAGCTGATGTAGCTTGGCCAACTAGGACACAAAGGGAGAAAGAACATATCAAATGACAGTGGGATTGTAAGGTTATTCGTAACAGTTCAATAGCAGTTTGGATACTTTGCGGTATAATAAATAAATGAAAGTATATTTATACTGCTAACGGTAACTACAGTATATATAACCCCACTTACCTCTGTATGAGGAATGCCATATTGGTTTTGTACAGTGTAGGCCTGGAAGAGATCACTCTACATTAGGCAAATGACAGTAATAAAACAGTGTTATGCCAATAACCCCTTAGCAGACAGTGTATATAAGTGCATCACTGATATATCATATTTATACAGTTTACTATATCAACCATTGCTAAGTACACTACATATATAAAAATGTGGACACCCCTTCAAATTAGTGGATTTGGCTATTTCAGCCATACCCGTTGCTGACAGGTGTATAAAATTGAGCACACAGCCATGCAATTTCCATAGACAAACATTGGCAGTAGAATGGCCTTAGGGAAAAGCTCAGTGACTTTCAACGTGGCACCGTCATAGGATACCACCTATCCAACAAGAGAGTTCGTCAAATTTCTGCCTTGCTAGAGTTGCCCCAGTCAACTCGAAGTACTGTTATTGTGAAGTGGAAACATCTAGATGTAACAACGGCTCAGCTGTGAAGTAGTAGGCCACACAATCTTACAGAACGGAACCGCCGAGTGCTGAAGCACGTAGCACGTAAAAATCGTCTGTCCTCGGTTGAAACACTCACTAGCAAGTTCCAAACTACCTCTGGAAGCAACGTCAGCACAATAACTGTTTGTCGGGAGCTTCATATAAGGAGTTTCCATGGCCGAGCAGCCGCACACAAGCCTAAGATCACCATGCGCAATGCCAAGCATCGGCTGGAGTGATGTAAAGCTTGCCGCCATTGGACTCTGGAACAGTGGAAACACGTTATCTGGAATGACGAATCACGCATCACCATCTGGCAGTCTGACTGACCAATCTGGGTTTGGAGGATGCCAGGAGAACGCTACCTGTTGGAATCCATAGTGCAAACTGTGTATGGTTTGGTGGAGGAGGAATAATGGTCTGGGACTGTTTCTCATGGTTCGGACCCCTTAGTTCCAGTGAAGGGAAATCTTAATGATATAGCATACAAGGACATTCTAGATGATTCTGTGCTTCCAGCTTCGTGGCAAAAGTTTGGGGAAGGCCCTTTCCTGTTTTAGCATGACAATGCCTCTGTGCACAAAGCAAGGTCCATACAGAAATGGTTTGTCGAGATCAGTGTGGAAGAACTTGAATGGCCTGCACAGAGCCCTGACCTCAAACCCATCGAACACCTTTGGGATGAATTGGAATGCCGACTGCAAGCCAGGCCTAGTCACCCAACCTTACTAATGCTCTTGTGGCTGAATGGAAGCAAGTCCCCTTAGCAATGTTCCAACGTCTAGTGGAAAGCCTTCCCAGAAGGATGGAGGCTGTTATAGCAGCAAAGGGGGGACCAACTACATATTAATGCCTTTGATTTTGGAATGAGATGTTCGACGAGCAGTTGTCTACATACTTTTGGTCATGTAGTGTGTGGGGCAAATACTTCTAAGATTTAGAATAGAAACACAGAATGCCTTATGAAGGTCTTATAATAACTGCCATTTAGCAGACACTTTTATCAAAAGCAACTTACAGTCATGTGTGCATACATTTTACATTTGGATTGTCCCAGGAATTGAACTCACCACCATGCTCTACCAACTGAGCTACAAAGGACCACAGTTGGTCATACTTTTTATGAACTTCATTATGAATTCCATAAAATGCATGAATGTAATAAGCACAGCACAGGTAGCACATATAAGTTGGACATCATCAGGGGGTTGCCATTTAACCAACCTCCATACTCTGTAACGTGCCTCCTGTAGTAACTCCACTCTCTGTTACCTCAACTCTCTCGCACTCTCTCTCCTTTCTTCTCCCTTTACTCTCTATCTCATCCCCTTCCCTGACTTCCCCTCCTTTCTCTCTTCTCCATCTCCTCGTTCTTCCCCTCCTCTCTCTTCCCCTCCTCTCTCTTCCCTTCCTCTCTCTCCCCTCTTCCCAGCCCTCAGTTCTATCCTCCTGCTCTCTCATTAGTCAGGGTGGTGTCCATGTTTCCCCATGGTCAGGCCAGAAAACACTTAGCTAAACTAAATTCTGAACGCCGGCAGCAGTCTGACTTGTATTACCACTCCATGGCCATAATCTGGAGGAGAGGTTGTATACGCGCCCCTACTATGCACCAAAACCACACAATAAACTGGAAGAACAGGAAACATGGTCAGACCATGGCCAATACTGTCATATTTTGAGCACTAGGAGACACAGCAGAATCAATAATCAGAATTGACAGAAGGGACCAGATCTAACCACTGGAAATGTTTATTTTTTACAATTGTTTGTTCAGTTATGTATCAGAACAACCGTGTGGAGGCTCCCAGAGCCATTCTGAAATAAATGATTACAATAGCTAGCTAAGGTGTGAATCACCACAGGCTGTTTCACCTCCCCGAGAACATCAAGAAGAGACAAGAAGAGATGTGTTGCTTTACATACAGTATCCATGTATGTACTGTACAGGGCCAGTCAGGACCCTGGTGGTCCAGTGTAGGTGCTGGTTTTGCTGGTGACCAGTCTATGCTGTGGTTTTGCTGGTGACCAGTCTATGCTGTGGTTTTGCTGGTGACCAGTCTATGCTGTGGTTTTGCTGGTGACCAGTCTATGCTGTGGTTTTGCTGGTGACCAGTCTATGCTGTGGTTTTGCTGGTGACCAGTCTATGCTGTGTTTTCGTGGTGCCTGCAATGTGTTTTTATGGTGACCAGTCTTCACAGTGCATTGCTGTGTTTTTGCTGGTGACCAGCCTTCGCTGTGTTTTGCTCGTGACCAGTCTTCGCTGTGTTTTTGTTGGTGACCAGCCATTGCTGTGTTTTGGACACTGGTGACCAGCTTATGAAAAACCAAGTCACATCATGCTGGCTTGCAAAGTGATGTTTAATTCCTATGGAATGAGCCAGAGTGGGGATATCCAACAATTGGAACTTTTTCCCCTCACAAAAAAAAAAATGCATAATGTCTGCCAGGGATTTTTTTTTATTTAAATAAATAAATAAACAAGACTACCAAACCATCTAAACTGGAACAACCATTTCAGTTACGGTTTGAATAAGTCCAACTAACAGATTGGATTAGTTTAGAAAAATGTATGTTATTTACCTTTGTGTAGCATAAGATTACATAACAAATCAATGTACAGACAATTCAAAAAATCAACTGCAATAGAGCATGCTGGGAAATATGATAATGATGAGACATCTGTGGCATTGTGTTGTGTGACAAAATGGCACATTTTATTGTGGCCTTTTATTGCTACAGCACAAGGTGCACCTGTGTAATGATCATGCTGTTTAATCAGCTTCTTGATATGCCACACCTGTCAGGTGGATGGATTATCTTGGCAAAGGATTTAGACAAATTTGTGCTTAACATTTGAGAGAAATATGTTTTTTGTGCGTATGGAAAAGTGATTTTTCTTTTTTCAGCTCATGAAACATGGGACCAACACTTTACATGTTGCGTTTATATTTTTGTTGACTGTAAAATCCAGTGTCCAAAACACAGCGAAGGCTGGTCATCAGTGTCCAAAACACAGTGAAGGCTGGTCACCAGCAAAACCAGCTAGACCATGCTGGTCAGACCAACTAGACCATGCTGGTCAGACCACCTTGACCAACTAGACCATGCTGGTCAGACCACCTTGACCAACTAGACCATGCTGGTCAGACTACCTTGACCAACTAGACCATGCTGGTCAGACCACCTTGACCAACTAGACCATGCTGGTCAGACCACCTTGACCAACTAGACCATGCTGGTCAGACTACCTTGACCAACTAGACCATGCTGGTCAGACTACCTTGACCAACTAGACCATGCTGGTCAGACCACCTTGACCAACTAGACCATGCTGGTCAGACCACCTTGACCAACTAGACCATGCTGGTCAGACCACCTTGACCAACTAGACCATGCTGGTCAGACCACCTTGACCAACTAGACCATGCTGGTCAGACCACCTTGACCAACTAGACCATGCTGGTCAGACCAGCTCTGACGAGCATCCAACCAGCACTGACTAGCATAGTTTATAGAGTTATAAACTCCAGTTCCCTATAGCCTCTTTGTGACAGTTAGACTGATATGAAAAGATAAGGGGGTATTATGAAATGGTTGGTAGAGGGGTAATGGAGTGCTTTGTGGTATTTAGTCACAGCAGTTATCATGTTTGTGATGCTATGTTGGAACAATGGCTGCAGATTAGGCTCAGCTGTTGTTTTAGAATATCATGCCAATGATGTGCTACCCACTTTTTGACATCCCAGATTCACTTTTCAAACCCTACACCAACCTCATACACTGAGCTGTGAAGATTATTCTAGAACACCATGTAGCCTGTCAACTGCTTCATGTACTTCCCACATCAAATGTACTTCGTTTAATCCATTTTAATCAAATGGTTATTTTGTTCAATGTTATTATAGCTCAAAGTTCTACTTTGGACCACTTTTGTATTCATAGTTTGAGATGTTAGTGTAACCTCAGTTCATCTATTACTCACCTGCTGCAGGTCAAGCCCCCCCTGGGAGACTGAGTATAGAGGGTGGGGGGTAAAGTCTGATGCCTCAAACACCTGAACATACACACAGGACACACAGGGAGAACAGATATTAATTTAGCTTTTGAAGGAAGCTCATTCGTTACATACTGTAAAGCAGAGGAGGCTAGTGGGTTGAGCTATAGGAGGATGGGTTCATTGTAATGGCTGGAATAAATGGAATGGAGTAAAACATGTGGTTCCCATCTGTTTGATGTGTTTGACTCCGTTCCATTAATGCCATTACAGCCATTACAATGAATCTGTCCTCTTATAGGTCCTCCCAGCATCCTCCTCTGCTGTAAACACAGAGTACCTAGGATAAGCAAAGCAGGCATACTAATAGTAAAAACATGGAAGCTAAATTAATGTAATAAATCAAGGAGTACTAGCCTTTTAAAGTGCCATCCCAGAGCATTTTCAACATCATAAAACCATACAGATATATTGGTAAATCCCACAGACTACATTCATTTTCCAACTGAAATGTTTAACTGAAAACCTCTTCTGTTCCTCTGAAATGTAAACTAATATATAATGTTTTTCTTCCTTCTGGAGTGTATTGACTGGACTAAAGATCAAATAGGGCCATAGTGGTCCTTTGAGCTCCATGTCTAACTCTCTTTGTCTGGCTAATGGTATGAATTACCATCAGAGGAGGCTGATGGAAAGAGCTATAGGAGGATGGACTCATTGTAATGGCTGGAATGGAATCAATTGAACTGAGTCAAACACATCAAATATATGGAAACCGTTCCATTCCAGCCATTACAATGAGTCCGTTCTCCTATAGCTCCACCCACCAGCCTCCTATGGTCACGATCCAGATGAGTGTTTCCCATTCCAGTTCATTTTTCTACTCTGACAAATTACACGTTTAAACACTCCTTATCACTGCTCTGTATTCATTAAAGTGCTTTATCTTCCTCTGACCATAGCTTCACCCTGCAGTTTAATTTGATATCTTATTATGAGCACTCTCAACTCAATACCATATCAGAGGCTCAGACAGCTCATACACTGTAAAGGGGTTTGGATCCCCAGGACAGGCAGGCATAGCAACCAGGCTCCACCGCGGTCCAGCCCAACACTAGAGGTCTATAGACAGTGGCTAAAATGTTTTAATCTATGGCGGTCCTGACATCTCCCCCACCCCCAACCGCATCCTCTTACACTCACACAAGTACATACAACCCCCAAGTCTCACACAAATACATACAACCCCCAAGTAGCAAAATAACCTCTAGTATTCACACTGGGTCATGAACCATATCTAGAGATCTTACATAGAATGGTGCTCTAAAGTCCCTCAATAAGTACACTGGACTATATTTCACACGATACATCTATACAGGGATGTGTTTGTGGCGTTATCACCTGGTTGCCAGAGATGAGAAGTGCTCCTGGGGAGAGGCTGGGCCGGTAAGGAATAGTAGCACCTTTCGGAGGAGACTGGGGAGTCAAACATAGGAAAAGGGGTCTGGTGTGGTGACGTATCGAAACACCTTTATCACTAAAATAAATATGACAAATGCAAGTAAAAAATGTGTGTGATGGATTTGATCTTTTAAATGTAGCTAATGTTGTGTCACTTATGCTGTGTGGGAGGGAAAGAAATGGAGCAAATGGCGTTGAAGCAGGATGACAATGAATGGTGTATTAAACTACTAATGACATTTACATGACATTTGTCACCTTGTTTTTCTCATGGTGACATTAGTCATTAATTGAACAGTTCAACCATTGAAACAGCAGCTCTTTAGGGTTGATTGGATTGTTCTTGGGTTTGTAATCTCAGCCTTCAACTCAAGTTGTTCAACATCCCTTTGGATATGTCAAATGCACTGCACCCCCCCCCCCCCCCCCCCCCCACACACACACACACGCGTGAGTACGCACACACACGCACGCACGCACACACTTAACTGACAAAAACCTACTCCCATTCAGAGAGAACTCATAAACTCACCAATTACAAAATGAAACAAAAAATGGGTAAAACAACACACAGGAAGTTGTATAATTTATCATAAGGATGCATGGTCTTCTGGAAATGTGGAGCATCTTTTCTGCGGGAGCATATTCTTTGTATAACTTTGCATAATTTACATCCTGAAGCCAAAAGCAAGACCCCGCTGGAAGAGAATCATAATGAAAGTTGTATGCCTTTTGAAGAAAGCCCTGGAAAACTGGATCAAACTAGCTGTTAGGCAGTCAGGTCCATGCAAAAAGGACTTGTACACGGCACGTACGCATTGGAAGGAAATAATGCTCTGGGTAGTTTTTTTCCCTTTCCCCCCACTCCTGTTTCTCAAGAGAACAGTTGTTTAAAGGTGAACACACTTTGATGCAGGTCAGTTTGTTTTTGGGTTGAGAGGTTGATGTTCTTTTCCAACAATGGAAAACTTGAGCCAGGGTGCTTTCCTCTGTGACTGCCTCATCACGCTGCTCCATAATAACGTTTCTCAGAGTCTAATAGGGTCCGCGAGCAAAGACCAGAGGATGCTGACTAATGTGTTCTGAGCCGAGGAGAAGTTAACTGTAGCTGGCTCTTCAGGACGGATGCTCCACATTTCCCTAAGGCTCAGATTAGTGGAACTGTCAGTGGCTATTATTACCTCTCATCTATATTCTTGGTATGGCAGTAATTCAATCAAATCAACACTATGGATAACACCCAAGCTGGACAAATATAACATTGCTCTTGTGCCACGAAAATGCAGAAACACTGTTATTGTTACTCCAGTAACAGTGTAGGTTTGATTGAATTCCACCCATGGTTATGGATGTGTGTGTGTGAGGGGGATAGGAAAGGGAGAAGGAGAGAAATGGCGCCCTACCTCCAGGATTACAGTGCAGATGAGCTTGACACACTGGATTACAGAGTCCTGACTCCCCGATATCGTCACCCCTCGCTCAGTAGAGTTTGGCAGCAAATCCCCTGCCACCTGTATCTGTGCTCCGGTACTCTGCCAATGATAGGGGTTTAAGGAAAGGATTACACCAATTCAGAAAGATTTGGCATTCTAATAATCACACTGACATTGGTCCATCTCTATGGTTTGTTGACCTTTTTAAAAAATGTATGCTGTTCTTGTCCATTGATGTTCTGTATTATGTCATTCTGTATTATGTTTCATGTTTTGTGCAGAACCCAGGAAGAGTAGCTGCTGCTTTTGCAACAGCTAATGGGGATCCTAATAAAATACCCCCAAAAATGGAAGGGTCGTTTCACAAAATGAGTCCCGTTTGGGTAGTGTAACTTAGTAAAAAAAACATTTATTTCACCTAATTTTGTTCAATTTAATAAATGTTCAATGTTCAATTTAATAAAAAATATGTTTTCCCATCTCAAGAGGCACATTTATTTTTTGACAAATAAAGTAACAGGGTGGACCGTAACAAGGTTGACCGTAACAGGGTTGACGATTTCATCTTAAATCAGCCATAAATCCTCTTGTGACAAGGGAATGGAAGCTTGTTGTCACGCCCTGATTTGGGTGGGCATTCTATGTTCTTTTTTCTATGTTTTGTATTTCTTTGTTTTGGCCGGGTATGGTTCTCAATCAGGGACAGCTGTCTATCGTTGTCTCTGATTGGGAACCATACTTAGGTAGCTTTTTCCCACATGGTTTTTGTGGGTATTTAATTTCTGTTTAGTGTTTTCACCTTACAGGACTGTTTCGGTTATTCTCTTGTTTATTTTTGTTATAGTGTTCAGTTTTAATAAAACAAGCATGAACACTTACCACGCTGCGCTTTGGTCCGATGATTCCTCTTCTTCAGACGACGAATACCGTTACACTTGTTGTGTGCAACAGGGAGGGGCAATTGAATTCAAGCTTCACAATTGATTGATTTCTTTAAAAATGTCTAGCCTGTCTATCTGTGGGTAACAGGGTTGACGAGTTATGTTCGCCCCGCTCAGTTTTCCACCACAAAACACGAGAAAATGTCCAAAGAGAGTAGAACCAGCTTACCTGCTTTTACACTGATTTAACTATTAGATGTTCAATGTTTCTTTAGAAAAATATATTTAAAAAGGAATAGTTACAACATATTAAAACGAGAGTTCAGTTCATGACAGACCTTACAATGTGTGACAGGTGAACATTTTTTTTTACCTTAAAATGAATCACTAATCACATGAAATAAATAACAATCTTCAGAAATGACTTTGTCAGAGTAACAAAATAACTAGGGCTTTACAGTGATGGTGGAGTTAAGTGGATTAAAATCTTCAGAGAAGTCACAGAGAGTGCACAAAGAGAAAATACTGAATTTATTCATAATAAAAATCATATTTATTGAATGTTCCATGTGGCCTATATTAAAGGGCACTTCATTTAATATAACAGGCTTTTACAATCCAACATCGGTGCATAATTTCTACTTAAAATATCAAAGGGGACTCATTTTGTGGAATGACCCAGAGATGAAAAAAGGGGTTTTCCCCCTCATTTCACAGAGTAAGCTTAGTGACTTTGTGATAAGCTTAGCACTAAACCTTGGGTGGTCATGGATGGATGGATGGAAAGACCTGCATACAAATAGCAGTGCTCTGCAAGTAAAATCAGCTTGCAGTAGAGTCAAAGCACAGTGCAACTGCCACTCTATTTGAACAAACAGAATACATAACGCATCCTGACCACAGGATATCGTGTATGGTTCCCGATAGTAGCTTAGTGCCCCTGAGATAAACACAAACCAGACATGAAACAGACTGGCATATAGTCGCCTGGAGCGCTGATCAGGGAAGGGACTAGCTATCTCCCCACTCTGGCTACAGTCACATAAAATGGCTGCCTTTTTTTAACTCTAAAGGGACTTGTTTCTTGCCTCAAGTCAACAATCTTTTTGATATTTTCCACCAACTCAATCATCATCCCTTTATCGCAGCTTTCTTTAAACAAGTGTCAGCTCATCCAGATACGAAGCTGTGGACAGAGGTGATAGGGAGGTATGACGGGGATGCTCAATTTAGCTAGCCTGGGTGCCAGTTTGTTTTTGCTTTAGGGCTCTATTCGATCTGTATTGCTGAAACATTACAGATTACGTGATAGAAATGTAAGGGTAATTTCCGATTGAGCTGACATATGCAGCATATACCGTGAATGCAGTCTCTGCTAACGTGGGAACATTGCCTTTAAATTTCAATCATGCTGTAACGCTGAACTTCCTCGATATGGATTGAATAGAGACCATAGTTAACTTGTGGTAACTGAATGCAGGTAGTTATTCTGAAGTCTCTCACCTCTCTGATCTCCCTGATCTTGGCCCCTCCCTTGCCGATGAGGGAGCCACACTGGCTGGCTGGGATGACTAGTCGTAGGGTCACTGGGGGTTTGCTGCTGATGGTGCCGTTGGCCACCAGTGTAGTGAGGTCCTGGAGAGAGGGTTGACAAGGAGGGGGAAAGATAGAGACAGGGACAGAGGAAGAGAGAGAGAGAAAGATGGATGATAAGTCATTGATGGCATAATACCTAAAAACCTGAGCTTCGATTGAATGGGGGTCTTGAGTGGCCCTGTAAAGGTAAAGCCTTGGCCTCAGTCAGGTTGTTTAAAATGTTCCTTCATTTGACCAGGTAATAAACCAGGTAGTAAATAGCCTCTCCTTCACTCCGCTGTGGGTCGGAGATTGAGCTGGTAATTAATGAATAGTCAGGCTCCCTAAGCCTTTGAAATGTAAATGTCCCTCGCTATCTCTATGTCCATCAGCGAACATCCCAATAACTCAGCCTGAATACAAGTCTCTCCCCCTCTCTCTCCATATGCCCTGGCAGAATGCAAAGCACACCGCATGTATTTCAAACAGAATGCGTTAACTAGGCGGTGTGCAATAATAATTTCACGTACTTTACAGAGGTGCCCTCCAGGTGATTTGAGCAAAAAAACATTTATTTCTCCAACAATTCTTGTAGGCCTACTTTTTAAATAGAAAACCCATGTATCTTAATGCAGCTATGATCCTTGGTTTTCTCTCAGTGTCTATATTAAGTGAGGTGGAAAGATCTAGGCAACATGGCTGACGTGGAGTTGTCTCATTATATGAGGAGCACGTAGCTCGTCAGTGGGATCGCAGGGCTCTGGGCATCATCTACCAGATTTGATCTAAAAATATGCGTCATATCTTAACAACTGTGAATGGCACGATCCTTGCTCACTCACCAAACTCGGTGAACAACTCAAAAGCAAATTGGCGTAAACACGTCCGGGGGTTACAAGAATCTGCAGTCACACAAAGAGGCGCTGGGCATAATCCCCCGTGTTTGCTGTGGTTAGGATGATGAGACATCAATGGAGAATGAATAAACTGCTCCAAATAAAATCTCCTTTCCAGGGAGAAACAAGTCAAGTACAACATGTACAGTTGAAGTCGGAAGTTTACATACACCTTAGCCAAATACATTTAAACTCAGTTTTTCACAATTCCTGACATTTAATCCTAGTAAAAATTCCCTGTCTTACGTCTCAGTTAGGATCACCACTTTATTTTAAGAATGTGAAATGTCAGAATAATAGTAGAGAGAAGGATTTATTTCAGCTTTTATTTCTTTCATCACATTCTCAGTGGGTCAGAAGTTTACATACACTCAATTAGTATTTGGTAGCGTTGCCTTTAAATTGTTCAACTTGGGTCAAACGTTTTGGGTAGCCTTCCACAAGCTTCCCACTAAGTTGGGGGAATGTTGGCCCATTCCTCCTGACAAAGCTGGTGTAACTGAGTCAGGTTTGTAGGCCTCCTTGCTCGCACACGCTTTTTCAGTTCTGCCCACAAATTTTCTGTAGGATTGAGGTCAGGGCTTTGTGATGGCCACTCCAATACCTTTTGTTGTCCTTAAGCCATTTTGCCACAACTTTGGAAGTATGCTTGGGGTCATTGTCCATTTGGAAGACCCATTTGCGACCAAGCTTTAACTTCCTGACTGATGTCTTGAGATGTTGCTTCAATATATCCACATACTTTCTTCCCTTATGAGGCCCTCTATTTTGTGAAGTGCACCAGTCCCTCATGCAGCAAAGCACCCCCACAACATGATGCTGCCACCCCTGTGCTTCTGAGGCTGGGATGGTGTTCTTCGGCTTGCAAGCGTCCCTCTTTTTCCTCCAAACATAACGATGGTCATTATGGCCAAACAGTTTTATTTTTGTTTCATCAGACCAGAAGACATTTCTCCAAAATGCACAATCTTTGTCCCCATGTGCAGTTGCAAACTGTAGCCTGGCTTTTTTATGGCGGTTTTGGAGCAGTGGCTTTCTTCCTTGCTGAGCGGCCTTTCAGGTTATGTCGATATAGGACTCATTTTACTGTGGATAAAGATAGTTTACACCTGTTTACAATTGTTCTGTAAACAATTGTTGGAAAATTACTTGTGTCATGCACAAAGTAGATGTCCTAACCGACTTGCCAAAACTATAGTTTGTTAACAAGAAATTTGTGGAGTTGGTTGAAAAACGAGTTTTAATGACTCCAATCTAAGTGTATGTAAACTTCCGACTTCAACTGTATGTGTGAAATTTGTTTTGATTTAGAATGGATCATTATCATGCACCTATATCGAAACAGGGGCAGCGGAAAAAAATACATGTTATCTATGCACTTAAATAGCAAATGGAGGACGCTTTTCCAGTTTTTTATTTTCATGCCAGCCAGGTAGGCTTTTATCCTGTTGTAAATATAAGCAATGTGCTTAATCTTAGGAAAGTTGAGGAATAAATATAGTAAGCTTCACTCTGTTTTCATTGCATAGCCTATAGAAATGTTGCGCAACATGAGCTCATGGGCTCTCATGAAGTGTTTGATTCGATTTTTTATTACTTTTGCATTGATGTCAGAGTGATTAGAGGAACAATATGGTGCTGAGTACCAGGCAGTTAGCAAGTTTGGTAGGCTACAAATGACTGGAAGGAGCATCAGAGCCTGGAGAAGCCTCATTACTGTGACTAAATGGTCAAGTGGAATTTGACTGCCTTCATGACTAGTGACTGATGATGTGGCGGTAATATGGTCACCGCAACAGCCCTAGGTGGAAAAGTACACATTTCCTTTCTCAAAACCGATAGTAACCTTTGACAAAAATAGCTAATTCAATCAATCAATCAATCAAGTTTATTTTATATAGCCCTTCGTACATCAGCTAATATCTCGAAGTGCTGTACAGAAACCCAGCCTAAAACCCCAAACAGCTAGTAATGCAGGTGTAGAAGCACGGTGGCTAGGAAAAACTCCCTAGAAAGGCCAAAACCTAGGAAGAAACCTAGAGAGGAACCAGGCTATGAGGGGTGGCCAGTCCTCTTCTGGCTGTGCCGGGTGGAGATTATAACAGAACTATGCCAAGATGTTCAAAAATGTTCATAAGTGACAAGCATGGTCAAATAATAATCAGGAATAAATCTCAGTTGGCTTTTCATAGCCGATCATTAAGAGTTGAAAACAGCAGGTCTGGGACAGGTAGGGGTTCCGTAACCGCAGGCAGAACAGTTGAAACTGGAATAGCAGCAAGGCCAGGCGGACTGGGGACAGCAAGGAGTCATCATGCCCGGTAGTCCTGACGTATGGTCCTAGGGCTCAGGTTCTCAGAGAGAGAGAAAGAAAGAGAGAACGAGAGAATTAGAGAGAGCATACTTAAATTCACACAGGACACTGGATAAGACAGGAGAAGTACTCCAGGTATAACCAACTGACCCTAGCCCCCCGACACATAAACTACTGCAGCATAAATACTGGAGGCTGAGACAGGAGCGGTCAGGAGACACTGTGGCCCCATCCGAAGATACCCCCGGACAGGGCCAAACAGGAAGGATATAACCCCACCCACTTTGCCAAAGCACAGCCCCCGCACCACTAGAGGGATATCTTCAACCACCAACTTACAATCCTGAGACAAGGCCGAGTATAGCCCACAAAGATCTCCACCACAGCACAAACCAAGGGGGGGCGCCAACCCAGACAGGAAGATCACGTCAGTAACTCAACCCACTCAAGTGACGCACCCCTCCTAGGGACGGCATGAAAGAGCACCAGTAAGCCAGTGACTCAGCCCCTGTAATAGGGTTAGAGGCAGAGAATCCCAGTGGAGAGAGGGGAACCGGCCAGGCAGAGACAGCAAGGGCGGTTCGTTGCTCCAGAGCCTTTCCGTTCACCTTCACACTCCTGGGCCAGACTACACTCAATCATATGACCTACTGAAGAGATAAGTCTTCAGTAAAGACTTAAAGGTTGAGACCGAGTCTGCGTCTCTCACATGGGTAGGCAGACTGTTCCATAAAAATGGAGATCTATAGGAGAAAGCCCTGCCTCTCGCTGTTTGCTTAGAAATTCTAGGGACAATTAGGAGGCCTGCGTCTTGTGACCGTAGCGTACGTATTGGTATGTACGGCAGGACCAACTCGGAAAGATAGGTAGGAGCAAGCCCATGTAACGCTTTATAGGTTAACAGTAAAACCTTGAAATCAGCCCTTGCCTTAACAGGAAGCCAGTGTAGGGAAGCTAGCACTGGAGTAATATGATCAAATTTCTTGGTTCTAGTCAGGATTCTAGCAGCCGTATTTAGCACTAACTGAAGTTTATTTAGTGCTTTATCCGGGTAGCCGGAAAGTAGAGCATTGCAGTAGTCTAACCTAGAAGTAACAAATGCATGGATTAATTTTTCTGCATCATTTTTGGACAGAAAATGTCTGATTTTTGCAATGTTACGTAGATGGAAAAAAGCTGTCCTTGAAACAGTCTTGATATGTTCGTCAAAAGAGAGATCAGGGTCAAGAGTAACGCCGAGGTCCTTCACAGTTTTATTTGAGACGACTTTACAACCATCAAGATGAATTGTCAGATTTAACAGAAGATCTCTTTGTTTCTTGGGACCTAGAACAAGCATCTCTGTTTTGTCCGAGTTTAAAAGTAGAAAGTTTTCAGCCATCCACTTCCTTATGTCTGAAACACAGGCTTCTAGCGAGGGCAATTTTGGGGCTTCACCATGTTTCATTGAAATGTACAGCTGTGTGTCATCCGCATAGCAGTGAAAGTTAACATTATGTTTTCAAATAACATCCCCAAGAGGTAAAATATATAGTGAAAACAATAGTGGTCCTAAAACGGAACCTTGAGGAACACCGAAATGTACAGTTGATTTGTCAGAGGACAAACCATTCACAGAGACAAACTGATATCTTTCCGACAGGTAAGATCTAAACCAGGCCAGAACTTGTCCGTGTAGACCAATTTGGGTTTCCAGTCTCTCCAAAAGAATGTGGTGATCGATGGTGTCAAAGGCAGCACTAAGGTCTAGTAGCACGAGGACAGATGCAGAGCCTCGGTCTGACGCCATTAAAAGGTCATTTACCACCTTCACAAGTGCAGTCTCAGTGCTATGATGGGGTCTAAAACCAGACTGAAGCATTTCGTATACATTGTTTGTCTTCAGAAAGGCAGTGAGTTGCTGCGCAACAGCTTTTTCTAAAATAGCTCTAGCTGAAGCTATGTTGCACTTGGTGACCTCTGACTGTTTCATCCTAACATCGTTGGTGCCGACGTGGATAACAATATCTCTATACTCTCTACACTCGCCAGATTTAGCTTTAGCCAGCACCATCTTTAGATTAGCCTTAACGTCGGTAGCCCTGCCCCCTGGTAAACAGTGTATGATCGCTGGGTGATTCGTTTTAAGTCTAATACTGCGGGTAATGGAGTCGCCAATGACTAGGGTTTTCAATTTGTCAGAGCTAATGGTTGGAGCCTTCGGCGTCTCAGACCCCGTAGCGGGAGGAGTAGAGACAAGAGAAGACTCAGCCTCAGACTCCGACTCGCTACATAATGGGGAAAACCGGTTGAAAGTTTCTGTCGGCTGAATGAGCGACACCAGTTGAGCATTCCAACAGCATTTCCCTCCAGAAGCCATGAGAAAGTTGTCCGGCTGCGGGGACTGTGCGGGGGGGTTTATACTAACGTTACTATCTGTACTTACTGGTGGCACAGACGCTGTTTCTTCCTTTCCTACACTGAAATTACCCTTGCCTAACGATTGCGTCTGAAGCTGGGCTTGTAGCACAGCTATCCTCGCCGTAAGGCGATCGTTCTCCTGTATATTATGAGTACAACGACTGCAATTAGAAGACATCATGTTAATGTTACTACTTAGCTTCGGCTGTTGAAGGTGCTGACGAACCATGTCCAGATAAAGCGTCCGGAGTGAAAAAGTTGAATGAGGGAAAAAAGTTGCGATGGAAAAACTAAAAATATAAACGGTAATTAAAAAGAAAAAAAAACAAAACGTAAAGTTGTCAGCTAGCAAAGTAAAGTTGGCAGAAAAACGCACAGCAAAAAAACGCACAGCAACACGTCTGCAAATTCAACAGGAAGTAATTCAGCTGTACGCTTTCAATAAAACAACGACTTTGTCCACACTTTGTGGATTTCTGAATCATGAATTCACTGGCAACGGAGCAGAGCGAGGCCTGCATCCAGCAACATCACCAGTCACATGAGCCGTTTTTTGCAGTTGTTTCAGTACAGCACTACACGGAGCGAGAGGAGGAAGGGCAAACTTCCCTGAACTAGTTTCAATGTATAAAATCACTTGGGAGTCTCTGGATTTTGGGTGAACTTCTCATTTAATAACAGTAGGGAGTAGCAGAAGACAGACAACAAAATCAATTCTTTACAATACCCATTGGCCAATTGTTTTATTCTTCTTTCTATCCTTTAATTAAAGATGTCAGACACATACCACTCAGGCATGGTGAGAGGCATGCCGTGTGCTGTAGGTCAGCCAACAGGTTGCCATGACAACTCTGTAGTTTCGGCTGAATGTAGGGTTGGGAATAGGTGAGAGCTTAAGATCTTTAATGAATGCTGCACGGCGCCCTCACAGCCAGCGTGTGTTTACTGACTGCAATGAAACAAGGCTCTGTCGACTCGACTACGCGGGGAGCGACTGTTCCAAAGCTAGGCCAACCAAAATGTCCCTGAATCTATCATGTTAATTAGTTTGCTGATGAATAAATAGCTAAATGTTCCACAGGTCTGCCATTATCTGTAGCTCATTAAGGGATTAAACACAAACCTCATCTGTTTAATTAATTAGCACGTTAACATATTGTCATCTGCTCTTTCATCAAAAGGCCTGGAGCACTGACGCATGTTCTCCCTCAAAACAATATGGTTTCCAGAAATGGCATGGAGCCACTCGACTGTTACTCTCCTCCTGTCAGTGCTGTTCCAATGCCAAGCTCAATTTAATAAGTCACTATGCTGCTGCATAAAAGGCCGGGTGATAAATGTATTCATCAATGTGCTAGCTACACTTCACACTGCAATATACTAAATGAGAAACGAAAAGGCTCTTGCACCAAGAGCAGCCACAGTCTAACTCCTATCCAACGTCAAATTCATCTGCAGTAGATGCGAACCTGGGAAGAAATTATTTTCAATGATTAATTTACAGGATGAACTGTATAAATAAAAACATATAATTGAATTGGAAACCAGGAAATTATACATCAAATAATTTGTGCAGCTGTGCCCTGCCTAAGGAAATCTCTAAGGGAAACGCTGATTGTGTTGTCTTACCTCTTCAAGTTTGTATGTGATCATGGTGAAGGCCCTGAAGACACAGTCTGTAGAACCAGTGATGGTGATGATCCTCTCTGGACAGGAGCCCTCTGAGATGTTCACCCGTGCATTGCTCTGTAGGGGGATAGACCAAGAACCAGGGTCTAGCTTTATTTACGTTCTATTAGATGAGGAGAGCATGGTTATAGCATGTGGTGGATGGCGCAAATAAGGTGCACAGGTAAGAGGGCAGAGAGGTGAGGAGGACACAATGAGGTTAGTATGGATAAGAAGGGGTATGGTTAAATAGACGGAGGCCAAACTCTAGACCAGTTAAAAACTTCTTAGGAGTAGGCCTCTTTTTTCTCAACTTCCGCCTGAATGACGTGCCTAAAGTAAACTGCCTGTTGCTCAGGCCCTGAAGCCAGGATATGCATATAATTGGTACCTTTGGAAAGAAAACACTTTGAAGGTGTAGAAAGTTAAAATAATGTAGGAGAATATAACACAATAGATATGGTAGGAGAAAATCCAAAGAAAAACCAACCAGAATTCTTTTTCTTGAGAGAGACCATGCTCTTACAATGGCAAGCATAAGTGCATATGGTGCATAAGTGCATAAAATTAGCTCCCAGGATGCAATCCCTATGGCTTCCACAGGGTGTCAGCAGTCTATGTTCAAGGTTTCAGGCTTGTAACTTCAAAAACAAATAAGAAATATCACTTTTAGTACAGGGTCACAGTCTTGGAAATTCGTGTTTGGCGCGCTACGAAGACAGGACGCACCTGCTAAAATCGGTTTCCTATTGAACATACTTCTTTCCGTAAGAAATATTATGGTTTGATAACATTTTAGGGTATCTGAGGAGTAAATAGAAACGTATTTTGACTTGTTGAAACAAAGTTTAGGGGTAGATTTTTGGATTCCTTTCTCTGCAAGTTGAACGAGTGTCGATAACGCCAACTAAACAGACTTACGGGATATAAAGAAGGATTTTATCTAACAAAACAACACTACATGTTATAGCTGGGACCCTTTGGATGACAAATCAGAGGAAGATTTTCAAAAAGTAAGTGAATATTTAATCGCTATTTGTGAATTTATGAAACCTGTGCCGATGGAAAAATATTTTGATGTGGGGCGCCGTCCTCAAACAATCGCATGGCATGCTTTCGCTGTAATAGCTACTGTAAATCGGACAGTGCAGTTAGATTAACAAGAATTTAAGCTTTCAACCGATATAAGACACTTATATATACCTAAATGTTAAATATCCATAATTTGTATTATTATTTATTTGAATTGCGCGCTCTCCAGTTTCAACCGGAAGTTGTCCCGCTAGCGGGACGCCTAGGCTTAATACACCCTGCTCCACAGATAACTAACAATATATACTGGAGCTGGATCACCCTACAGGGAGTTGACCTTGCTGTAACTAAACTAGGCTGGTACTCTGATTTCTCCATCAACTGTCCCTTAATTTTTCTCCAGAGCCCTGGGGTCTGGGGATTGGAGAGTGGACATATGGGGATTAGAGAGTGGACATATGAGTATTACAGGTATGGTGGTACTTTAACAATGTTGATTACAGTCATCTTATGGAGTCATTCTGGCACTGTGAGGACAGACAGGGCCTGGGGAGGAAGCCAGAGAGCCTCATATAGGGGAACTAACTAAAGGCCTGCCTATTTGTCTGACTGACTGACTGGGTGGGTGGGTGGAGGGCTAACTAGCATGGGTGACTGGTTTACTGGCTAACTAGCATGGATGATTGGTTTACTGGCTGACTCGGTGGACGACTGACTAGCATGGATGACTGATTTACTGGCTGACTCATCGTGGCCCTACAGAGCTACATGCTCACCCAGTCTAACCGCCTCTCTGTGTCACATTCTGCTTCATAAAGTACAACATAATAGTTTTACACCAGGAGTCAGAGGGACGAGAACCAACACAATGGCAATCAAATTACTTTTTATACAAGGAGTTAATCAAGCGCCATCGGATCAACTGCAGCCTTGATGTTTATGAGGGAGAAATAGAAGAGACATAAAAGAGAGAAAAAGGGGTAGGAGACAAACTGAGAAATGGGGAGAGAGGGTGGTTGAAAAAGCTTGACAGGGGCAGGCAGAGACAGAGAAAAGGGGGGAGAGGGAAAGACAGAGAGAAAAAAAGAGAGCTTCAGAGAGAGAGAGAGAGAGTGCAAAAAAGGGAGAGATGAAGCCACCAGTAGCCAATAGGCAGGTCAGACTATGTGGCTGTTCTGTATGCTATCCCAGTCACTCTTCCCAAACATCCAGAGAGGGTTTGAGTTTAATATTAATGCAACACAACCAATATTAGACACTGTCTCCGGTTTGATTATGTTTTGCCTTGAACTATAACCTTTTCGTGATGGTACACTTCTGGTCTACACAATAACTGGAAAATAAAGATTGCATATTGAATGCATATTGAGGCAGAAACAAGATGTGATACTGATAGCTTTGGAGCTAGTTGATATACATGTATTTCATCAACCAATGACAGGCTCTACTTTGCATGGATTAGGGTAATATGGAGTACACAGATAATGAACAGTGGTGATAAGAAGCTGGTAACATACCTCTTCTCGTATTCTTTTCACCGTCTCTCCTTTCTGGGAAAGAGAAGATGAAGGACAACTTTGAAGTGAGGTTTGTGTCTGTGATTTGTTAAAGTGGTGTCCTCAACTTGAAATATCATATTGAAATCCGTCTGTACTTCAAATCCCTATTAAACAGATACTTTTCATCACATTGACTACATTTCCCCTCCATTGAAAAGTAATCTGAGCTAACACGGCATAGAAAAGTAGAATCCTCGACCAATCTGAGATGGATAGCACCATGCTGACATTCAGTATTCTCATCCCATCCACATCTGAAATGTTAATAATATCTATCCATTTTCACTTCAATCTCTTCCTTTATGTTCACATCTATAGCCCTCTACTCTTCTAGTATCAACTCTTAATGTCTGTCCTGTCCTTGTGTGAGATCCTTTCTGTGTGGCCCGCAGCCAGCCAGCCTGCCAGGCAGAGTAGAATTAAGTCACACCTCTGTCATACATCCTCTGTCAGCTTTAGATTGCCTCCCCATCTGTCACTTTTATATTGGCCTCAGCCCATCATTCTCTCCTCCTTCTCCAAGTGATTCTACCACCTACGCCTATGACATTGACAACCAGATGTGTTCTAATAAAAACACAACCATACTATTTTGTGTACTTAGCCACACTGTTATTTCATTCTAAATAGTATGCTAGTGTGTAGTTTGGGAAATTTTAGAGGTTGTGGTTCTGGAGGCCAGCAGAGATAGAGATGAGGAATGAGAGAGGGGGAAGGGAGCAAATAACACAAGTGCTTTGGATGAAGAGCCTGGTTACAGGTCTGTTTCAGCATGGTATGTGCAAAACAGAGCATTTCTCGCCCTCTCATCTCCATCTCTATGTATCACCTTTTCTTCTTCGTCAGTCTGTCTTTTCTCTCTCCCCTCTTTCTTATCCCCTCTTTCTCTAAATATTTCCTACCCTCTGTGTTGGTTTCCTCATCCCCCCTTCTCTCTCTCTCTCTCTCTCTCTCACTCTTTCTCTCTACCTGTTCTATTACAGGGCAAGTGAGAGCCAGCGAGGGGGTAGAGAGCAATCTACACCCGCCCTAGTAGACACTAAACTGGAAAAGAGCAGCCTACACCCCTCCTAGTAGACACTACACTGGTAAAGAGCAGCCTACACCCCTAATAGTAGACACAAAACTGATAGAGAGCAGCCTACACTCCAAGTAGACACTAAACTGGTAAAGAGCAGCCTACACTCCTCCTAGTAGACACTAAACTGGTAAAGAGCGGCCTACACTCCTCCTAGTAGACACTAAACTGGTAAAGAGCAGCCTACACTCCTCCTAGTAGACACTAAACTGGTAAAGAGCAGCCTACACTCCTCCTAGTAGACACTAAACTGGTAAAGAGCAGCCTACACTCCTCCTAGTAAACACTAAACTGGTAAAGAGCAGCCTACACTCCTCCTAGTAAACACTAAACTGGTAAAGAGCGGCCTACACTCCTCCTAGTAGACACTAAACTGGTAAAGAGCAGCCTACACTCCTCCTAGTAGACACTAAACTGGTAAAGAGCAGCCTACACTCCTCCTAGTAGACACTAAACTGGTAAAGAGCAGCCTACACTCCTCCTAGTAGACACTAAACTGGTAAAGAGCGGTCTACACTCCTCCTAGTAGACACTAAACTGGTAAAGAGCAGCCTACACTCCTCCTAGTAGACACTAAACTGGTAAAGAGCGGCCTACACTCCTCCTAGTAGACACTAAACTGGTAAAGAGCAGCCTACACTCCTCCTAGTAAACACTAAACTGGTAAAGAGCAGCCTACACTCCTCCTAGTAGACACTAAACTGGTAAAGAGCAGCCTACACTCCTCCTAGTAGACACTAAACTGGTAAAGAGCAGCCTACACTCCTCCTAGTAGACACTAAACTGGTAAAGAGCAGCCTACACTCCTCCTAGTAGACACTAAACTGGTAAAGAGCAGCCTACACTCCTCCTAGTAAACACTAAACTGGTAAAGAGCGGCCTACACTCCTCCTAGTAGACACTTAACTGGTAAAGAGCAGCCTACACTCCTCCTAGTAGACACTAAACTGGTAAAGAGCAGCCTACACTCCTCCTAGTAGACACTAAACTGGTAAAGAGCAGTCTACACTCCTCCTAGTAGACACTTAACTGGTAAAGAGCAGCCTACACTCCTCCTAGTAGACACTAAACTGGTAAAGAGAAGCCTACACTCCTCCTAGTAGACACTAAACTGGTAAAGAGCGGCCTACACTCCTCCTAGTAGACACTAAACTGGCAAAGAGCAGCCTACACTCCTCCTAGTAGACACTAAACTGGTAAAGAGCAGCCTACACTCCTCCTAGTAGACACTTAACTGGTAAAGAGCAGCCTACACTCCTCCTAGTAGACAATAAACTGGTAAAGAGCAGCCTACACTCCTCCTAGTAGACACTTAACTGGTAAAGAGCAGCCTACACTCCTCCTAGTAGACACTTAACTGGTAAAGAGCAGCCCACACTCCTCCTAGTAGACACTAAACTGGTAAAGAGCAGCCTACACTCCTCCTAGTAGACACTAAACTGGTAAAGAGAAGCCTACACTCCTCCTAGTAGACACTAAACTGGTAAAGAGAAGCCTACACTCCTCCTAGTAGACACTAAACTGGTAAAGAGCGGCCTACACTCCTCCTAGTAGACACTAAACTGGTAAAGAGCAGCCTACACTCCTCCTAGTAGACACTAAACTGGTAAAGAGCGGCCAACACTCCTCCTAGTAGACACTAAACTGGTAAAGAGCAGCCTACACTCCTCCTAGTAGACACTAAACTGGTAAAGAGCAGCCTACACTCCTCCTAGTAGACACTAAACTGGTAAAGAGCGGCCCACACTCCTCCTAGTAGACACTAAACTGGTAAAGAGCGGCCTACACTCCTCCTAGTAGACACTAAACTGGTAAAGAGCGGCCCACACTCCTCCTAGTAGACACTAAACTGGTAAAGAGCGGCCTACACTCCTCCTAGTAGACACTAAACTGGTAAAGAGCAGCCTACACTCCTCCTAGTAGACACTAAACTGGTAAAGAGCAGCCTACACTCCTCCTAGTAGACACTTAACTGGTAAAGAGCAGCCTACACTCCTCCTAGTAGACACTAAACTGGTAAAGAGCAGCCTACACTCCTCCTAGTAGACACTAAACTGGTAAAGAGCAGCCTACACTCCTCCTAGTAGACACTAAACTGGTAAAGAGCGGCCTACACTCCTCCTAGTAGACACTAAACTGGTAAAGAGCGGCCTACACTCCTCCTAGTAGACACTAAACTGGTAAAGAGCGGCCTACACTCCTCCTAGTAGACACTAAACTGGTAAAGAGCGGCCTACACTCCTCCTAGTAGACACTAAACTGGTAAAGAGCGGCCTACACTCCTCCTAGTAGACACTAAACTGGTAAAGAGAAGCCTACACTCCTCCTAGTAGACACTAAACTGGTAAAAAGCAGCCTACACTCCTCCTAGTAGACACTAAACTGGTAAAGAGCGGCCTACACTCCTCCTAGTAGACAGTAAACTGGTAAAGAGCGGCCTACACTCCTCCTAGTAGACACTAAACTGGTAAAGAGCGGCCTACACTCCTCCTAGTAGACACTAAACTGGTAAAGAGCAGTCTACACTCCTCCTAGTAGACACTTAACTGGTAAAGAGCAGCCTACACTCCTCCTAGTAGACACTAAACTGGTAAAGAGCAGCCTACACTCCTCCTAGTAAACACTAAACTGGTAAAGAGCAGCCTACACTCCTCCTAGTAGACACTAAACTGGTAAAGAGAAGCCTACACTCCTCCTAGTAGACACTAAACTGGTAAAGAGCGGCCTACACTCCTCCTAGTAGACACTAAACTGGTAAAGAGCAGCCTACACTCCTCCTAGTAGACACTAAACTGGTAAAGAGCAGTCTACACTCCTCCTAGTAGACACTTAACTGGTAAAGAGCAGCCTACACTCCTCCTAGTAGACACTAAACTGGTAAAGAGAAGCCTACACTCCTCCTAGTAGACACTAAACTGGTAAAGAGCGGCCTACACTCCTCCTAGTAGACACTAAACTGGTAAAGAGCGGCCTACACTCCTCCTAGTAGACACTAAACTGGTAAAGAGCAGCCTACACTCCTCCTAGTAGACACTAAACTGGTAAAGAGAAGCCTACACTCCTCCTAGTAGACACTAAACTGGTAAAGAGCGGCCTACACTCCTCCTAGTAGACACTTAACTGGTAAAGAGCAGCCTACACTCCTCCTAGTAGACACTAAACTGGTAAAGAGCAGTCTACACTCCTCCTAGTAGACACTTAACTGGTAAAGAGCAGCCTACACTCCTCCTAGTAGACACTAAACTGGTAAAGAGCAGCCTACACTCCTCCTAGTAGACACTAAACTGGTAAAGAGCAGCCTACACTCCTCCTAGTAAACACTAAACTGGTAAAGAGCGGCCTACACTCCTCCTAGTAAACACTAAACTGGTAAAGAGAAGCCTACACTCCTCCTAGTAGACACTAAACTGGTAAAGAGCGGCCTACACTCCTCCTAGTAGACACTAAACTGGTAAAGAGCAGCCTACACTCCTCCTAGTAGACACTAAACTGGTAAAGAGCAGTCTACACTCCTCCTAGTAGACACTTAACTGGTAAAGAGCAGCCTACACTCCTCCTAGTAGACACTAAACTGGTAAAGAGCAGCCTACACTCCTCCTAGTAGACACTAAACTGGTAAAGAGAAGCCTACACTCCTCCTAGTAGACACTAAACTGGTAAAGAGCGGCCTACACTCCTCCTAGTAGACACTTAACTGGTAAAGAGCGGCCTACACTCCTCCTAGTAGACACTAAACTGGTAAAGAGCGGCCTACACTCCTCCTAGTAGACACTAAACTGGTAAAGAGCAGCCTGCACTCCTCCTAGTAGACACTAAACTGGTAAAGAGCGGCCTACACTCCTCCTAGTAGACACTAAACTGGTAAAGAGCAGCCTACACTCCTCCTAGTAGACACTAAACTGGTAAAGAGCGGCCTACACTCCTCCTAGTAGACACTAAACTGGTAAAGAGCAGCCTACACTCCTCCTAGTAGACACTAAACTGGTAAAGAGCGGCCCACACTCCTCCTAGTAGACACTAAACTGGTAAAGAGCGGCCCACACTCCTCCTAGTAGACACTAAACTGGTAAAGAGCGGCCTACACTCCTCCTAGTAGACACTAAACTGGTAAAGAGCGGCCCACACTCCTCCTAGTAGACACTAAACTGGTAAAGAGCAGCCTACACTCCTCCTAGTAGACACTAAACTGGTAAAGAGCAGCCTACACTCCTCCTAGTAGACACTAAACTGGTAAAGAGCAGCCTACACTCCTCCTAGTAGACACTTAACTGGTAAAGAGCAGCCTACACTCCTCCTAGTAGACACTAAACTGGTAAAGAGCAGCCTACACTCCTCCTAGTAGACACTAAACTGGTAAAGAGCAGCCTACACTCCTCCTAGTAGACACTAAACTGGTAAAGAGCGGCCTACACTCCTCCTAGTAGACACTAAACTGGTAAAGAGCGGCCTACACTCCTCCTAGTAGACACTAAACTGGTAAAGAGCGGCCTACACTCCTCCTAGTAGACACTAAACTGGTAAAGAGCGGCCTACACTCCTCCTAGTAGACACTAAACTGGTAAAGAGCGGCCTACACTCCTCCTAGTAGACACTAAACTGGTAAAGAGAAGCCTACACTCCTCCTAGTAGACACTAAACTGGTAAAAAGCAGCCTACACTCCTCCTAGTAGACACTAAACTGGTAAAGAGCGGCCTACACTCCTCCTAGTAGACACTAAACTGGTAAAGAGCGGCCTACACTCCTCCTAGTAGACACTAAACTGGTAAAGAGCAGCCTACACTCCTCCTAGTAGACACTAAACTGGTAAAGAGCAGTCTACACTCCTCCTAGTAGACACTTAACTGGTAAAGAGCAGCCTACACTCCTCCTAGTAGACACTAAACTGGTAAAGAGCAGCCTACACTCCTCCTAGTAAACACTAAACTGGTAAAGAGCAGCCTACACTCCTCCTAGTAGACACTAAACTGGTAAAGAGAAGCCTACACTCCTCCTAGTAGACACTAAACTGGTAAAGAGCGGCCTACACTCCTCCTAGTAGACACTAAACTGGTAAAGAGCAGCCTACACTCCTCCTAGTAGACACTAAACTGGTAAAGAGCAGTCTACACTCCTCCTAGTAGACACTTAACTGGTAAAGAGCAGCCTACACTCCTCCTAGTAGACACTAAACTGGTAAAGAGAAGCCTACACTCCTCCTAGTAGACACTAAACTGGTAAAGAGCGGCCTACACTCCTCCTAGTAGACACTAAACTGGTAAAGAGCGGCCTACACTCCTCCTAGTAGACACTAAACTGGTAAAGAGCAGCCTACACTCCTCCTAGTAGACACTAAACTGGTAAAGAGAAGCCTACACTCCTCCTAGTAGACACTAAACTGGTAAAGAGCGGCCTACACTCCTCCTAGTAGACACTTAACTGGTAAAGAGCAGCCTACACTCCTCCTAGTAGACACTAAACTGGTAAAGAGCAGTCTACACTCCTCCTAGTAGACACTTAACTGGTAAAGAGCAGCCTACACTCCTCCTAGTAGACACTAAACTGGTAAAGAGCAGCCTACACTCCTCCTAGTAGACACTAAACTGGTAAAGAGCAGCCTACACTCCTCCTAGTAAACACTAAACTGGTAAAGAGCGGCCTACACTCCTCCTAGTAAACACTAAACTGGTAAAGAGAAGCCTACACTCCTCCTAGTAGACACTAAACTGGTAAAGAGCGGCCTACACTCCTCCTAGTAGACACTAAACTGGTAAAGAGCAGCCTACACTCCTCCTAGTAGACACTAAACTGGTAAAGAGCAGTCTACACTCCTCCTAGTAGACACTTAACTGGTAAAGAGCAGCCTACACTCCTCCTAGTAGACACTAAACTGGTAAAGAGCAGCCTACACTCCTCCTAGTAGACACTAAACTGGTAAAGAGAAGCCTACACTCCTCCTAGTAGACACTAAACTGGTAAAGAGCGGCCTACACTCCTCCTAGTAGACACTTAACTGGTAAAGAGCGGCCTACACTCCTCCTAGTAGACACTAAACTGGTAAAGAGCGGCCTACACTCCTCCTAGTAGACACTAAACTGGTAAAGAGCGGCCTGCACTCCTCCTAGTAGACACTAAACTGGTAAAGAGCAGCCTACACTCCTCCTAGTAGACACTAAACTGGTAAAGAGCAGCCTACACTCCTCCTAGTAGACACTAAACTGGTAAAGAGCAGCCTACACTCCTCCTAGTAAACACTAAACTGGTAAAGAGCAGCCTACACTCCTCCTAGTAAACACTAAACTGGTAAAGAGCGGCCCACACTCCTCCTAGTAGACACTAAACTGGTAAAGAGCAGCCTACACTCCTCCTAGTAAACACTAAACTGGTAAAGAGCAGCCTACACTCCTCCTAGTAGACACTAAACTGGTAAAGAGCAGCCTACACTCCTCCTAGTAGACACTAAACTGGTAAAGAGCAGCCTACACTCCTCCTAGTAGACACTAAACTGGTAAAGAGCGGCCTACACTCCTCCTAGTAGACACTAAACTGGTAAAGAGCAGCCTACACTCCTCCTAGTAAACACTAAACTGGTAAAGAGCAGCCTACACTCCTCCTAGTAGACACTAAACTGGTAAAGAGCAGGCTACACTCCTCCTAGTAAACACTAAACTGGTAAAGAGCAGCCTACACTCCTCCTAATAGACACTAAACTGGTAAAGAGCAGCCTACACTCCGTCCTATAGCAGCAACTAAACGGGCTGACAGTAATATGCCTTACGGAGCGCCGTTTCAACCGGAGGTTTGCAGTCAATGCACTAATGTTTCTGTTTGATGGATTACTGTATTACATTAGCGGATAGAGAGGTCTGAAGTGGGTTGGTTTAAGGCAATTACATTTACAGTCAGAAAACTGTGTGTCAGGAGGCCTTATGTCTGTTGTGCTTTTACAGTAGAATGGAAAGACATAGACTGATTAGAAAAATCATTCCACATAGATTGGTTTATGAACACTTACAAAATGGCATGGTGTGAAGCGTCTATTTTTAATAGAGGATAATTCCCATCACTTGTGTTAGTACAATATTAATCTAATTCTAGAAAATATCTTAATTGATCTGAAAATAGGCATCCCTTGTGATAACAGCATGTCTTGGATCAGAAAGCCCCTCTGAATACTGTATCTCTTCAGATATGAGTTTTAAATAACATTTATATGATAGAAGAAAAAGATAAGCCTTCTTACCTTGCCTATGATGCTGCCAACCTCCTAAAAATACCAGGGGATAAAGAAAATATAGATTCCTGAATTAAAGAAATACAAGATTCTGAGAAATATCTACCTCTGCTTTCCAGAGACTCCTATCATCAACAGCGTCATTTTTTGTGCTAAATCGACATACAGTGAGCTCCAAAAGTATTGGGACATTGACATATTTTTTGTTCTTTTGACTCTGAAATCCAGCACTTTGGATTTGAAATGATACAATGACTATGAGGTTAAAGTGCAGACTGTCAGGTTTAATTTGAGGGTATTTTCATCCATATCTGGTGAACCGTTTATAAATTACAGCACCTTTTGTATATAGTCCCCCTATTTTAGGCGACCAAAAGTATTGGGACAAATTCACTTATGTGTATTAAAGTAGTACAATGTTTAGTATTTGGTCCCATATTCCTAGCATGCAATTTTTACACCAAGCTTGTGACTCTACAAACTTGTTGGATGCATTTGCCGTTTGATTAGGTTGGGTTTCAGATGATTTGGTGCCCAATAGAAATGGATGGTAAATAATTCATTTACTTTTATTGTAAAACTTTTATTTTTATGTAACCTTTATTTAATTCGGCAAGTCAGTTAAGAACAAATTCTTATTTACAGTGAAGGTCTACCCCGGCCAAACCTGGACGACGCTGGGCCAATTGTGCGCCGCCCTATGGGACTCCCAATCACGGCCGGATGTGATACAGCCTGGATAAGAATAGACTATGTTTCTAAACACTTCTACATTATTGTGGATGCTACCATGATTAGGATAAACACTATTGAATTCATTTTTAAAAAAGGCTGTAATGTTACAAAATGTGGAAAAAGTAAAGTGGTCTGAAAACTTTCCGAATGCACTGTATTATCAGTATACTGTCTTAACCAAATCTCGCATGTACAGTTGAAGTCAGAAGTTTACATACACCTTAGCCAAATACATTTAAACTCAGTTTTTCACAATTCCTAACATTTAATCCTAGTAAACATTCCCTGTCTTAGGTCAGGTAGGATCACCACTTTATTTTAAGAATGTGAAATGTCAGAATAATAATAGAGAGAAGAATTTATTTCAGCTTTTATTTCTTTCATCACATTCCCAGTGGGTCAGAAGTTTACATACACTCAATTAGTATTTGGTAGCATTGCCTTTAAATTGTTCAACTTGGGTCAAATGCTTCGGGTAGCCTTCCACAAACTTCCCACAATAAGCTGGGTGAATTTTGGCCCATTCCTCCTGACAGAGATGGTGTAACTGAGTCAGGTTTGTAGGCTTCCTTGCTCGCACACGCTTTTTCAGTTCTGCCCACACATTTTCTATGGGACTGAGGTCAGGGCTATGTGATGGCCACTCCAATACCTTGACTTTGTTGTCCTTAAGCCATTTTGCCACAACTTTGGAAGTATGCATGGGGTCATTGTCCATTGGGAAGACCCATTTGCGACCAAGCTTTCACTTCCTGACTGATGTCTTGAGATGTTGCTTCAATATATCCACATAATTTTCCTGCCTCATGATGCCATATATTTTTGAAGTGCACCAGTCCCTCCTGCAGCAAAGCACCCCCACAACATGATGCTGCCACCCCCGTGCTTCACGGTTGGGATGAAGTTCTTTGGCTTGCAAGCCTCCCCCTTTTTCCTCCAAACACAACGATGGTCATTATGGCCAAACAGTTCTATTTTTGTTTCATCAGACCAAAGGACATTTCTCCAAAAAGTACGATCTTTGTCCCCATGTGCAGTTGCAAACCATAGTCTGGCTTTTTATGGTGGTTTTGGAGCAGTGGCTTCTTCCTTGCTGAGCGGCCTTTCAGGTTGTGTCGATATAGGACTTGTTTTACTGTGGATATAGATACTTTTGTACCTGTTTCCTCCAGCATCTTCACAAGGTCCTTTGCTGTTGTTCTGGGATTGATATGCACTTTTCGCACCAAAGTACGTTCATCTCTAGGAGACAGAACGCGTCTCCTTCCTGAGCGGTATGATGACTGCGTGGTCCCATGGTGTTTATTCTTGCGTACTATTGTTTGTACAGATGAACGTGGTACCTTCAGTCTGGTTCACCCCAAGGATGAACCAGACTTGTGGAGGTCTACAATTTTTTTTCTGAGGTCTTGGCTGATTCTTTAGATTTTCCCATGATGTCAAGCAAAGAGGCACTGAGTTTGAAGGTAGGCCTTGAAATTCATCCACAGGTACACCTCCAATTGACTCAAATGATGTCAATTAGCCTATCAGAAGCTTCTAAAGCTATGACATAATTTTCTGGAATTTTCCAAGCTGTTTAAAGGCACAGTCAACTTAATGTATGTAAACTTCTGACCCACTGGAATTGTGATACAGTGAATTATAAGTTAAATAATCTGTCTTTAAACAATTGTTGGAAAAATTACTTGTGTCATGCACAAAGTAGATGTCCTAACCGACTTGAAAACTATAATTTGTTAACAAGAAATTTGTGGAGTGGTTGAAAAACTAGTTTTAATGACTCCAACCTAAGTGTATGTAAACTTCTGACTTCAACTGTATATTATTTACATTCTACAAAGAACAGCAGGAGCACGAGTCAGGAGGGAAATCATATTCCAAAATTATATTCTTAAAATCCAACATTTGAATCCGAAAACTTTAACTAATCCCTAAGCATTCATTCCTATATACCTACAGTTATTCCCATACAATTACTCTTATATATTCCCAGTTATTCCCATACAATTACTCTTATATATTCACAGTTATTCCCATCCACTCAAACTGT
This sequence comes from Salvelinus namaycush, assembly GCF_016432855.1. Taxonomy (NCBI): domain Eukaryota; kingdom Metazoa; phylum Chordata; class Actinopteri; order Salmoniformes; family Salmonidae; genus Salvelinus; species Salvelinus namaycush. The sequence continues at coordinate 35,346,429 of NC_052322.1, read as the reverse complement.
ACCTTGCCGTGCATGAGCAGTCGGAGTGTAAGGGTCACACCCAGGCCCCCGTCTCCGAAGTCCTGCTCACAGTTCATAGTGATGTGGGAGTTGCACACAGGGAGACGCATGAACAAGGCTCATCCAATGGTCACGCTGTCAGATGAAGACTGCTGCTCTCTCTCTTCTCTGTCACTCCCCAGTCCTTCAAAGCTCTGCTGAGACAGAGTAAAGGAAATGCCATTCGTTAGACTTGATATCTGTTTGGTAACAATACAACTAGATTTCAATACAAACACTCTTACTCATTTGTTGTGATGTTTTACCTCAACATCTTAATGATGTGATATCAACTAGAATGTCACTTTGCAATAGGAAGTAATGGATAAAATCTCCTGTTTGCATGACAAGACAGAGCCACCATCACATCTCAATCTCACAATGCAGGATGCTTGAAACAGAAATTGTTAAATTCAAATCAGTCACTCTCAGTGAGTCCTTCTCCATGACCATTGTGCTTTCTGTAGCTGTTCAAGGTCTAACCCACTGAACACCTGCATTGTGGGCTTCACAGAAAGTGAGTATAGTATGCAGACTGATGTCTATCTCTTAGGTTACCATTATGAACTAATTGAACAGGGCATTGAGGACAGCATAAAGCTCAAACAAGTTCACAATATCCTGTTGAATGTAAGGTTTGCCCATCAATGTGCACATTAAAGAAATATATCTCAACCCACTGATAATGAAGCAGCAATGCCCCATCCTTCTGAGGTATTTGTAAATTGGTGGTCATCCATAACTAACATTCTGACCACACTGCTCACGTCACGTTGCAAAATACATTTACACATACATGTTATTCAATCATTGCACCCACACTGCTCGCTCGCGTCAATGAGCATCTGCGTAGCCAGGCGCTAAAATAGAACTTGGATCTATTTGTGACGCTTGACGCACTGCAAGTCCCGCCTCTCCCATCTCCTCATTGGTTTTTAGGAGCATATAACCATGTGCCATCTCCTCATTGGTTTTTAGGAGCATATACCCAAGTGGGTGATTGAAAGATTAACTGAGGTCCACACTCCAGTCCAGTTGTTGGTGCTAACGCACCTTAAAGTTGGTTGCCAACCGCCATATAAAGTCCAAAGAAGAAGAAGAAGCCTGAAGTCTGCTAGAAACTAACTCTGTTTACCCTTTTATCTGTGTATTAATCTAGTCAGCATGTAAGTCAGAATGATGAAGAAATAATGTGTGAGCCGGCTATTGACTCCCAGCAGTGCTGCTGTCAGCTGCAGGGTTCCAGGCCACTCTGGCTAGCGGGGATATTGGGCCCTAATAGACAACGAGTGGGTGTTAGTGAGTACAGGATGAGACTGACTGGCCCTTGATTAACTGGCAGCCGACTTCCCTATAATCAGAGAGGTTGGAGAATGACAGCACAAAATGGCCTGGTTTCCTTGCGTACATGGGTTATGCGACAATTGTTCCTTTCAAACATTTTAATTGTAGGTTACAATAGCACTTTGGTTTCAAAAAGTGCATTTAATTAGATTACAGCTTGCAGTTGTTTCAGTTCTTCAGCTTATTAAAAAACTGTGCTGTGATGTGCTCCAACAATGTGAGGACTAGGCTGTTGTACACAGAAATAGATAAGCTTCAGCACCAGTGAGAAAGAAACGGGTAAGATGGATGGTGCAGAGATTTGAACATGTTCACCACATCAGTAACCAATGAGACGCCTTTCCACTGAATCCAGTATGACAGTGCACTACTGGGTACACTGCGTGCATGTCAGTTCTTGTGACATATTGTGAGTCACCTGGGTGCTCAGCAGTCTAGGCACACAGGGTGTATAATTAGCTTATGGAGATATTTACGTTTCCTCTTGATTTATGGTGGATTCTGACTGTTGTCAGCTCAGACAGAGTAAGTACAGGGTTGGTTATATAAATAGCTGGCTGCTGCACCAGTAGAAGTAATCAAACTAAGCGCACAATCCCTAAGAGCAAATGAAGAGCTGCAAAATTACCACATAATATTTGGGTGATTTTGACAAATCATCTTCATCAGTTATTCTCCAGATTCATTCACTCAATGCCATTCCAGACACAGCCATTTCAGGAAGTAGTAAATGGAAATTGCCCATGTTTTTTCTATTGGTATTTTCAAGTGATGTATGAAATTGCATTCATTTCCTGAAATGAATTAGAATCGACGCAAACTCTGGCACTGTACTGCAGTCCACATGCACACACACATAGCCCCAGCCCTCTGCACTAACACTAATAATGATACATCTAATTTCTATGATGTTTTTTGAGTAAGTCAGAGCAGTCCAGCTGACGATGCAGTCGCTGCATATGGATTCTATTCTGCACTTGTCCCCTGTAGAGTGGCTCGCATATCCCATCGTCCCTGTTTGTTCAAGGCCACTTGTTTTAATAGGAACGCTGCTGACCGTCAGCCAAGTGCATTCCACCTAGCCTTCAATACCCGGTATGCTGCTGCTTGGCCTACTGATGAAGACATCACTGAGAAACACAATCGCTCCCTCCGGCTTCAAGCAGGTTCCTTGTTTATTAACCTGCCTCTTCACATCGCTTCATACATTTTTCAAACTGTTTTAGGGTGGCATGTGGGTGTGAATTTTTGTAAGTGTCCATGTTGTTTTTGTGCAGGCAGGTTAGAGTATGTCATATGTGTGGAGATCATGGTTAATCAAAGGGAGTCTGCTGTTTGACAAAATGCTATTCCTCAGAGGCCCCTTCTAGACAGGTTTAATAGCCAAGGCTGCTAGCTATCTGTTTATTTATGTACAGTATGCATGCAGAGGCTCTTTAAACCTAACATGCCATCCCTCTCTGACTATCATGTGGTAGCTTGGCTGCTACTTGCCTAAGCCTGTGGTGTCTGATTAATTACCACGGCACAGCCTTGCAATGCTGGCCTGTCAGCAACGGCCAGAGAGCAAAGCAGAGTGGCGGTGATAAGGTATGAACTGGGCTAGAAACAACTTCATCTGCTTTTAAAGAGACACAATGGATTGACTTGACAACATTATCTAGGCTAATTTACTCCTTTATATTAAAGCCTCACACAATTATCTCCAAGATGTTACACAAAATAGTGGCCCAAGGGCTGACTACAGATGAACTGAAAAACAAACATTCCCTCTCTTATCTTTGAAAGAGACGAAATGCAGAGTTTACTCCTGCGTGCATCATGCTCCAAAACACATCTGATTATGATGACACACACATTTAGGTAACGGCGCGCTAACTTCATTATGCTGTAGGGCACGGCTAAAATGTTAGCGCTTTATTGCATTAGGAGTTAATGATTGGAGGGATCATTATGTGCTGCTCTCTGGGCTGATAACAAGGCATGTGCTATGTCTGTGAGGCGAGGGGGCGGTGTGATGAGCCTCTGAACTAACCCATTCTCAGAATCCCAAGCACCAGTGTTCCAGAATGAACAAAGCCCCTCTGTTCTAAATTAAAACTCAGTTCTACTCAGAACTCAGGGCAGGGGAATTAGAGAGGTACCAGACTGCACTGCAGGGTGAGGACAAGGCAGAGGAAGGGTGGACAGCAGCTACACAGTCCTGTAGGTCTGTCTCTCTGTATGTTCGTTGAACCTCACACAGTACTGTTGCTCTGTCTAATTGGACAGTCTGATGATTGGTTCAATTGTGATTCATTACTTGGAAGGATCTCAATATTCACAAAAAAAGTAAAAAGTAATAATATCATAAACACATTCCAAGAACCCCAAAATACATGTTACTTTCCTCTTGGTTATTACACTAACAAGTATAACTACTCATTTTTAGGCCCCTTTAACAAAAAGTAAAAAATGTCTTTGTTGAATTGTTTTTTCTTCTCTCCTTTCTTGGAGCGCACATCAAAGACGTGACAGATAAAAGCAGCTGTCCTGCCATCCCTCGACAGTGATTGTTTTCTCTCTGTCTGTGTTTCCAGGAGTGTCCTGAGAGACTGCTGAAGATGAAAAGAATGGTGTTTGGCCCACTTGTCTCACCGATTGGACACCAGTTCTGAGACTAGGATGGCACTAACACAGCGACACAACAGCAGGCTTGGGCATGGCTCTGGATCTGGGCCTAGGCCAAGGGGAACAGAGGGGGAACAGAGGGGGTAAGGAATGGTGACATACCTCATCACCATGGAGAGAAAAGAAACAGGGTTCCCTCTGCATACTGTACATATAAAGGGTGAGGGGTATAGGGTATCCAGAGGGATAAGATAGGGTTTCCCTCTTAAACACACGGAGGGGAAAGGGTGTCAACTTGCATACACGAGTTGTGTAAGGGCAGAGGGCACAAGGTAGACCACTTCACTGTTCACACACACCACACGCGTGCGTACACAACCATACCGTTGAAGTCGGAAGTTTACATACACGTTAGCCAAATACATTTAAACTCAATTTTTCACAATTCCTGACATTTAATCCGAGTACAAATTCCCTGTCTTAGGTCAGTTAGGATCACCACTTTATTTTAAGAATGTAAAATGTCAGAATAATAGTAGAGAGAAGGATTTATTTCAGCTTTTATTTCTTTCATCACATTCCCAGTGGGTCAGAAGTTTACATACACTCAATTAGTATTTGGTAGCATTGCCTTTAAATTGTTTAACTTGGGTCAAACGTTTTGGGTAGCCTTCCACAAGCTTTCCACAATAAGTTGGGTGAATTTTGGCCCATTCCTCCTGACAGAGCTGGTGTAACTGAGTCAGGTTTGTAGGCCTCCTTGCTCACACACGCTTTTTCAGTTCTGCCCACAAATTTTCTATAGGAATAAGGTCAGGGCTTTGTGATGGCCACTCCAATACCTTTTGTTGTCCTTAAGCCATTTTGCCACAACTTTGGAAGTATGCTTGGGGTCATTGTCCATTGGGAAGACCCATTTACGACCAAGCTTTAACTTCCTGACTGAAGTCTTGAGATGTTGCTTCAATATATCCACATACTTTTCCTCCCTCATGATGCCCTCTATTTTGTGAAGTGCACCAGTCCCTCCTGCAGCAAAGCACCCCCACAACATGATGCTGCCACCCCTGTGCTTCTGAGGTTGGGATGATGTTCTTCGGCTTGCAAGTCTCCCCCTTTTTCCTCCAAACATAACGATGGTCATTATGGCCAAACAGTTCTATTTTTGTTTCATCAGACCAGAGGACATTTCTCCAAAAAGTACGATCTTTGTCCCCATGTGCAGTTGCAAACCATAGTCTGGCTTTTTATGGTGGTTTTGGAGCAGTAGCATCTTCCTTGTCGATATAGGACTAGTTTTCCTGACTAGTTTTACTTTTGAGATACTTTTGAGATATATAGATACTTTTGTACCCATTTCCTCCAGCATCTTCACAGGGTCCTTTGCTGTTGTTCTGGGATTGATTTGCACTTTTCACACCAAAGTACGTTCATCTCTAGGATACAGAATGCGTCTCCTTCCTGAGCGGTATGACGGATGCGTGGTCCCATGGTGTTTATACTTGCGTACTATTGTTTGTACAGATGAACGTGGTACCTTCAGGCGTTTGGAAATTGCTCCCAAGGATGAACCAGACTAGTGGAGGTCTTGGCTGATTTCTTTAGATTTTCCCATGATGTCAAGCAAAGAGGCACTGAGTTTGAAGGTAGGTCTTGAAATACATCCACAGGTACACCTCCAATTGACCCTATCAGAAGCTTCTAAAGCCATGACATAATTTTCTGGAATTTTCCAAGCTGTTTAAAGGCACAGTCAACTTAGTGTATGTAAATTTCTGACCCACTGGAATTTAGATACAGTGAAATAATGTCCTAACCAACCTGCCAAAACTATTGTTTGTTAACAAGAAATGTGTGGAGTGGTTGAAAAACGAGTTTTAATCACTCCAACCTAAGTGTATGTAAACTTCCGACTTCAACTGTACATGATAACACACCCGCACCACCACCACACGCACAAACACACAAACGGAGAGGGTGTCCACTTTTAACAAGGGAGAGGATAGGCTTTGATCACAAGGTCCTCAGCTGTTGAGATGTTAGAAGGGAAAAAGTCATCTAGGGGCCACAGCAACTGCCATAATGCCTTTAGTACTGCAGATAAGCAACACTAGGGCTGGAAGGGATCAATTCTATTTCAATCCCATTTCAGTCATTTCAAGGGATTAATTGAAAATAACCCAATTTCAATGAACCTCTAGAGTTAACTGAATTGACAGAATTAATCCAGAACCTGAAGATGAATTACTGAATAAAAGCACAACTAGTGAGTTAATGTAAAAATAAATAAAAAATAAACATTGCCATTGTTAGAGCAAGAACATTAAATATATTCATAATTCATGTCTTAAATTATGTAGTACTGCCAACGCTATTTCCGAGGGTCAGAGAGACCTCGGCACCACATTAACCAACAGAAATGTATTCGCCTCCCTATTTTATAGAGAGAGCAGAGTACCCAACCCAACCAGCTTCTCTTCAGCAAACAACAGTGGTCAGACAGACACTTAGGTTCTAATGGCACCACTCGTCCACTCCAAACTCTAATGAGGTCTATAGGGAACACGCTTCCTCCATTTCCTCTGACATCATTCATACTCATCAAAATGCCCGGCCTGTCTTTGTGTTGCAGTAGGGTCCAAACATGAGGGAAAGGGTAAAGGCTCTAATTATGAAGGAGAGACGGGGTAATCAAAAGCCTAACGATAAAAGGGGAGAGTTCATTCAGACAGGGTTGACTTTTGGAACAGATAATCCGCCACACAAAGTGAGGATGGTGATGATTTGATGTTGTTTTTGGCTATATTTTCATAGGTACAATTGGGTACCATAGGTACACACTGAAAGTGATGGAATTGAACCTTAAAGGTACAACCCAGTCTTTGGCTACAACCCAACAGGTTGTCCAGATCCTGATCCACCATTTGGTAAACACAAGTCAAAATAACCTATTTCACACAACCAAACCTTATTTGATATTTTCTGTGTCAGCAGCATGTCTGTAGCTGCAGCTGTACACAGCCTTTAGCGATGTCAGGGCCATGCCCAGACATATTCAGAATAATTGTAGGAATACGTACTTAAGCAACCGGCTGGAATGGGTCAAATCGAATGCGTATGTAAAACTGAGGCCAGTCTCTTTTAACCTTTTACTGCAGTGGGCTAAATCAGGGTCATACAGTGTCGAGGGATGGCAGGACAGCTGCTTTTATCTGTCACATCTTTGATGTGTGCTCCAAGTAGTCTTAAACAAATATACTTTGAAACAAAAGTATACAGCTCACACACATGGTTATGGGCTTAAAAGAAGAAGACTCCTGTACCATGTCAGATATATAATGGAAATGTATTCCATTTTGAGTTTGCATGCAAATATTACACTTTATATACATCACAGAAGATTGAAATATAACAAAATAGTTTGACATAGAATCACCGGATTTTTGGCATTAAAATAAATAAATAATGTTAATTAATTATGAAAAATATGATTATATACAACTAGATTTTTTTACCAGGTAAGTTGATAAGAACACATTCTCATGTAAAGCAACAACTGGGGAATAGTTACAGGGGAGATGAATGAACCAATTGGAAGCTGGGGATGATTAGGTGGCCATGATGGTATGAAGGTCAGATTGGGAATTTTGCCAGTACACCGGGGTTAACACCCCTACTCTTACGATAAGTGCCATGGGATCTTTAGTGACCACAGAGAGTCAGGACAACCGTTTAACATCTCATCCGAAAGACGGCACTCTACACAGAGCAATGTCCCCAATCACTGCCCTGGGGCATTGCCTCCAACTGGCCCCCCAACACCACTTCTAGCAGCATCTGGTCCCCCACCTAGGGACCAACCAGGACCAACCCTGCTTAGCTTCAACAGCAACAGCAAGCCAGCAGTGGGATGCAGGATGGTATGCTGCTGGCAAATAACATTAATAACGTTCCACCCATGAGGCCACTATGACATTTGACTGCAGGAAAGGGCTAGTAGTTATTTAAGTTTGCTTAGTATTACCAATATACTGTTAGCCCCTATGAAAATTGTGAAGCTTTTTCAGCAAAGTGGAATATAAGTCTATACTCTAGAAATAAACACTCAGTTGAGTTCTAAACTTAAAGACATTAGAAACATTCAGTTCACCCTCAAGGATGAAAAGGTTACTTGAGCATGGCTGCTTTTGACTTTCTCTCCACAGAGGGGGGGGAGAGAGAGAAAGAGAGCGAGCGAGATAGAGAGACACGAGGCTGCAAAGAAACAAGAGGCTTGAAATTAAAGACCAGTGTTAGATCTCTCAGCGTCTCTGTCTCCTTCTCTGTCACTTAGACCCCTGTTTTATCTCTCAGAGTCTCTGTCACTTCTAACTGGAGGGGTCAAGCCTCGGCACAGGGGGGACTTCCTTCTTCCATCCTTCCCTCTGTATCAGATCCAGCATTAATCTGGAACTGTGTCTGCCTGCCCAGCCAAACCCAGACCCCTAGAGAGGGTTACAAGACCCCTGACTGTCTCCTACTTTAGCCAGTTTACTGGCGCAGAGAGGAGTCCAGCAGCCCTGCCCTGGTACACTGCTGGCTGGCCACCTTAGCCATATGATCCTTAGCTCACTGTGTGCTCTTACTGAAGCAGTATATTTAACATGTCATCTGAGTTCATTCTCAGGCAAGTGAAGTCAGTGAACATGTTCTCCTGTAGCAGAATCAACAGGGGATATGGGATTGATAAAAAGGTGCTATCTATCGGCTGTCCCTGTAGGAGAACCCTTTGAAGAACCCCCTTTGGTTCCAGGTAGAACCCTTTTGGGTTCCATGTAGAACCCTTTCCACAGAGGGTTCTACAATAAACCCAAAAGAGTCCAACCTGGAACCAAAAAGGGTTCTCCTACGGGGACAGCCGAAGAACCCTTTTGGACCCCTTTTTTCTAAGAGCGCAGGGAATCAATGAGGGGAAAGGATGCATTATGGCAACTGGTAGAGATATCAATCCATCTCCACTCTTTTGAAAGACATCATCTCCTTAGAAACACATCAGATGAGATGAAGCTGGAGAGGAGAGAGTGACACCCCTTTGACACTATCATTAGAAGGGTTTGTTTGAGCTTGATAAGTATTATTAGTGAGTTGGGTTGACAACTGATGCCATAAAGTCAGTATGACACTATGTCATTACATAAAATGACAGTTGTCTCTGGTTGTCAGTCTGGTGCAGTCCTGTCAGCCCTTAATCCATGCTAGCTCATGCATGTGAAACGGATTCGTCATTTGCTAGCAATTAACTGTCTGGTTGACATTCACAATATCAAACGTCGCCGGTGATCACGTGATGACGCCACTCGTAAGGTATTTGCTTTCATGGCGTGTCCGATGTCAATATTAAGGAAACCATAGTTCCTCTCATTAAAGCATGAGAGAAGAGAACAACAGAAGGCAAACATCCAGATAGCTATTGATCATTAGAGAGGACACGTTTCTGTGTTGTCAGCCCTTAGCTCTGAGTGGCTGCTTGTTCCAGACACACAGCAACACAGTGTCAGAGGCTGCAATTATGCTGGCTTTGGTTGTAGTGGGGACAGCAGTGGCAGTGCAGATGATCTCTATACTGTAGTCATCTAGCATGCTTCAGTTCTGCTCTAATGCAAACTCATCTTTTGAGAATCAGAGATCACTTCGGATGGCTTAAAAAAATAGGGTCTATCCTTAACTGGTTTAAAAAAAAAATGCTGATACAGCCGGATTCTGATTTGGGAAAACGGGTTCCTATCTACTAATCAATAGTTCAACGCTAGCCTTCACTTCCAATGGCACATCTCCTATTAGAGGGCTTGTGTTTGCACCATACATATTTCTGAATACACTTTGGCATCGTACTGAATACACTTTGGCAAGGTATTAACTCAAGCATTTATCCCACTGGACGAAGGCCATTCTCTATTTCTTCAAAATGACATTCCCCCTCTTTCATCCTTTCTTCCCTCCTCCCTTCCTCCTTCCTCCCATCCTCCGATCCAGAGCATGAGTCAGAGAATCTGACATCTCACTGGAGAGCAGTCAGGAGAGGAGAGAGAAGAGAGAGAGAGAGAGAGAGAGAGAGAGAGAGAGAAAAAGAGAACGAGAGAAAGAGAACGAGAGAGAGACAAAGAGAACGAGAGAAAGAGAGTGAGACAGAGAGATATATAGAGAGAGCGAGACAGAGGGGAGGAGACACAGACAGGGAGAGACATACACAGAGACAGAGAGGCAGATCAATAGTTTCCAGAAAAAAAGAAGTCAAGAATATGAGAAGCTTGAACTGTGAAGTATGAATAGATTAACTGATCGTTAGATGGACTTTCAGTGTAGACTGACTTTTCCAGCACAGTAGACCTAGAACATATGCTTCAGAACTTTGATTTAATTTGAGAGATAGCTTTCAGCGTATATGTTGTTCTGAAATGTAACACAACAATTTGCCCAGAGAGGCCCAAAACAGCCAGCGAGAGATCAACTTACTTTGTAAAAGGCCAAACAATACTAAAATACCTTCACATTAAATAGAATGGAATGGCATTCGGCGCCACATACTGTACATTCTAAACCTCTGCCCTCATTCAAAGTAACCTTGCATCATATTGACACTGGCATTACACCCCTCATTGGTAAAACACACTTTGCCTCAGTTTGCCAAGCAAGTGTTTGTCTGAGAATGGCATACGT